>NW_028274818.1:65492424-65795454 GCF_037043125.1 Eumetopias jubatus | reverse complement strand
CGCCATATATCCTGCCCCATTAGCACAAAAGGAAATAACATTGGTCTGGCATCCTCTTCTCACCAGCTCAAGCCTTGGCATTAAAAATGTAAGGAAGTAAGACCATTTTCCCTGCGTCATAGCCAAGGCTGTCTGCAGCTAACCCAGTGCAGTTTCTGAGCAGCATTCAATAAGTGGAATAGAGAGCAAGCCGGATCGCCCGATGCCCAGAAACACGCACAGGGTGAGATATTTATTAGTAAAAGTGGCAGGAATGATTCAAGATCTGAGGTCACCAGGGTCTAGGAGCAGCCTGTCAGCCACTGTGGATAGAACCCCACCTCCTTCCACGCTCCCACTCTGAGGTCTGCTGGCTCTGAACAGCATCAGCCAAGGGAAGCTCCCAATTTTCATCTAAAACAGAAACACAGACAATTATCAAGCACAGACAACTACAGACTCTGTAACAAGAAAACATACGTCGGTCTGTGTTAAATTATACCTTAGCCATGCACGGGCAGGCCCCGTCGAGGCTCAATAATTCTACTCTGCTTTAACTTGTCCTGATAATTTACTTTTTGGATCAAATCCCTGCTGTTTTCATGGGACTCCCCGGGGCATTATTTTCATAAGGAACCACCTCCTTTGCAAGAAATAAACCTCATTCTTCCTTCTCCAGTTCTGATCTGACCATAACATGTGCAGGCTTTGTTCCGGGTCACATACCTGCTCCTTGGGTTCCTTATCGGTGTCCGAATCACTGTTTAAATTGTAAGCAGTGAGCCTTCGGGAACTCCGTGTGTGTGTGTGTGTGTGTGTGTGTGTGTGTGTGTGTGTGTGTGTAGATTCTTAATACAATGGGCAAAAAGAAAAACACTACCAAAGTTCAGCATTAGAAAATAAACAAAGCAGGGAATTAGTTTCAGGGTTTAGAAATTCCTTTTTCGTGGAATCCGGTGACTTAAATTGCTGTGTTCATTCACTGTGGCAGGTGATGGCGGACACTTGTCCCCCTCCTGCAGAATGACCAGGGCTCCATTTGTCTGGTTACAGTTGTGACAGCCCCCTGGGCCCCAGTGCAGGGCTTCTACACCAATGCCAAAAGTCCCAGCCCTTCATCACTTCTTTTCCAGTGACTTGACAAATGCCTAGGAACCAAAAGTCTCTCATCTAGAAGGCTCCCATTCCCACATATTGTTTCCCCAGGTCTCAATCCCACAGGGTCAAAGGCCCAGTGTTCTCCCTGCTTGGGCTGACACCCTTCACTTTGCCTCTATGTCCTAGCCTATCCTCCCTTGACCCTATCTGCTCCAGAACTCATCTCCCCAAAATAGAATTCATGACACAGAATCGCATTTTTTTTTTTTTAAGTAGGCTCTACACCCAGCACAGAACACAATGCGGGGCCTGAACTCACGACTCCAAGATCAAGAGCTGAGCTGAGATCAAGAGTTGGCTTCCTAACCAACTGACACCCAGGTGCCCCACAGAATCTCACTTTCTAACTATCTTAGCCAGTATGGGATCTAAATCACTTCTGACTTCCACAGCTAATCCTTGGTTACCCCTCATAGATTGGGTTTTTCTTTTTTTTAAAGATTTTATTTATTTATTTGAGAGAGAGAATGAGAGATAGAGAGCATGAGAGGGAAGAGGGTCAGAGGGAGAAGCAGACTCCCTACTGAGCAAGGAGCCTGATATGGGACTCGATCCCAGGACCCTGGGATCATGACCTGAGCCGAAGGCAGTCGCCTAAACAACTGAGCCACCCAGGCGCCCTAGATTGGGTTTTGTATCACCACCACAGGACCACTAAATCCTGCTGTGCTGTGATGTGTTTATCCTTGCATCATTATTCATTCACACATATATGCACCCATGTATTTAACCACGTATTTAAAAAAAAGCGTTTGTTAGGGACACCTGGGTGGCTGAGTCGGTTGAGCGCCTGCCTTCGGCTCGGATCACGATCTCAGGGTCCTGGAATCGAGCCCTGTGTCAGGCTCCCTGCTCAGCGGGAAGTCTGCTTGTCCTTCTGCCTTTGCCCCTCCCCCTGCTCATGCTCTCTCTGTTCCTCCCTCTCTCTCTCTCAAATAAATAAATAAAATTTAAATAGATAAATAAATAGGGTTTGTTAAACATCTGCCTTGTGCCAGGCAAGGGAGAGATAAACAATTTAATATTGCTATCCTCAAGGAGCTCACAATCTAGTAGTGGAGTCAGATAAAGATAATTACGGTTATGAGAGAATAAGGAACTAGCAGCAATATTGAAATGCAAAGGGTATTTTGGGAGCTCTGAGAAGAGGTATCTTATCCAGCATGGAGGGGTTAGGAAAGCCTTTTGGACAAGGCTGGGGTAAGACCCAATTTATTGCTTGCCATAAGGCAAATCTAGAATTAAGGCAGCAAGTGAAATCAAATTACATCTCAGAAAATCAAATTATAGGTCCATAAAGTTTCAGCCAACATATGGAAAAAATTTTTATTATGTCCTTGACTGAACGCATCCAATCTTCAGTAGGCAGCTTCTTGCTGTGAGCACAATTAAATGGCATAAAGATGTTGGTTGTTGTAGTCTTCAGGTCCTTGGGAAATGTTTTGAGCATTCGAAGTCCACTTTCTCTGCCCCTGTCTCACTGGCTATCTTCATAACAGATCTTTAGAGGGACCAATGTGTCGGAGACCCAGCTATTTCTAAAATATGACCTCCAGAGTCAGAAAAGTTGAATACAGACTCATGGGAGGTTTGCACTGCACTCTGCGGACAGAATCACATCCAGAATCTTTCCTGTCCTAAAATGCCTGAGGGCGCCTGGGTGGCTCAGTCATTAAGCGTCTGCCTTCGGCTCGGGTCATGATCCCGGGGTCCTGGGATCGAGCCCCGCATCGGGCTCCCTGCTCGGCGGGAAGCCTGCTTCTCCCTCTCCCACTCCCCCTGCTTGTGTTCCCTCTCTCGCTGTCTCTCTCTCTGTCAAATTAATAAATAAATAAATCTTTATTATTTTTTTAATAAAAAAATCTTTAAAAAAATAAATAAAATGCTTGAAAAAAAATATATTAGCTATCCATAAGTATACAAGCCGGAGTGCTGATCTACTTAGGCCTGCTGCTTCCCACAAATAGAAAGAGAAGGAAAAAACAGCTTCCAGTCAAAATGAGATCAGCTCATCTGACCCACAAAAAAAAAAAAAAAAAAAATCCAATTAATTTACAATAAGACAATTAAGGCAATTCCCAAGGAATAAGCTAGCTTGGGCTTTTAACTAATCCTGGGTAAGGCTTGGAGGCCAAGTTGATTTTAGACAGTGATCCAAACATTTACATGCTTATTTGGAGTTTGGATCTCTTCGATTCATAAGAAAGGTTCCTGATATTTTCTTGGTGACAAATTTTGGCATTTTCCCAGTTTTTGTCATTGCCAAGCCCTGAATGGCAGGGAGGTATCTAATTTTTTGTATCCCCAGTGTGTAACTCTTAGAAAATAGAAGAAGCTTGATCAGTGTTTATGAGTACATTTAAAGTCCCAAATGTGGAGAGAGGCTGAAATGGAGAGGAGGAAATAATCCAATCTCTGTTTGCGGAGGGTAGTGAATCCGGTGCCCTTGGACCGGCTCCAACCGTCTTAACCCAGAACATAAGAACCAGTCCTAATCCTTGTTCAGAATGTCAATATTTCAAATTACATTTATTTGCTGGGTAAGGTCTCTGTTTATGTTTGGCCGTGTCGTGTAGCTCTGTTTGTCTGCCCTTCAACATGTTTGTCCACCCTGATGGGAAACTTCAACAGAGCGGAAATGATGCCTACTTTAGTGGCTTCGTGGCACTCAAGTGGGTGCTTAAAGATGCTGTTCTGAACAGAGCCTTTGGGAGACCCTAATGAGTGACACCACTCTGAATGGCCTGAAATAACCAAAAGAACAGCCTTCTCTTTGCAGGGAGAATACTGAGTGACATCACTGTTTTCAAAGCACAACGCCGTCATTTAGAATACATTCCTCGGTGCTTTGTGAGTCTCTCCCTCCATGCGCCAGCACCCATTTCCCCCAAGGGCCGTGTCCATGGTTAGCAGGGGAAGGAGAGGCAGACATGGAGGATCCACTGTTTGGTGGCTTCTTCCTTAGGCCACACTGCGCTCCACACACATAAATGACCAGCACAGGAATGACCACCCTTATGCATACTTCTACCCAGCGCCTCCAACAAACTTCCCAGCAAATATTCACTTGGGCTGAGGCATCAGGGGAATCTCCGATTTGCTCAGGCTTGGCCTGCCCCCCCACTCCTCCACCCCCCCGCTATAAACCAGCACTAGAAAGATGAAATCAGAGAGCTGGAGGGGGTTCAGAGAGCTTCTGTTCCACCTGCACTTTCGAGGCTCGGTTGCCAGATGCTGGGCCCGTGGGTCTGGGGTATGGCCTGGAATTTATATTTTTATTTTTTATTTTTTATTTTTTAAAGATTTTATTTATTTATTTGACAGAGAGAGACACAGCGAGAGAGGGAACACAAGCAGGGGGAGCGGGAGAGGGAGAAGCAGGCTTCCCGCCAAGCAGGGAGCCCGATGCGGGGCTCGATCCCAGGACCCTGAGACCACAACCTGAGCCGAAGGCAGATGCCTAACGACTGAGCCACCCAGGAACCCCATGGAATTTATATATTTAACAAGAACCCCCAGGGAGGTCCCAGGATCATTGATTCCTATCCAACCACTTAGTTTTGCAGATGATATCAATGATGAGACCGAACCAAGGACACGACAATGACTTGGCCAGGGTCACACAGCCAATCTCTCCTTGAGCCTTGGCTGGGCCACAGGGAGCCATGCTTTTTATCTCAACCCAAATGATGTTATAATTAATACTGTAATTAACCAGTCTCCTGGAAATGACGCCTCTTTATAAGCAAGTTGGTCACATGACCTTCAGGAAGTCCATGAGACAGTGTTGGCACTTGTCAGCTGGTGTGGTTTATTCCCACGTGACTTGCTGCATAAGACAAAATACCTCCATGGGTAACATCTGCTTCCACGCTGTGCATAACTCAAGGTAATAAAAGCCAGTCCCCCAAGTACAGAGGGATCTGCAGGAAGAAGAAGCAGGAAAAGGAGTGCAGAAACAATTCAATGACTGTTAACAACAACAACAAAAATACTAGGACATATTTCAATGTCTGCATTCTAATTCTTATTTTAACAAAATACACTTTTTTTTTTTTCCAGTGGGAGAGGTCCTGTAAACTTTCAAAAGAATTCTCAAACACTTTAAAGAAGGCGACTGCTTATTATTGAAGATCTCTCTAATAAAACACAAATTTCAAAACCTGATTTTAAAAACACCAAGAGTAGGCAAGGTTGCAGAGACAGCAATGGGCTCTGAGCTTCCCTGTTAATCCCACCCCAGCAGCCACTCAGCCCACGGCGGCTCCTGCTCCCAGCCTCCCCGGCTTGAGCATTTCAACCCCCATGTTTCCTCTTGTTCTCAGCCTCCTTACTACCAATTTCACCCTCTTTTCTCTCCTTAGGGATGGCTCCAACCCTTCTTCAGATTTCCCCACAGCCCTTCCCTGCCAGCCTCCTCCTGCCCCAGACGGTCCCTCCTCTGCTCCTTTCACCAACTCCCCTCATCTGCCTACATCTTCTAGTGGGTCTCCCGTTTAGGCCCCTCCTGTTTTGATTCAATATATTTCCCTTGGGTGATACATCTGCTTTGAGACATCAGTGTCCACCTATAGACTTAAGACTCCCAAATCTGGGGGCGCCTGGGTAGCCTGGTGGGATAAGCGTCTGCCTTCGGCTTAGGTCATGATCCTGGGGTCCTGGGATTGAGTCCCATGTTGGGGTCCCTGCTCAGCGGGGAGCCTGCTTCTCCTTCTCCCTCTGCCTCTCCCCCTGTTTGTGCTCCCTCTCTCTCAAATAAATAAATAAAATCTGAAAGGAAGGAAGGAAGGAAGGAGGGAAGGAAGGAAGGAAGGAAGACTCCCAAATCTGTGTCTTGAGCTGAGCTCCAGCTCCCAAGCTCCGGGCACTCATGTCCAAGCACCCGGACACTCCGTCTGGATGGCTTGCACGCATAGCACGTTCCACATCAAACATGGTGTCCTCTGGTCACACCTGCCCTCTTGCCTACACTGTGGTGGCAGGAAACTGAGCCTCCAGCCATTCTGCCTCTGAGGTTAGGAACTCCTGTCATCTCAGATGCCTCCCTCTCAAGCACCCACTCCACATACTCGGTCAACCTGTCTCCAGTCAGCACCGTTCCCAGTGCTCCCTCCCTTGTCATCTCTGGCAAGAGCCTCTGGACCAGCTTCCCTGCCCCCTGCCTCTCCTTGTTCAACTCCATCATGCACCATTTGCAGAGTTACCTTCCCTCTGAGAAGCTGATTGGCTCTTTTGTCTGGCTCTCCTTTGCCAGTAAGGTAAAGCTGGGATTTTATCCATGGTTCAATCAGCCTAGCTTTGCTTATCATTCTGACTAATCTCTTGACTCTCCCGGTCAATACATCCCCTTGCCAAATGATTGTACTGTTCCCTGAACACTCCAGGCTCCCCTGGGATTTTGTGCCTTCACATACATTGCTCCCTGAGCCTGGACACCCCCACACACACCCCTCCCAAGGCCCCCTCATTCTTCTTTCATAGTCTATCAAACTCCTACATGTCCATCACCTCCTCTGGAGTGTTCTCCAATATTTTGGGCATGGTAACATGTTCTGCCTTCCTGAATCCTATAACACTTGGTTTGAACTTCAATTTCTTTGTTTATATGTCTGGATTCTTTACTTAACCATGAGTTCAGGTGCTCAAAGGCAGCAGCATGTTTCATTTGTCTTGGCATCTGAGCACGTAGCACATAGAAGTTGCTCAGTAAATGCGGGGCAGTGGGGGGAATGCAACACTGAAACCAGGCATGCATTTCTTTTTTTTTTTTTTTTAAGATTTATTTATTTATTTTGGCGGGGGAGGAGTTGGGGCAGAGGGAGAGGGAGAGAGAATCTCAAGCAGACTCTGAGCTGAGTGCAGAGCTGGACGTGGGGCTAGATCCCATGACCCTGAGATCAGGACCTGGGCCGAAACCAAGAGTTGGATATGACTGTGCCACCCAGGTGCCCCACCAGGCATGCATTTCTAGTTAAAATCATTTAGTAGCAGCTTTATTAGGTATTGTTTGTACACCATACATATCACCCATGTAAAGTGTACAATTCAATGGTTTTAGCAACTTCAGAGGAGTATGCAATCATCACCACAATCTACTTTTAGAAATTGCTGTCCCCTCAGAAAGAAACCCCCTCCTCAACCCCCTTTACCATTCCTCCAGTCCTAGGCAACCACTGATCTACTTTCTTTCTATATAAACTTGCCTTTGCTGGACATGGAATGACAAAATACATGTTCTTTGTGGCTGGCTCCATTCACATAGCATGCTTTCAAGACTCATCCATGTCGTAGTATGTACCAATATGTAGTGTGCACCATTCTCCCTTTATTTTTTTAAGATTTTATTTATTTACCTGAGAGAGAGAGAAAGAGTGTGCACAAGTGGGGGGAGGGACAGAGGTAGAGGGAGAAGCAGAACCCCACTGAGCAGGGAGCCCACTCAGGGCTGATCCCAGGACACTGGGATCATGACCTGAGCCGAAGGCAGACATCTAACCAACTGATCCACTCAGGTGCCCCAATCATTCCCCTTTTATGTTCAGATAAGACTCCATTGTATTGTATCTAAGAAACCACTGGCTAACCCAAGGTCATAAAGATTTACCACTATGCTTTCTTCCAAAAGTTGTATAGTGTTAGGTCCATTTTGATATGATCCATTTTGTGAATGGTTTGAGGTAGGGATCCAACTCATTTTCTTGCTTATGAAAAGCCAGTTTTCCCTGCACCACTTGTTGAAAAGACTATTCCTTCCCCACTGAATTGTCTTGGCACCCTTGGGAAATCAAATGATCATAAATGTAAGAATTTATTTGTGGGCCCTCAGTTTTATCCATTGAGCTCTATGTCTATTCTTCTGCTAATACTAATTGAACCATTAATTATGGATCAAAATATATTGTCCCTGTCAATAATTAAGCTGGAGGCAAAAAAAATATGAAGCTTAGAAGGGTCCCTAAAATTGCACTAAGCTCAAGGTCCTGAGAGAAATCTTGCCCGAGAGGAAGGCAATGGGCTTCAGCTGCTGAAAGTCTCTTCTTGGACACTGTTTACATGAGGGAATCAAGCATGGGTCACCGTTCTTTGGAACTGGCTGTGTCCCTGCCCAACAGACTTCCTCTCTCCAGAGCCCCACTGAAAATTTCTATTCTTCTTTGGCTTCAGAACAAGCTCCACTCGGTCCTAATCTCACTCTCTCCTTTATGTCAAGGTTCATATTTTGAGATTCCCCACATATTAGATATAGTCTTCAGGAACATGTAATTTGTTTTTCAACATATATTAACTAAGCAAATGTTCCGTGCCAGATATTGTTCTTGACTCAGCAAATACACTAGTAAACAAAACAGAGGACCCCTTGCCCTTAAAGAACTTACATTTTAGGGGCACAGGTAGGCAAGAAAACAAGTAATCAAATAAATGAAGTAATTCCAGATAGTGATAGGTGTTATGAAGAAAGTAGAGAGAACAAGATCACAAGTGAAAGACGGGTCTTATTTTAGACAGACTGGTGGAAGGGAGCCTCCCCAAGGGGGTGGTATTTGAGCAGAGCCCTAAGCATTGAGAAGTGAGCCATGTGAAGATCTAAGAGGGTGAAAGAGGACATCAGCCACCTCCATTTTGACCTCAGTCTGTACCTTCTAATTGATTAAATTCCTCTTTCCAGCTTATCTCTTAACTTAGGCAAAAGACCCTGCAGGCAAACATCCCCCCATGGGAACAGAAACTACCCCCTCCAGCAATTGGGGCTGCCCTGAGCTGGCAAGACCTCTTGGGACTGACCACAAGACAATGATTGACCTGATCTTTGCTGCTCACCTGAATGGACCCACCGACCTTTGTCCCACACTTTCCTTATATAAACCTAGAAGTATCTTCAGCACTTTGGAAACTGTCTTTGAGACACTAGTCTGCTATCTTCCCGGTGTTGGCCTCCCTGAAATAAACTCCTTTCTTGTTTCACCATTACTCTCGTCTTTCTGCCTTTGGATTTTATCAGGAGCCAATTGCCAAACCTCTTCTATTCAGGATCCCCAGAGGCAGGTGTTCTTGCACCGTTGGGCCCCTATTACAAGGGGAGTTATCCAGACAGAGGTGATAGCAAGTACAAGGGCTCCAAGGAGGGAGAAAATGTGGCTGGAGTGGAGTGAATAAGGGAGAAAGGTGTAGAAGGCAGAGGTCAAAGAAGAAGCCTAAGGCAAGACTGTGCAGGGCTTTGTAGATCAGGAAAAGGAGTTTAGGTTTTTATTCTAAATATGAGGGAAAATTCTCAGAGAGTTTTAAGCAAGGGAGTAGTGTGATCTGACTTACACCTTAAAAACACGACTCTGCTAGAAGAAAGCAGATGAAAATCTTTGTGATCTTGAGTGGGGCATAGATTTCTTAGCTATAGCACACAAAAATTTGATCCATAAAAGAAGATATGGACTTCATTAAAATTAATAATTTCTGATCTCTGAGAAACACTGTGTAGAGGATTAAAAGGGCACAACCCATCCAATATGTAAGAAGCTTGGAAATTCCATCCTAACAACAAGTAGAGAGCTGATCAAACTAAAAAATCAACCGCTGTTCTTAGATCTGTTAAAAAGAAACAACAGGCCCAAAATGGAGTCACTTGTGCTAAGCCCCACCAAGACTTAATACCTATCCTAACTGCACTTTCAGCATCTCCATGGAGTAGAATCTCAAACCTGTCTGGAGCTTTCTGGTGGCACTAGTGAGGTCATCTGCATAATGAGACCCCCTGCCTTCCCCTAAGTGAAGGTGGTGAGCTTACCTAAAATAATCTGCTATCAACTTCCTAATCCAACCCCCTTCTGCCTAAAAAAAAAAAGCGTTCCATTTGTACAGCTCCTTGGAGATTCTTTCTACTTGCTCGGTGGGATGCCCGACTCATGAATTGTTGAATAAAGACAGTCAGATCTTTAAATTTCTCAGCTAAAATTTGTTTTTTAACAGATTCATAAGAGAAGTGAGGTCACAAGACAAACCACTGCCCACAGAAATTGGAGTGACAGGTGAATGCAGAGCATCACAGCTTATCTGAGTGGAAGCCTGTAGACAAGAACCTCCATGGGAACCAGAACCGTAATTGACAAAGTACTGGAGACTCAATGTGAACAAGTTTGGAGGTAAAAACTTCAGGGTGACCCAGTCAGAGGGAGACCCCCACATTTTTATGAGTTTTGCCTCCAAGAGCTCAATCAGGTGCTGATAGTGAGTATTGGAGGGGGAAAGCTCCTTGTGCTTCTAGCCGGAGGAGGGGGAAAGGAACCATTTTTAAATACACCAGAGCACTCCATCCTTAACAAAGTCCATCCTCAGGAGAAACTATTTATTTCTTAAAAGATTTTATTTATTTATTTGAGAGAGAGAGAGATAGCTAGAGATAGAGCATGAGCAGGGGAGAGAGGGAGAAGGGGAAGAGAGGGAGAAGCAGGCTCCCTGCTCACTATTTAACTAGAGTATATCCTGCTGGGTTTTTTTTTTTCCAGAGCCTAACTGACCTGGGGCAGGGGAAATACCCACCTCTAGCCATCCTGTCCCACCTAAGTGGGGAACAAAACTGACAAGCACTGTGAAGTTCCCAGTGCAGGGGCACAGGCTCACTAAGCCTAAGATCTAATCACAGGACTATAGGATGCTTTGCTCCCCCACACTTTACCACCATATCACTAAAAGCCTATTTACAGCACTTCCTTTAACCCAAGTACATCAGGTCCACCTATCAAGAAAAAAATTACAAGACATAATATAAGGCAGAAAACATAGTTGGAAGAGACAGAGCAAGCATCAGAACTAGACTCAGATATAGAAGGGATGTTGGAATTATGCAGTCAGTATTTAAAGCAACTAGGATGAAACATGCTAGGGATCTAATTGATTAAGTAGACAGTATGCAAAGGTGGCTGTGCAAAGTAAGCAGAGATATGCAAATTCTAAGAAAGGACCAAAAAGAAATGCCAGAAATTAAAGAAAACCAGAGTAACAGAAAGGAAAAATGCCTTTGATAGACTTACTAGTAGACAGGACACAGCTGAGGGGGGAAATCTCTGAACTTGAGGATCTCTCAATAGAAAGCAGTTCTTAGAGGGAAATTTGTAGCATTGCATGCATATATTAGAAAAAGAGAAAGATCTAAAATCACAATCTAAGCTTCCACCTTGAAGAAGCTAGAAAAAGAAGAGTAAATTAAATCTAACATAAGCAGATCTCTTAAAAAGATAATGAAGGAATACTATGAACAACTCTATGCTCACCAATTTTACAATCTAGATGAAATGGTCCAATTCCCTAAAGGGTGCCATCCACCAAAACTCACACAAGAAGAAACAAACATCTGAATAGACCTTTTAAAGAATTTGAATCAATATTTAATAACTTTCTAAAATAGAAAGCACCAGGCCCAGATGGACTTACTGGTGAATTCTACCAAACATTTAAGGAAGAAATTGTACTAATTCTCTACAATCTCTTTCAGAAGATATAAGTAGAGGTAATACTTTCTAACTCATTTTCTGAGGCTAGCATTTTTTAAATACCAAAACCAGACAAAGACATCACAAAAGAAAACTACAGACCAATATCTCTCATGAACATAGATGTAAAAATCCTCAACAAAATATTAGCAAATAGAATTCAACAATGCATAAAAAGCATTATACACCATGATCAAGTGGGATTTATCCTAGGTATGCAAAACTGGTTCAACATCTGACAATCAATTAATGTAATCCATCACATCAATAGGCTAAAGAAGAAAATTCCCATGATCATATCCGTAGATGCTCAAAAAAGCATTTGACAAAATCCAATACCCATTCATAATAAACACTCTCAGTAAGTTAAGAATGGAGGGGAACTTCCTCAACTTGATGAGGAATATCTACAAACAACCTACAGATAGCACCATACTTAGGGTGAAAAGTTCAAAGCTTTTCTATTAAGATCAAGAGCCAGGCAAAAATGTCCCCTCTCACTATTCCCTTTCAACATCATACTAGAAGTCCTCACTATTGTATTAAGACAAGAAAAGGAAATAAAATGTGAACCCACTGGAAAGGAAGACATAAAACTATCTTTGTTTGCAGATGACATGATTGCTTGATGTAGAAAATCCAAAAAAATCAACCAAAAAACTGGAACTAATAAGTGCTATAGCAAGTTTGCAGGATATAAGGTTAACATGCAAACTTGGTCACTTTCCTATATACTAGCCATGACCAAGTGGAATTCAAAATTAAAAACACAATACCCTTTACTTTAGCACCCCAACAAACAAAATACTTTGGTATAGATCTAACAAAATATGGACAAGATATATATATATAAGGAAAACTACAAAATTCCAACAAAGGATATCAAAGAACTAAATAAGTGAAGAGATATTCCATGTTCATGGATTGGAAAACTCAAGAGATCAATTCTTCCCAACTTGCTCTTTAAATTCAGTATAATCCTGGGGCTCCTGGGTGGCTCAGTTGTTAAGCCTCTGCCTTTGGCTTAGGTCATGATCTCAGGGTCCTGGGATCGAGCTCTGCGTCGGGGTCCCTGCTCAGCGGGAAGCCTGCTTCTCCCTCTCCCACTCCCCCTGCTTGTGTTCCCTCTCTCGCTGTCTCTCTCTCTGTCAAATAAATAAATAAAATATTTTTAAAAATAAAAAAATAAAATAAAATAAATTCAGTATAATCCCAACCAAAATCTAAGCAAGCTACTTTGTGGATATCAACAAACAGACTCTAAAATTTATATGGAGGGAAAAATACCAGGAATGGCTGACATCATTTTGAAGGAGAAGAACAAAGCTGAAGGACAGACACTACCCAACTTCAACACTTACTATAGTGCTTCAGTAATCCAGACAGAGTGGTATTGACAAGAAAATAGACAAATAGATCCATAGAACAGAAGGCCCAGATATATATGTTTGACAAAGGACCAAGCAAAATACAATGGAGAATAGTCTTTCCAGCAAATGGTTCTGAAACAATTATACATCTACATGCAAAATAACAAGTCTAGACACAAATCTCACACTCTTCACAAAAATTAACTCAAAATGGATCACAGACCTAAAACAAAAGCACAAAACTATAAAATTCCTGGAAGATAATACAGGAGAAAACTTAGATGACCTTGGATATGGCAATGACTTTTTACATACAGCACCAAAGAATTAATAAGCTGGACTTCATTAAAATGAAAAACTTCTGCTTTGCATCCAATCAGGGGTCCATTTTTGGGGGAGAGGACCTTGACCGACAGCCCTGCCAACCTGCAAACCTCTGACAAGGAAAGTGCTATTATAAACCT
Source organism: Eumetopias jubatus (assembly GCF_037043125.1). Taxonomy (NCBI): domain Eukaryota; kingdom Metazoa; phylum Chordata; class Mammalia; order Carnivora; family Otariidae; genus Eumetopias; species Eumetopias jubatus. The sequence goes on along the minus strand of NW_028274818.1, from coordinate 65,782,002 downwards.
AGAGCAAATTTAATTGTCAAAACTTGGAAGCAACCAAGATGCCCTTCTGTGGGTAAATGGATAAATAAACAGTGGTCCATCCAGACAATGGGCTATCGTTTAGTGCTAAAAAGAAATGAAGCCATGAAAAGACACAGAGGAACCTGAAATGCACATTATTAAGTGAAAGAAGCCAATCTGAAATGGCTACATGGGTATGATTCCAACTCTGTGACATTCTGGAAAAGGCAAAGACAGTGGAAGATCAGTGGCGGCCAGGGGTGGGGGAGAGGCACAGAGGGCTTCTAGGACAGTAAAACTACTCCGTGTGATAATATAATGGTGGATACATGTCATTATATATTTGTCAAAACTCACAGAATGTACAACACCAGGAGTGAACCCTAATGTCAATCAACTATGGATTTTGGGTGATAATGATGTGTCAGTGTAGGTTTGTCACTTATGACAAGGGTCCCACTCTGGTGGGGGAGGCTGTGTATATGTGTGAGTGCAGGGGACTATGGGAAATTTGTGTACTTTATGCTCAATGTTGCTATGAACCAAAAACTGTTCAAAAAAATAAAATATTTTTTAAAAGGCAAGGTATAGACTGGGAGAGAATATTTGCAAACCACATATCAAAAAGAAGAAGAAGAAGAAGAAGAAGAAGAAGAAGAAGAAGAAGAAGAAGAAGAAGAAGACTTCTAGCCATACTATTAACAAAATCCTTTTAAACTCAACGGTCAGAAAACAAACAATCCAACTGGAAAATAGCAAAGGACTTGGATTCTTCACTAAAGCAGGTATATGAAGGACAAATAAACACACAAAAAGATGTTTGACATCATTAGCAATTAAGGAAATGCAAGTTAAAACCACAACAGGTATCATTACACACTTTATTTTTATTTGAAAAATAAAAGAAACCGGATCCCTTAGACACTGCCAAGGGGAATGTAAAATGGTACAGCCACTCCAGAAAACAGTTTGGCAGTTTCTTATAAGGTTAAAAATATACTTACCATACAACTTAGCAGTGCCACTCCTATTTACCCAAAGAGAAATGAAAATTTATGTTCACTCAAAAGCACCTAAGTCAATGTTCCTAACAGTTCTATTTATTGTCACCAAAAACTGGAAACAACCTAAACGCCCTTCAGTGGGTGAATGGATAGACCCGCTGTGGTGCCACGGAATATGGTACTCCATACCACGGAATACTACTCCACGGAATACGGTATTCCATACCATGGAATACTACTCAGCAGTTAGAAGGAATGAGCTATTGAAACACACTCCAACATGAATGAATCTCAGATACATGATGATAAGTGATGAAACCAGAAAGAAAACAAAAACTGTACAATTCTGTTTATATAACATTCTAGAAAAGACCAGAGAGACAGCAAATGGATGAGTGGTTTCTAGGGCTGGAGGCAGGAGGAAAGACAACTACTACAAAGCCCAGGGGCATATTTGAGGATAACGGAACAATTCCACGTCTTAATTGTGCGGGTGTTTACAGACTGTGTACATTGTCAAAACTCTGAGAATGACCAACCGGGCGAGTAATGATGTCATGAAGTGAAATGGGGCTGAAGGGGTCGGGGGTAGCAAGCTTCAGGGGTGGAGAACCGAGAGTTCTTTTTCAGACACGTTATGTTTAAGACCATCAGGCACTCATGTGGAAATGATATGTACGACCCTAGAGTTCAGGAGAGAGATCAGAAATGCAAGTCTCATTTGAGACTCATGAGCATTTTCATGGTGCTTTTATACCATAAGCACACCACCAACAGTGTCACCTTTGTTATTTCTACACCGGCTGCATTTTCTTCCTTAGCCCTGATAGAAATGGGGATGAGCCAGAAGTCTGTGTCATTCTGAACTAAATCTAGATGTGTCTGGTCAAAAACCTGTAAACAGAACTTTTACCTTTGACCCATCTATTTTGTGAACATCAAGTTGAAGCTCAAAAGAAGGCCACAGCCTTGAAACTCTGAACCACTGTGAGCTATAAAAGAATGCCAGATTTGATTGGTCCTATAAAAGTGATTTATTGTACATATGCATGTGTGCATGTGATTCGTAAGTATTTTCAGCAAATTGAAAACATATTTGAAACCTATGGCAGTTTGCAGAAATAAAAATGAGCAACAGATAGTAAGGGGGACTATCACACTAGATTTGTGGCATTTGTGGCTTCGTGGACATAGAAAACAATTGCTTAAACAAACCCATCCTATGTAAATAAAAAGTTAAAGGGAAAAGTCAGATCTAATTTACTCTGTTTGCACTTCCATAGTCAGAAGGCTTTCGTTTTTTGTTTTGTCTTGGAATCAGCTCCCTTATGTAACACATGTCAAAATAGCTGGAAAAATGTGATGAGCCGGTGCCAGTTGACATTCTTGTCCCACAAGAACAACTCCCTTCTGGCTCCTTACTTTATTTTCATATTTTGGGCACCGTGAGCTAGTGGTTGGAATCAGGCAGACCGGCTGCATGGCTCTGCGGGAGCGAGGACTAAAGCCTTGGGTCTTCCCGGCCCATGGCGGTCTCACCCAGGGTGTGGTCAGCAGGAACTTTGCCATAAGTTAGATTCCTCCAGGAGCGCAGTTTGGCTAACATGTAATTTGGGTGCTTAAGGATAAGGGAAAGGTGACCCAAAGTACTTTCAGAGACGTAGGGCCTTTCACTCAATTTCCTCGTCACTAAAGAAGGAAAATATTGTATGTGTTCAAGAGCTTACCTTCCAGGGGAGGTTTTAAAGGACAGAGATGCCTGGGTGGCTCAGTCAGTGAAGCATCTTCCTTCAGCTCAGGTCATGATCCCCGGGTCCTGGAATCGAGTCCTGCATCCGGCTCCCTGCTCAGTGGAAGTCTGCTTCTCCCTCTGCCTGTCGCTCTCCCTGCTTGTGCTCTCTCTCTCTGACAAATAAATAAATAACATTTTTGGGGCGCCTGGGTGGTGCAGTTGGTTAAGTGACTGCCTTCGGCTCAGTCATGATCCCAGAGTCCCAGGATCGAGTCCCACATCCAGCTCCCTGCTCAGCAGGGAGTCTGCTTCTCCCTCTGACCCTCCCCCCTCTCGTGCTCTCTCACTCTCTGTCTCTCAAATAAATAAATAAAATCTTAAAATAAAATCTTTAAAAAATAAATAAATAAACAGACAGACACATGCTAATCCTGGTTCCACCAAATGTGCTGTTTGGGGCATCTGGCAAACCCTCAGTGTGTCTGTAAATTCTCTAAAATGAAGCTCATACGTGTGGTTAGAAAGGTCCTTTGATGGAAAACCCTATTAGAAAGGAATACATTCAAAATCAATAACAGTTTTTGTCACATAGGTACTCAGAGAAAGGTGGGGTTTTTTTCTGAAAGTTTTATTTAAATTCCAATTGGTTAATATACCATGTAATATCAGTATCAGGTGTACACTATAGTGATTCATCACTTCCAAACATCACCTGGTACTCATTAGGGCAGGTGCACTCTTTAATCCCCATCGCCTACTTCACCCATCGCCCATCCACCCAAGAAAGGTTTTGGATTGAGTTCCTTAGATGACTGGAAAAATAATTCTAAAGGGTGTTTGCAAAATATATATATATATATGGTAAATAAGAGATAATTTTTTTTAAGATTATTTTAGAGAGAGAGAGAGCAGGCAAGCAGGGGGAGGGGCAGAGGGAGAGAGAGAGAGAATCCTCAAGCAATCCCCGCTGAGTGTGGAGCCTGACATGGTGCTCAATCCCAGGACCCTGAGATCATGACCTGAGCCAAAATCACGAGTTGGCCGCTTAACCAGGTGAACCACCCAGGTGCCCCAGGAAAAATAATTTCTAGAAGACCTTTAATTTTTAGGGTGCCAAGTAAATCCTAAGATAGGGCACACTGACTCTTCTATATCTCAGAAACTCTTTTTTCTTGCTCATACTAGATTCTTTTTCTCTACCTTCAATCAATCAATTGATCAATATTTATAGAACATTTACAATATAACTGACTCCATGATAGGTACCAGAGAAGATCCGGAAGATACGGAATGGGTGGTCCTTGCCTGAACGAAGTTTGTAATTTATTTAGGAACTACTAAGATCCAAAATGGCAGTAAGTATTATATCTCTGCATTGCAGACAAAGTCAGGATCAGAGGCAAGGATGGTCAGGGAAGACTGGAGTCCTCAGGAAAAGCTTTATTTTTTTTTTAAGATTTTATTTATTTATTTGTCAGAGAGAGAGCACAAGCAGGGGGAGTGGCAGGCAGAGGGAGAAGCAGGTCGCCCCCCGCCCCGCCTCGCTGAGCAAGGAGCCTGATACAGGACTCAATTCCAGGACGCTGGGATTGTGACCTAAGCCGAAGGCAGACGCTTAACCCACTGAGCCACCCAGGCATCCCAGTGTTACGGAACCTGGACTAGATCACCTGACGGAAGAACCAAGCGGCACTCAGAGGTCTTGGAGGATAGGAGGTTTATTTAATGCCAGTGGGCTCAGAGGAGAGTGATCTCCAAAGGTCTGAGCCCCAAGCACAAACAAAGGGGGCAATTCATACACTTCTACTTCTGCACACTTGGCACTTTTGGCGCGTGTGTGAAGTGGGGCAGGGAGAAGAACCTGGATTGGTGGGCGCTGGAAGCAGAGCAGGGAGAAGAACCCGGAAGAGCCCTGGGGCAAGGACTGGAACTCTCTCGCTGGCTCAGTCAGCCATCTTAGGACACAGATTTTCTTTATCATTTCCCCCTTTGATGCCCCTTTAAACACCTAGTTTAGAGGGCATCATTTTCATCTTCTAAGGGGCAATAGTAAGGAGTAACTGGAGTCTGATTTTAGCAATTTGAGTACATTGGTGATAAACCTAGTAAGGGCATTAAGAATACAAACTCCTTGTCTTCAAGCACAAGATGAAGAACCTGGTGTGGACCAGTGGCATCTCTGCCCTTGATGGTGAATTTCAGTCAGCCTCTGAGGTTGACTTCTACATTGATAAGGACATGATCCACATCACAGACACCAAGGTCTCCAGGAGCTATGGGGATTTTTTTATCCAGCAGATTCACAAATTTGAGGAGCTCAACTGAACCCTGAAGAAGATGGGACAGAGACCCTGAGTACATTCACACTCTCACTAGGAACTTATTTTGAGGTCCTTGTAGGTGGGGCATATTTTTGTCACCATGAAGCCTTTACCTAGATCAGCCATTCAGCTGAATTGAAGTTTATTTGAATTAAGGACTGAAATGCTTTAAATAGGTCTCAGTAAAAGATCTTTGGAGCCAGGAAAAAAAAAAAAAAGGAATACAAGGACCAAATGTCACTATGAGGAGAAGTGATAGGAGGGGGCCGACTTGGGGGGCGAACCAAGGGAACCACTGTGAGAGAGTATCCCAAGTTGTCCACTGGAGTGTTTCCCACCAGTGAGGTACTCATTCCTATAATTGGGTCAGAGTTTCTTGGACCACCCTGGACTCATTAGCTTAGAAACAACATTCCTCCTACAAGAAGAGGCAGAGCCCCCCTTGTGCGGCCATGAGCAAGTCGAGCCCGCGCCTGTATTGGAGGACCACTGAGGCCAGTGAATCAAGTTGGCACTGCAGGGCCAGGGCCGACTGAGTGAGGGCAGAAAAATCTACTGTCTGTTGTTGAGTTAACCTCTGGTACTGAACCTGAGACATCCCGAAGCCAGTGGCGCCAAGGGCAACACCTGATGCGGCCAGCAGGCTCACAATAAGAGGGATGGCCGTGGGGGAGCATCGAGGGCGGCTAGGAGGTCTCCATATGAGTGGGGCATCGCTCCCGGGAGGACTGAAAGATCGGGTAAGAGACTGACAGGTGTGCATGATTGATCGCGAGGGGTGATGCAGATGTATACACCTTGATCACAAGCCAGAAAAGTGTTGTTAAGTGCACAGACCCGACTGTGGCCCATGATGGGAAAGGAAGAGTTGCCATACAGCGGTACCAGAGCCAGAAAGGGATAATCTGAGGTCCCTGGTGCCAAGGTGGGAGGTGACACAGTAGATTGGTTGAGGATGACACCTAGGTATTGGATGGAACCAGGCTTCATACAGATCCAGCAGTCACACACTAGGGGTGGATTTGAGTGGTTAAGCACTTGGTGGAGACATTAATCATACCTAACAGTTGCGCTATAGATGCTTGCTGCATGTGGATGGGGGACCCAGGGAGGCACCAGGGCGAGTTATTTTCTCTCTCACTCTGGGGGTGGATTGTAAGGCTTGGAGTGAACATGGACTTAATCATAAATTTGGCCATGGGGTCGGTTCCCATAGGGTGATACTGGCCCAACAGGAGAATGACTCCTATAGCCCATGATATGACATTGGGTTCTAAGACTGAGAGGGTGAGCGCTATACAGTGATTGTTAGAGCAAGAGGATGGGGTGGCGTTGCGTGCCAAGGAAATCTGGATGTCACTGTGCTGTTTGAGGGGCCACCACCTGGTGGACCATCGTTCCATTCCCAGCCAAGTCGCCACCCATGACTCACATCCCCAGGCTTGTGAGCAGAACTGAGGGCAGGTGTTTGCCTGTTGAGGCGTAGGGCCCCCACAGATGTAGATATCTACCAGCCGGTAACCTGAGTGAGGGCCATGGTAGGAACACCATCTATGAGGTTCCCAGGAGGTGTCAAGAAGCTGGCATCCATCAAAATGGAGGTTAACCTTTGCTGTGTGTCCATCCCAGGTGGAAGAAGTCAATGGGGGCACTGGTGCGGAATTGAGGGGGATAAGATGGAAATGCCATTTGCCAGTAACGGTGATGTGAGAGTTTGCTCCCCTTGCCTGGCCGGGCAAGCTAGAGGCAGTGAGGAGGAACAGCACACCAGGCAGCAGAAGACCGGGACTGACAAGAGCCAGGAAAACCATGGTGAAATGCACTCAGGAGCAGACAGCAGAGGGCCAGTAAAAGTTGAGTCTATGACCTTAGGTAAAGGGAGCCACTGTGGCTAACCTGTCAGCAGATAAAACCCGTGGACAAATAAGTGCAGTAATACACCCTAGGGACAACCAATAAGCAATGACAATAGTAAGCCTCGGGGGGATGTCCAGTCAGAAGGGGCAACAGTGTAGAGTCCAACTCCCAAGATGAGGGAAGTCATGCTGATGAGAGCCAGGGACCATGGTGAACAGGTGTCCATCAGTCAGTGGGGTCTCGTCGAAGGTGAAGCCAGAGTGGGTTCGTGAAGTCTGGCTGGACTCTCCACTGGTGCGGCTCCTCTTCCGAATGATGAGCTTTCTTCACTCTGGAGTGGTGGACCCACGGGGTGACACCTGAGACCTTGAGGGCAGTAGAGGCAGTTGGAACAACAGTGTGGGGCCCTGTCCACTTTGGTTTGAGGGGGTCTTTCTTCCAATCTTTGACCCCAACTGAGTCCCCTGTCTGGAAGGAGTGTACCTGAGACCCTAAGGAGATTGAAGCCCTCTCAATGGTATACTTTCATAATTTTATTTAGGGTGGCCCCCAGGGCCTGAAGCTGCTCCTTTATCCCTTTATCTCCAACCTGATGCAAGTTTCCTGGAAGGCTTCCCAAGCACGGGGGAGGTCGTCCATATATTAATTCGAATGGGGAGAAACCTGATGTCCCAGGCGTACAGCAAGCATGCAGGAGAGCTGGGGGTAGCAGATCCGGCCATGGGAGGTTAGTATCCTGATAAAACTTTGCTAAGGTTCCCTTGAGGGTGCGATTCATTTGCTCTACTTTCCTGAACTTTGGGGCTGGTAAGCAGTGTGGAGTCTCCAGGTGATGTTGAGAGATTTGGTCAAGACTTGTACAATGTCTGCCACAAATGAGGGTCCATTGTCACTATGGATTGTTAATGGCAGACCGAACTGGGGCACAATCTCCCGCAAGAGGACTTTAGCTACTTCCCGGCTTTGCTCTGTCCTAGTTGGGAAGGCTTCAACCCACCCAGAGTATGTGCATACTATTACTAGGAGATATCTGAACCCCCTGCTTGGCTGCACATCTGTGAAGTCTACCTCTAGATCTTTGAAGGGGGTTGCTCCCATCTTCTGGACACCTGGCGGGAGCCGTGTTGTAGACCAAGCATTATTTTTAGCACATGTTATGCATCATTCACTTGTTGCTCGGCATAGTGCTGGCAGCTGACTGATGTAGTAGTGCTTATTGAGAAGGGCCTCTAATGCTGTTTTTCCCAGATGAGTGAGTTGGGGATATTCCTTGACTGATGCCCTCCAGTTGCTGTTGGAACGAAGACACGCCCATCTGGCATCATCCACCATCCCTTTTCAGTCAGGGTGGCTCCCTCAGCCATGGCCCATTCCTTTTCCTTTTCAGTGCAACTGGGTGGAGGGATTTCTTCCGGGGGTGTTAGGGCCATGGTGAGGGAAGGGGCTCTGTCCATGTCCTCACTGGCTGCGGTCTTGGCTGCCTCAACTGACAGATGATTTCCCCGCACTATGGGGTCGTCTCCTTTCTGGTGTCCCTTACAGTGCTGGATTGCTACTTCCTTTGGAAGCCAGACAGCTTCAAGGTGTCTCAGTATCCCTTCTTTGTTCTTGATAGCTTTTCCTGCTGCGGTTAGGAGGCCCCTTTCCTTGTAGATGTCTCCATGTATGTGTACAGTAGCAAAGGCATTCCGAGAGTCTGTGTAGATGTTGACTCGCTTGCCTTCACCAAGGATGAGGGCTCGGACTAAGGCATATAATTCAGCCTGTTGAGCTGACCATCCAGCTGGTAATGCCTTAGCTTCTAGGACTTCAGTGGTTGTGGTTACCGCATAACCCACTTTCTGGGCACCCTCTCGTAGGTAACTGCTGCCATTGCTGAACAGTGTGAGCTCTGGATTCTTTATGGCTTGATCCCACAGATCTGGACGGCTTGCGTAGACTTCATCAGTCACCTCGGAGCAGTTATGGTCTGGTTCCCCCTCTTCCATGGGGAGAAAGTTAGCTGGATTTAATGTCCTTACTGTTTCGAGGGTGACTTGCAGGTTTTCACAGAGGAGACCTTGGTATTGTGCTAGCCAAGAGTTGGGAAGGAAGTGGTGTCCCTGTGCGTTCATGAGGGACACAACTGCATGAGCGACCTTGACATTAAGTTCTTGCCCCAGGGTAAGTTTGTCCACCTCCTTGATGAGTAGGACTGTGGCTGCCAGCGCCCTGAGGCATGGTGGCCATCCTGCTGCCATGGGGTCCAGCTTCTTTGACAGGTAAGCAACTGGCCGTTGCCAGGGTCTAACAGTCTGGGTGAGTACCCCGAGCGCTACTTTTTCCTTTTCATGCACAAAGAGATTGAAGGGTTTTTCTACATCTGGTAAGCCCAGAGTTGGAGCCCTCCCCAGGGCGGTATTTATATCCGTGAAAGCGGCTTCTGCTTCCTCAGTCTAGGTAGGGGGTTCTCGATCTGGTCCCCCTAAGAGATCATAGAGGGGTCTTGCTATTGCTAAGAACCCAGGGATCCAGATGTGGCAGAATTCTTCAGCTCCCAGGAATTCTCGTAGGCCCCTTTTCATCTGGGGCTGTGGCAGGGAGATGATGACCCTTTTCCTCCCCGGCCCTAGTTCTCTTTTCCCTTGGGTGAGGAGGAAACCAAGGTATCGGACCTGTTGTTGGCAGATTTGTCCCTTCTTCCAAGAGGCTCATTATCCCGAGTCTCACAGGAGCTGTAGGAGGGCCTTTGTGCCTTTTGTGCAGTCTTCTTGTGTGTCACTGGCGAGGAGGAGGTCATCCACATACTGGTGGAGGGTGCATCGTGTGACCTCTCTTGGGAAGCTGGCGAGGTCCGCGGCCAGCACTCCCCCAAAGAGAGTTGGTGAGTTTTTAAACCCCTGTGGGAGGCATATCCAAGCCAGTTGCATCTGGCGCCCTGTATCAGGTTCAGACCATTCAAAGGCAAACAGTGGCTGGCTCTGGGGAGCTAAGCGGAGGCAGAAGAAGGCATCCTTCAAATCTAGTTAAGTGAACCATCTGGCCAACCCTGGGATTTGGCCGAGGCGAGTGTATGGATTCGGGACCACTGAGTGCAGAGAGATGGTCACCTTGTTGATGGCCCACAGGTCTTGAACTGGTTGGTATCCCCCTCCTGGATTCTTGACTGGCAGGAACATGGTATTCTAAGCTGACTGGCACTCGACTAGAATACCTGCTTCTTTGAGTTTGGTCAGATGTTCCTGGATGCTGATCTTAGCTTCTTGTGGAAGGGGCTATTGCCTTTGCCTCTGAGGTTGGGCTCCTGGGTTCAGTTCAACAATGATAGGGGCCCGATTCCTGGCTAGTCCAGGTGGGTTGTTTTCAGCCCATACTGAAGGGAAGGCGAGTCTGAACTCCGGCAGGTTGCTCGGTTGGGCCCGGGCACAGAATAGCTTTCATTCTTCTTCCTTTGGCATGGTAATTGCTAGTATTAGAGACCCTGTCTCCTTTTGCCTTGGGTTCAATCAGAGGCTAGTGTGTCCAGTGGGCTCAAAGGTTATCTGAGCCCTAAGCTTGGAGAGTATGTCTCGGCCCAGGAGAGGGATGGAGCAATCGGGCAGATATAGGAATTCATGTCAGACCTTGTGGCCCCCAAGTTCACACTGGCAGCCTGGCAAAAGGGCTGTTCTATCACCCATGTCCCGGTGGCCCCGGGGATGGTCGCAGTCCTTTTGCTGAGAGGTGCCACTGGGGAGGTGACAACAGAGTGCATGGTATCAACCATAAAAGTCACTGGTCGGCCCCCTACCTTCATTCTGACCGTGGGCTCATAGGGGCCAAGGAGGAAAGAGCCTGGTCCCCCTCAGTCTGAGTCCATTCCCACAAGGCCTATGAGGTCCTCGTCTCAGGGTTCTTCCTTGTAGTGGCTGGGCTTTTGAGCCTTTCCCCGGTTGGGACATTTGTTTTTCCAATGCCCTTTCTCTTTACAGTAGGCACATTGATCCCTTGCCAAGGGGGTTCTGGGCTTTCCCCCATTTGGTGGTTGGGGTCTCCCCCATTTTGTGTTGTCCTTTTCTTTCAGGGCAGTGGCAAGGAGGCTGACTTTCTTTTTCATCTTTTTGTCGGCTTCCCGTTTGGCTGAGACCTCCCTGTTCATGTAGACCTTATTGGCAATCTCTATTAGTTGGGTGATGTCCATCCCAACAAAACCCTTTAGTTTCTGAAGTTTTTTCTGATGTCTGGGTGGGCAGCTTGAGCCACAAAGGAGGTGTTTACCATCTGTTGGCTTTCCTGTGCCTTGGGGTCAAATGGAGTATATATCCTGTAACCTTCACATAGTCTTTCGTATTAGTCCCCGGGGGACTCCCCTGGTTGTTGAGTGACCGAGGATACGTTAGTCATGTTCATGGGTTTCTTAACTCCTGCCCGGATTCCCTGGAGGAGGGCCTCCTGGTACTGGCAGATATGGGCCTGTCCCTCGGTTGTGGTGAAGTCCTATGCTGGGTGCTCTTTGGGTGTGGCCGTATTAGCCCAGGCAGCAGGGTCAATGACTCCCGCTGGTGTGCACTCTTCCGGGTACTGCCGTGTACCTTTCATTATTCTCCTCCTTTCCTCTGTGTTAAACAGGGTGTGGAGTAACTGTTGGCAGTCTTCCCAGGTTGGCCGATGAGTCTGGAAGAGGGATTCTATGAGGTCTACCATAGCGTGTGGTTTCTCAGAGTAGGATGGGGTGTTATGTTTCCAGTTGAGTAGGAGAAAGGCTGATAATATATCATGGAACGGCCGGGTTGGACCGTCCCATCTTTATCGTGCCTCTTGGGTTCCTGCATCTCTTGTACCAGCATTTGGAGGGTGCCTACACCCGGCCTGGGATGCAGCCTGGCTGCTGGTCCTGGAGAAAGTGGATCCTCTGGGCCTGGGGATGCCAGTGAAACTGATGGTGGTGGAGTATCTGGAGCTGAAGGGCCAGGTGTAGACGGTCTTGGGGGTACATACGGTAGGGGCAGGGTTGGTTCATCCTCGGGATCTCCGGCTAGGATTTGTGGAGATTGGGGCTTTTGCTGATTTTCTTTAGGTGGCTTAGATGAGGTGATTAGGACCCTGGCCTCTCCCTGCCTACTGCAAGCACATCGCACCCAGGGGGAAGGGTCTGAGCAATTCCTAGCCAGGAGTCAATGTACAGAAATTGGTCAAGTTGTCCTGGTTCTCCTGTTACAACTCGCCATACTCGACCAATCGTTGGGACATCCAATGTCCCTTATGAAGGCCACCCGATATCAAAGGTGGGCCATTCCAATTCACATAGGGCTCTCAACTTGCCGGGGTTCATCCTGACTCCATAGTCTCCCAAAAACCCCTTCTTGAAATTTTTGATCATGGTCTCTAGAACCATAGGTTTACTCTGCCCTGACCCCATGGTGATGTCCCCGTGTGCGGTGGTGCAGAGACAGACAAAGGGAGGGTGCCTCCTGAGGTGAGGAAACCAATCAGATGCCTGTCTGGCCGTGTCCCAAAGGAGCTTAGATGAGGCTTAGCCATAGCGGTCTCAGCGTTGTGACTTACGATCGGAAACTATTCCAATGCCGTCATAGACTGTATGCCGTTCACCACGGAATCGCAGACGGGCCCACTCAGACTCCGTAGGCTTCTGGGGACCTTAAGGGTGCCTGCCCATGGAGTCACAGAATCAGTCCGCTTGAGCAAGCCAGGTCGGGCTGCACATTCACTCACACATTCACACTCCAGAAGTTATTACATTCCCTCCCTGGGAATCCCTACCTGTGAGACTTCTAAGAGGTCTCTGGGAGGTGATCAGGCTCCCCTTCCACCCTAATGGGGGTGGGCCTGTCTGGGTCCAGGGTCCCCAGGCCTTACCGGAATCTGACATCGGGACCAGGTCCCCACCTGCTGAGTCTCCTTGAGTCCGGCGGGAACAGCAGAGCGGGGCTGGCCTGAGGCGTCCGGGGCAGGAGATTGCCAAAACTTATGCAGGGCATGCCTTCTCCTTTATGATCTCTTGTTCCGTCACTGCCCTGCCATTGCCCCCAAACTGGTGGCAACAATGGGCCAGTGTGGTTGGGTTTCCCAGTCAGGGAACCAAATGTTACAGAACCTGGACTAGATCGCCCAATGAAAGAACCAAGCGGCACCCGAGATCTTGGAGGATAGGAGGTTTATTTAATGCTGGTGGGCTCAGAGGAGAGTGATCTCCAAAGGTCTGAGCCCTGAGCACAAACAAAGGGGGCAATTTATACACTTCTACTTCTGCACACTTGGCACTTTTGGTGCGTGCGGGAAGCAGGGCAGGGAGAAGAACCCGGAAGAGTTCTGGGGCAAGGACTGGGATTCTTTCGCTGGCTCGGTCAGGCATCTTAGGACACAGATTTTTCCTTATCACCGGGAGAAGCTTTATGAGTTTCATCTCTCTCCTGGCATGGAAGGGGAAGGAAGGACATCAAGTGTGGAATCTTGAAGCTTGGGAGCCTGGAGGACACCAGTGCATTTCTCACTAAGAAGGCAATCATGCAATCCAGTTCACAGGGATAAGACAAGTAGATTCATCCAAATGGGTTGCCAAGACAGTCTAGAACTGCACTGTCCCACATGGTAGACACTAGTCATGCATACCTATTCAAATATAAATTCATTATGATTAAATAAATTTAAGTGTTCAGTTCTTCAGTCTCACCACATTCAGATGCTCAATGGCCATATGTGGCTGGTGGTAGCATTTTGGACAACGCAGATATTAAACATTTCCATCATTCCAGATAGTTCTCTTGGACAGTGCAGGCCTAGAGCCAGGGAAATGTGAAGCGAGAGGCAGGATAGCCAAGCTTCAAAGAATCCTCCAAGCCCACTGGCGTGTTGCTGTAGCTGGTTTCTATATGCTTCCTGTGGCAACAAGGCATCCCAAATCCAAAAGGGATTTAATTGCTTTAACAAATATACATTGAGCCCCTGAAACAAATAATACATTATATGTTAATAAAAAATATTTAAAAAACACAAATATACATTGAGGACCTACTAATATGTGGTTAGATGACATTAAGGACACAGAAGTGAATCAAGCAAATGCCAGGTATCAGGGAGCTTAATGCCTCCCGGAGGGGAGAAAAGATGTGTACTCAAATAATCATAATGCAAACTAAAAGGAGATAACCATCCTAAGAGAGGTACAGTGAAAGCATGCAGAAGTTCAAAAAGGGGCAGATTAGTTCTATTTGGAGTTTTCAAGAAATTCTCTAAGATAGGCTTTAGAGGTTCAAATAATGGGGGCGCCTTGGTGGCTCAGTCAGTTAAGCACCTGCCTTCGGCTCAGGTCATGATCTCAGGGTCCTGGGATCGAGCCCAGTGTTGGGCTCCCTGCTCAGCAAGAAGCCTGCTTCTCCCTCTCTCTCTGCTGCTCTCTCTCTCTTTCTCTCTGTCAAATAAATAAATTAAATCTTAAAAAAAAAGAAGAAGAAGTTCAAATAATGAACCCTTAAAAGGCAGAGTGGAGTGTGGTGGGAAATCCCGGAAAACCAAGAGTCCAGAGATAATCTGTAAGCTCGGTTATGCCCTCACTGTGTGACCTTGGGTAAGTCAGGGCCCAGACCTCCGTTTCTTTAGCAATTGAGTAAGAGGGAAAAAGGAGACATGAATTTCCAGATGGAGTGACCAACACAAGCAAAGGTGTGGGGACAGGTGGGTGTGTGTGTAGGAAATGGAATAGTCAGACCACCTTATAACTTGTTCCAGAGGTTATGTAATTCAAAGACAACCCCCCAAAAATTTGTTTTAAAAAATTAAAAGCGGGCACCTGGGTGGCTCAGTCAGTTAAGCATCTGCCTTCAGCTTGGGTCATGATCCCAGAGTCTTGGGATCGAGTCCCACATCAGGCTCCTTGCTTGGTGGGGAGTCTGCTTCTCCCTCTCCCTCTGCCGCTTCCCCTGCTTGTGTGCGCGCTCTCTCTCTCTGTCAAATAAATAAATAAAATCTTTTAAAAAAAATTAAAAACCACTGCCCTCAAAACAATAGCTAGATTTTGGTAATGACATTGCCCCTCCTCCAGCTTCACTGCCATACAACATTGTGTAAGTTAAAGTCATACAATGATTTTGTATCGATTGCAAAATAATCACCACCATAGTGTTAGCTAACACCTCCCATCATGTCGCATAATGACTATTTCTGTTTTGTGGCGAGAACATTTCAGATCTACTCTCTTAACAACTTTCAAGTACATAATACAGTATTGTTAACCATAATCACCATGCTGTACATTAGATCTCCAGAACTAATTCATCTTATAGCTGGAAGTTTGCACCCTTTGACCAGCGTATCCCCATTTCCCCATTCCCCAGCACCCACGCTAACCACCATTCTACTCTCTGCTTCCATGAATTTGTCATTTTTAGATTCCATACATAAGTGAAATGCAGGATTTATCTTTCTCTGACTTATTTCTCTTAGCATATCACCTTCAAGGTCCACCCATGTTGTTGCAAATGGCAGGATTTCCTTCTTTCTCATGGTTAAATAGCATATATATGATATTATATATCATGTGATATACATATCATATGTCATGTATTATATATCATGTATATATTGCATCTTCTGTATCCACTAATCTGTTGATGGACAATGAGGTTGTTTCCATACCTCGGCTTTTGTGAACAATGCTGCACTAAACACAGGTGGGCAGATCTCTCTCAAGATTCTGTTTTCCTTTTCCTTGGATATATATCCAGAAGTAGGATTGCTGGATCATACATTAGCTCTACTTTAATTTCTTTTCTTCAAGAAAGTTTTTCAATGATATGCAAGTTAGTATCCCTTTATTTTACCTGTAGCTTCTATTACAAAGGTCTTAAAATTACTATAACCCTGAGAAAGATATTGGCATGCTTTGTAAGTCCCTCCAGGTTTTGAAATTTGCCTTATATTGTGGGTAGATAAATAGGGAAGGATTCCTTTCCACTTAGGGAATACTGACTAAATGTTCAAATATTTAGTGTAGTTTTAGTTTTTACTTGTTGAACATGATTTAGGCCATAGATATGTAAACCTTCTTCATCTACCGAAACAGTTTTAATGTTAGTTGCTCCAGAAGATGTTAACTTCTGTGAAGTTCACTGAGGACCCTCCCTATCTTTGTCCATGGGGGCTGCACCAGTCTACGTTCCCACCAACCGTACCCAAGGATCCCTTTTCTACACATCCTCGCCAACACTGTCTCTTGTCTCTTTGATGATAGCCATCTCAACAGGTGTCAGATGACATCTCGCTATAGTTTCAATTTGCATTTCCGTGATGGTGAGTGACGTCAAACAGCTTTTTGTGTGCCTGTTGGCTATCTGCATGTCTTCTTTGGGACAACGTCTCTTTAGTTCCTCTGCCCGTTTTTTTTTTTTTATTATTATTGTTTGCTATTGAATTGTGTAAGTTGTTTATAAATGTTGGATATGAACACCTTATCAGTTATAAAATTGACAAATATTTCCTCCCATTCCATAGATTGCCTTTCCATTTTGTTGCCAGTTTCTTTCATTGTGAAGAAGCTTTTTCATTTGCTATAGTCCCGCTTATTCATCTTGGCTTTTGGTGGTGGTGTTTTGACAAAAAATTGCCAAGACCAATGTCAAGGAAATTTCCCCCTATACTTTCCTCTAGTAGTTTTATGATTTCAGGTCTTACATTTAAGTCTTAATTTTGGGGAGTGGTGTAAGATAGGAGTCCAGTTTCATTCTTCATGTGTTAATTCAGTTTTTCCAACACCATTTATTGAAAAGACTATCCTTTCCCCATTGAGTATGCTTGGCTGCCTTGTTAAATACTACTTGACCAGATACACATGGATCTATTTCTGGGGCTTTTGATTCTGTTCCATTGATCTATGTGTCTATTGTTATGCTAGTCCCATAGTGTTTTGATTACCACAGCTTTGTAGTGTAGTTTGTAACCAGCAAGTGGGATGCTTCCCGCTTGCTTTCTTCTCAGGACTGCTTTGGCTATTCAGTCTTTTGTGGTTTCATTCAGTAATGTTCTGATACTTTAGATCATATATGAGAAGCAAAGCAAAAAAAAAAAAAGGGAAGCGATTGTATTTGCATTTATGGCTTTTAGGTGGAGCTGGAGAATGACTCGAGACTAATTGGGTCCCCTTTGGGAAAAGGCTGTCATTTGTGGAAAATATGAGTGAGAACCGCACTTCAGGAAACAATAAATAAAATTACAGGACATTTCAGGGGGCGGAGAAGCAAGTCAGAGTCTGAAGCTGAGAAATCACTATTAAAGCAGCTGTTGAGGGCTAAAGCTGACATGAAAAGAACAAAGCCAAGAACCCAGTAGTTAAAGTAAATTGTAGATCGCATGAAGAATGTGGAGTCCCTTGTTAAGAAGCTGACAGAAAATAGAGCATAAGTGGAATACCCACTCAGCAGGCTGGCAGATCTCTATCTGAAGAGTGAATATGAATATATAGAGAACTATGTCGTCTGCAGCTGTACCAAAGCATCTGTCAGTAGCCCCATTATCATTTTCTTATATGTATATTTTTATAACCACACAGAAAGATTAGAGCACGTGCTCCATGTGTACAAGGCCACTAAAGATTTATTTAATGGTTAAAATCAAAAATTCCTAGAAATTGTTTTTCTAACTCCACAGCCCCCCACTGGCTAAGAGCACGTTTCTCCATCTCTTGCTCTTCATCTAAAAACCTGAAATAGGGGCGCCTGGGTGGCTCAGGCAGTTGAGTTGACTCTTGGTTTCAGCTCAGTCATGATCTCAGAGTTGTGAGATCAAACGACATGTGAGACTCCATGCTGGGTGTAGAGTCTGCTTAAGATTCTCTCTCTCCTTTTCCCTCTGCCCACCCCCCAACTCTCCCGAGCACTCTCACTCTCTCTCTCTCAAAAGAAAAAAAAAGAGTAAAAAAATAAAAATAAAAACCTGAAAATAGTGTCCAATATGAGTCAAGGGAAGAGACTATTAACCTATTATAAATAAGGATATTATATGGTCATCTACCCATCCAAATCTTCAAAATACATTGAAATGCTACCCTAAGATTTATAGAATTGACTTTAAAAGTAAATGTGAATGTGAATTGTGTATTAAGTATATGAGTGAACTTCACACCCATATTTGTGCAGGAGCCCTTAAATCCAGACCGATGTCACCTTTCCTTCACTGAACTGTTGCTACAAGACCACTGTCATTACTGTATGAAACCAGGTAAGATGAATCGCTAGGTTAAGTAAGTGGAACTGGCTTTCACTTGACAAAATTTGTGATTCAATTGCACGTTTTTTCTCTCTTTTGCCTTATTTTTTCTAAAACATGAACTCCAGAAGAGAGCATTTAATATCTAGTCAGGATTCATTCAAAGAGAAAAACTGCTATAGGAACTTACACATCAAATGGGGCTCCGAATTTTTCAAATCACTAATATATATGTTCAAGACAATGATCCATGTTTTTTAAGTTTTCAGATTGGTTGGCATGAAGTTACTCACAGTATTCGTTTTCAGGGTGCAGTGACTTGTGATTTTGTAAACCCACTCTATCATGTCTGTATCTTCTTCATGATTCCTAATATTGTATATTTGTGCCTTTCTCTTTGATCAGTCTTGTATTCAAGCTAGATTTTTTTCTAATAACTTTTGGTTGTATTTATTTCTTCTATTCTGACTTGTTTTCTATTTCAGTATTTTCTGCTCTTATTTTTATCAATGCTTTCTGTGATGGGTCAAATTGTGCCCCCTTCTCCACCCAAAATATTGAAGCTAATTCCCCGTACCTCCTAATGTGACTTTATTTGGAAATAAGGGTCACTGCAGATATGATTAGTTAAGGTGTCATGAGGTCAAACTGGTGTAGGATGGGCCACTAATCCAGCACAACTGGTGTCCTTATAAGAGGAGGGAAATTTGGACAGAGGGAAAAAGTTGTGAAAACCCACAGGGAGAAGGCCAGGTGAAGAGGACTGGAGTGATGCGTCTACAAGGCAAGGAATACCCGGGGCTACCAGAGCTAACCGGGAGCTTGGAACAGTTCCTTCCACTGCACCTTCAGAGGGGGCATGGCCCTGCCTCCACCTGGGTCTCAGACTTCTGGTCTCCAGAACTGCGAGACAATACATTTCTGTTGCTCAGGCCAACCAGTTGGTGGTCCTTTGTTATGGCGGCCATAGGAAACTAATGCACCTTTTTTCTCTACTATTCATTTCTTACTCTACAATTTTTCTTTCTTTTTTTTTAAGATTTTATTGAATAATTTCAGAGAGAGAGAGAACATGAGTGGGGAAGGCAGAGGGAGAGGGAAAAGCAGGCCCCCCACTGGACAGGGAGCCCAACATGGGGCTCGATCCCAGGCCCCTGAGATCATGACCTGAGCCAAAGGCAGACACTTAACCAACTAAGCCACCCAGGCGCCCCCTCTATGATTTTTCCACCTCCTATGTTGGCTGGTTAACTTGTTTATTTTCAATCTTGTTTTCTTAAATATATTTAAGGATATACATTTACCACTAGATACTTCATGATTCATTTTTGTAATTTTCATCGTGATTTCCTTTTTAACCTTGAGTTATTTGGCTGTAAATTTTTAAGCTTCAAGACATGTGGAAATTGGGGCACCTGGGTGGCTCAATCAGTTAAGTATCTGCCCTTGGCTCAGGTCATGATCCCAGGTTCCTGGGATCGAGCCCTGCGTCAGGCTCCCTGCTCAGTGGAGAATCTGCTTTTCCCTCTCCCTCTGCCCCTCCCACTGCTTGTGCTCGCTTTCTCTCAAATAAATAAATAAAATCTTCAAAACATGTGGAAATTTAAATTACATTTTTAGTGTTGATTCTGATTTAATTAATTGAATTTAATTGATTCTGATTTAAGTCCGTAAGATATTGATCTCTTAAAAATATGTTGAGATTACTTTTTTAATCTAGTATTATGATAAATTTCTTTTGTAAAAGTTCCATAGATAATCTAAAAAATATAGTGTACATATTCTTCATTTGCTTGGTTCAGAGTATTATATGTATTTAATATATGCATTAGATCAAATTTTAAAGTCTTATGTTCAAATATTCTGGGTAGTTGCTAATTTTTTTATTCTGCTAGAGCTATCAAAAGTGTGTTAAAACCTTTTACCATTATAATGGGTTGGTAAATTTCTCTACAATATGGTCAGTTTTTGAGGTGTCCACAGGTTTATGACTGTATGTTATGAAGCATGTTGTGTTAATATATATTTTGTCCCTCTTTCTTGCTATTAATTTTTATGTTTTTAAATTTTATTGCATCTGATATTAAGATATTTGTATCAACTTTCTTTTTGTTAATATTTTTACTGTGAGGGGCACCTGGCTGGCTCAGTCAGTAGAGCATGTGACTCTTGATCTTGAGCTTGTGAGTTCAAGCCCCACGTTGGGTGTGGAAATTTCTTAAAAATAAAATATTTAAAAATATATATTTTTACTGTGAATCATTTGCTATTCCTTCATTTTTTATTTCTCTGTATTGTTTTGTTTTAGATATGTCTCTTGTATACAGTATATAACTCGTTTGGGTTTTTTATTCATTCTAATAATATCCTTTTTTAAAATCAATTTTTGTCATCTATGGTTGCAAAGGTTAATTATATTTGAATTTATGTTTAACTCCCTTTTTAAAAAAAAGATTTTATTTATTTATTTGACAGAGAGAGAGAGAGAGCACAAGCAGGGGGAACAGCAGGCAGAGGGAGAGGGAGAAGCAGGCTTCCCGCTGAGCAAGGAGCCCGACTTGGAACTTGATCCCAGGACCCTGGAATCCTGACCTGAGCCGAAGGCAGACACTTAACCAACTGAGCCACCTAGGCACCCCAAACTTCCTTTTTTTTAACTTCATGTTTACCATCCTTTGCTTCCCCCCACACTTTTCCTGCCTTGTCTTGTATTAAAAACATTTTCTGGGGGCACCTGGGTGGCTCAGATGGTTAAGCGTCTGCCTTCGGCTCAGGTCATGATCCAGGATTCTGGGATCAAGCCCCGAGTTGGGCTCCTTGCTTGGTGGGAAGCCTGCTTCTCCCTCTCCTTCTACTGCTCCCCCTGCTTATGCTCTCTTGCTCTGTCAAATAAATAAATAAAGTCTTTTTAAAATTTTCTGTATTCCCCTTTTCCTCTTCTGCTGCCTTAGACATGATATTTTATTTATTTTAGCAGTTGTCCTGAAATAGTTAACATACATACTTAACTACCATTTTCTAAAAACATCTAAATTTATTCAGTATTTTGGTCCTTTTTCCTTACATGACAATGATCTTTGCATATATTAACTTCCCATTGAATAATCTTCATCTCTTCCCATCCTTAACACCCTGTAGCTTTTTTTTTTGTCTTGAGTTGTGTCTAGAGTTCATTCTTTTTTTTTTTAAAGATTTATTTATTTATTTGAGAGAAAGAAAGAGAGAGAGCATGTGGGTGGGGAGGGGCAGAGGGAGAGGGAGACCAGCAGACTCCCTGCTGAGTGGGAAGCCCAACACAGGGCCTGATCCCAGGACCCTGAGAGCATGATCTGAGCTGAAATCGAGTCAGATGCTCAACAGACTAAGACACCCAGACATCCCTCCCCCCCGCCTCTTTTTTTTAAGATTTTATTTTTAAGTAATTTCTGCACCCAAGGTATGGCTAGAACTCACAACCTGGAGATCAAGAGTCGCACACTCCACCAACTGAGCCAGCCAGGTGCCCTTAGAGTCTATCCCTTTAATAAATGCAAAAATGGTGGGGTTTGTGAAGAAATCAAATTCATTAACTAGTTTATCGATTTCTGTGTTATCATTTTCAACCACTGTTTCCGCCAAAATGCAACCCTGCTAGCTACTTTCATGAGGGTCTAGGAGTTGAAATACCTCAATCACTGTATTTTCGAAAATGTCTTTAACTGCCTCTCACTGTTGAATAAAAACTTAAAGAGATATGAGATTTTTGGTTCTCAGCCACTTCCCTCGGCACCACAAAGACATTGCTTCCTTGACTTCTTTGCCCATGAGAAGTTAGCTATCGGTCTAATTCTCATCCCTGGGAGGGTGATGCATCTTTTCTCTTTCTTCGCGTGGGTTTTTTCTATGTATCTTTGATGTCACACAGTTTCACTGAGATGGGAGGATTCATGTGTCTCCCGTTTGGCACTCCCTACAACCCTCCCACCTCAGACCTCGGTTGGTTAACTGTAGAAAATCCTGAGCTAGTGCCTCTTGGGAACTGCTTCCCCACCACGGGGCTCACTCTCCCCTGCGTGGATGCAGGCGGGGGCCCATCAACCCATCCCCTCTCTTATCTGCCCCCCACATTTTCATCCCCTATCTCTGTCCCATTTTCTGGGGGAGATCCTCAGCACCCTCTCCAATTCACTAATTTTCTCTTGAACTCCTGCCTGTCTAGAGCTTAGTTTACCTATTGCATTTTTATTATGCTTTTAGGTACCCATGCAGTCTGACTCCATTTATGCTGGTATTTTTCTCATCGTGTTCTTACTCTTTTTAAAATGGAAGCTCTTCCTTCATATATCTCTGAACGTTCTAAACACGTTCGACGTTTTCCCAGATGGGTCCATAAAATTACTGTCAATGGGAGCCAATTCGTGTTTTTGTTTCATTTTGTTGGCTGCCTTTCTCAGCATTGGGTTTAGGTTGAGGAGATCATTTGGAGACCAGGCTTGCATTCCCTCTGTATGTCTCTGTTTTTCTTCTTTTCTCTACCCCCAGTGCTTTCCCCTCCCTGTCTAGTGGGCTTTTTGTTTTGTTTTGTTTTGTTTTTTTGATTGCCTACACTCTGCTCTTGGCTGCCTAGACCCCAGTTCAGACTAGTCTACTAATGGAGCTTCAGAGATGTGGCCCACAATGATACGGAGGACAGCACAGGTCCAGGTACCGAGCCAGGCGGTGGACTGATCCCTTTCCTAGTCATGTGGCAAGGTTCTGTCCATGTCCTCTCTCCCCTAAGTCCATGGTTTGCTGAAAGCTGTAGGCCAGGCAGAAATAGCTTCTATTTTTTTTTCATGAGTAGGAGGAGCCTGCCTCTGCCTCTGGCTTCAAGCAGGGAGCCTGGCTTCAGTCTCCGATCTCAGCATGGAACTCTTATTTTAATTTACTCTGGAAAAGCCAAATTCTGGTTAATATTGCCTGGTTCTGGACCTAGAGCCCAGGAAGCTTGTGGGTTTCGCTTTGCTCACAGCTTTGTGTTTCTGTCCCAATTCTGGGCCACAGAAGTGTTTATTTAGTTTTTAAGCTTGATAAATTTCATTTGTCATTGCTATGTGTTTGGAGTAAGACATGTCAGAGAACAAGCTTTTAGAACCGTCTGGACTAGGTCTGCACGCTGACTTCTTTAGTAAGTTCATGAGTCTGCAATGCATTCAGGTCGATCTTTGGTTCACATTCAGGCAAGACCAAGACTCAAGTCTGTGACTACACGTCACGGCCAAAAAATGATTTTATCTTATCACCTGAGTATCTAATAATTAGCTTGTTTACCAGATGATCTAATCCAGTTGTCATCATATTGAAAATGTCAAACTTTTCACCTTCCAGTTAAGTTTCTTGTCTATAATATTCATGGAATAGCAAGCATTTCTTTTTTAAATGAAAAACCAAGTTGGGGAAAATGTCAACTCTCAGCCCCTGAATTCTGGAATCTTCTAATGATATTTCTACCAAGTAAATAAACCCAGGAGTAAATGAAATGTGGTTTACTGCTTACGCTTCCTGGAATTTCTTACGGTTAACTCAGAGTCAGAAGAAATTCCTCATATGACCACACTGAATTTTTTTCCTGTTGGTCTGCATCAGATTTGTGAAGATTAGTGACTAAAAGGCTAAGACTTTAGGGAGTCCTGGGACAAAGGTAAAAGCTCCCTTCAAAGGAAGCTGAGACACTCAGCTGGTTTCTTGGAACACCATTCATTTTCATAGAAAAGGTTCTGAAAACATTCTGATGGTGCCAGAGAGAGCAGAGAAGGTTGGTTCCCCCTTCATTCTGCTATGAATGGAGTCACAGTGCTAGGGGTGGCTTTCCAAGGGAAAAAAAAACCAATTTATTTTATTTTATTTAAAACCAATTAATTAACATGTAGTGTATTATTAGTCTCCTTGGATTTGCTCATTACAGGAAGTGCCCTCCTTCGTAGTGTTTGTTAAGGTCCAAGGTGTGAGTGCTCCCACCATAGCTGACTTCAGACCAATGTGTCAAGGCTGAGCACACATTCGGGAGATGCCCGCAGTCAAGGTTCTGGGAGGACGGGAGGAAGCTTCAGCATCCACCGTCCCAGTGCCAAAGCCAGGGCTTTCAAGGTCGCCCCTGGACCCTCGTTGGCATTCAGCACAGTTGTTTGCATCCATGTTGTCTGGCCTTTCTGTCAGCCATGCCTCCTCTCCCCCCACCTGCCCAGGTTCCTCAGCCCCCTCATCTGCCAGCTCGTCCTCCTCCCCTCCACCTCTGTCATTAGAGGCAATGGGCTTACCTCTCCTTGGTGGGTCGGTGGGGCTGTTTCCCTTCTCTCCCTACACTTCCCCCCCACCCCCCGCCCTGGTGATCTCACCCAGTCCCACAGCTTTAAATATCACCCCAAGGCTGGTAACTCATATTTTTAATCTCCAGCCCAGACCTTTCTTCTGAGCTCCAGGCTCACACAGCCAACTGCCTCCTCAGCTATCTCACACTCAACTTGTCCAAAATTGACCTCGGGAGCCTCCTCCTTCCATCCTCCTTATCTAAATAAATGGAACTACCATCTGTTCCTGTGCTGAAGTCACAAACCCAGGAGGCATCTTTGCAAACTTCCTCCTCTTTTTGCTCATAAGAGCTAACCTGTTACCAAATGCTACCGATGCCACTTTCCACGCATTTCACAGATCTGCCCGTGTCTCTCAATCTCCAGGGCCCCCACCACCTCTTGACTGGAATATTGCAACATGTTCTCCTCCTGGCCCCTTTTCCTGTGCTCTCCACAGTGGCCCAGGAGGTCTTTTAAAGATACTGTAAAACTGTCACTGGCTTCTCCTTGTATCTAACGGAAAATAAAACGTCCTTACATGGCCTACAAGGTCCTGCCTGATCAGATTTCAGTTTAATTCTGGAACCTCATTTCTTCCCATGTTCCTCTTCACGGACCACACTCTAGCCACACAAGTTGCTTTAGGCTTTTAACACACAAACTCTTGTGTGTTCTTGTCTCGGGTCCTTGTGATTCTAACTATCGATCGGATGGCTTATTTCATGTCTGCCTTTCCCCCAGAAATGCGGGGACCACGTCTGCTATGCTCACTGTACACCCAAGGCTTTGCCCACAGTCAGTCCTCAATATTTGCTGAAAGAAGTAATAAATCAGGGCACCTGGTTAAGTTTCTGCCTTTGGTTCAGGTCATGATCCCAGGGTCCTGGGATCAAGTCCCTCATCAGGCTTCCTGCTCAGCAGGGAGCCTGCTTCAACCTCTACCCTTCCCCGCCTGCTCATGATCTCTCTCACTCTCTCTCTCTCAAATAAATAAATAAAATCTTAAAAAAAAAAGAAGTAATACATCAATGAATGAATGAAACATCAGGTTTTCAGGTAAACCTTTTTGGGTGACACAACTGGATGTGGATCAAGGGGACATTAGAGTGGCCGTTGATAGGAAGCTTTCAGAATGCTGGGATGGGAAAAAAATTCACAGTCGCTTTGAGGATGGCACTCTCAGAGCAAGGTAAAGTTGGAATGGGGAATCTGGAAAACAACCGTGGGAAGGGATGAAGGGCCCTGTGTGCAATTAAAATTCCAAAACAAACGACCAAGCAATACAGTCACCAAGTATCTTTATTCCTATGCAGACAGGTGCTAGAGGGGGAGGTCTGGGGCCAAGGGTAGACCAGTTGCTCTGCTGTCAGAGCAGATTCTTGTAAACTCTTAAGCCTCTCTGCCCTCATCTGTAACACAGTGACATTACCATCACGTACTTCTCAGGGCATCCCTGAGCTGATGGATGGCAAACACATTCTATCACCAGATCTGCTCTACCCCAAATTTCCTTAATTTCTCTGAGCCCCTGTACTCTCATGTGTTAAACAGTGGTCTTCTACTTAACCTCTTTTAAGCCCCTTTAGATGTAAAGACTCTGTGTTACTCTAAATAATTTTAGTGCTCTAAGGCCATCCTGACTCTCTGCAGATGTGTGGAGGAAAGGCCCTGCACTGTGAGGGTCTGGACGGTCACGGGGGCAGGAACACTGGGCAGGTCACTGGGCACCACTGTGAGGGGACTACCTGGCCATCCCCCACCCGGGACACCAAGTTCTAGAATCAGCTTTAAATACATGTTTTCAAAGTAGCTCTGGGTTTTTCTCCTTCTTTTCCAGAGTAGTACATGCTAGGAAATGTGCTCCAGTAGATTAGGGTGGTAGCCATCCCTTTTGTTCTCTTTTTTAAATGTATTCATTCATTTTATTTTTTTCAAGATTCATTTATTTAGTTGAGAGAGAGAGAGACAGAGACAGAGCGTGAGCGGGGTGAGTGGTAGAGGGAGAAGCAGACTCTCCACTGAGCAGGGAACCTGAATTGGGACTCGATCCTTTGACCTTGAGATCATGACCTGAACCGAAGGCAGACACTTAACCGACTGAGCCACCCAGGTGCCCCTATTCATTCATTTTAATGAGGTTTATTTTCTGCAGCGGTTTCAGGTTCATAGAAAAATTGAGCAAAATGTACAGATTTCTATGTGTGGCTGGGTGGCTCACTGGGTAGAGCATGTGACTCTTGATCTCAGGGTCGTGAGTTCAAGCCCTCTATTGGGTGTGGAGACTAATTTTAAAAAACTAAATAAATAGGGGCGCCTGGCTGTCTCAGTCAGTTGAGCATCAGCCACTTGGTTTCAGCTCAGATCATGATCGCAGGGTCATGAAATAGGCCCTGTGTTGGACTCTGCACTCAGCAGAGAGTCTGCTTGAGATTCTTTCTCTCCCTCTGCCCCACCCCACTCTCTCTCTCTCAAAATAAATAAATAAATCTTTAAAAAATGAAATAAGTAAAGAAATAAATAATAAAACTTAAACAAAAGTAAAAAGGTACAGATTTCCCACATGCCCCCTACACCCCCCCCAAACACAGCCTCCCCCACCAGAGTGGGACACTTTAAAAGTGACGAACTTACATAGACACATCATTATCACCCAAAGCCCGTAGTTGACATTAGGGTTCACTCCTGGTGTTGTACATTCTGTGAGTTTTGACAAATATATAATGACATGTATCCACCATTATATTATCACAGGGAGTAGTTTTACTGTGCCCCTCCCCCACCCCTGGCCACCACTGATCTTCCACTGCCTTTGCCTTTTCCAGAATGTCACAGAGTTGGAATCTTAACGTATGTAGCCTTTTCAGATTGGCTTCTTTCACTTAATAATGTGCATTTCAGGTTCCTCTGTGTTTTTTTATGGTTTCATTTCTTCTTAGCACTAAATGATAGCGCATTGTCTGGATGGACCACTGTTTATGGATCCATTCACCTGCCGAAGGACATCTTGGTTGCTTTCAGTTTGGGCACGCATGAATAAAGCTCCAATACACATCTGTGTGCACGTTTTTGTGTGGACATAAGTTCTCAACTCCTCTGGGTAAATACCAGGCAGCACGATTGCTGCGTCCTAAGCTAAGAGTATGTTTAATTTTGTAATAAGCCGCCAAACTGTCTTACAAAGTAGCGGTGTCAATTTGCATCCCCACCAGCAATGAATGAGACATCCTATTGGTCCACTTCCTCACCAGCATTTGGTATTATCAGTGATCTGGATTTTGGCCATTCTGATATGTGTGTAGCAGAGTCGTTGTTTTAATTTGCATTTCCCTGAAGACATAGGATATGGAGCATCTTTTTATCAGCTTGTTTGCCATGTGTAGATCATCTTCAGTGAGATGTCTGTTAAGGGCTTTGGCCTATTTTTAATCTAGTTGTTGATTTTCTTATTGTTGAGTATTATTAGCCTTTTTCACTTTTTTCCGCCTTTTCTTTTGTGGGGGGTGACTCCACCAGGACTTGAACCCGGAACTCGCTTTTATTTTTATCCAAATGATGCTTGCACATAATTTTGAAAACAGTCAAACGATTTATAAGGCTTATTATGAAAATCAGCATTTTTCTGAATCCACCTTTGTCTCCTACACCTTAGTGGCAACACTTTCAACTGATCCTTCTAACGATTACTTCCATATTTCTAAAAAGGAGGCTTATTTGCTACTTTGTAATTTGTCAGTTTCAGGTCTTCGTTATTAACTCCCCACTATTAATTTCCTCCATTAATTTCATCTTCATGAAGAAGCCTTCCTGGACACTCCTGATCCACTTCCATCTGGATCGGCTGCTCTGTAAGCTGTCATCTTGGGTTCTTCCTTTCCCATCTTCCGGAGGATTCCCGGAGCTTCCTCCAGGTTGGATCTTCTGTTTCAGGGATCCCATATCTTCCTCTTTGGGTTTGTCTTCCTTTTTTTTTTAAGATTTTTATTTATTTATTGAGAGAGAGAGAGAGAGAATGGTAGAGAGCATGAGAGAGAGGAAGGTCAGAGGGAGAAGCAGACTCCCTGCTGAGCAGGGAGCCCAATGCGGGACTCGATCCTGGGACTCCAGGATCATGACCTGAGCCGAAGGCAGTCACTTAACCAACTGAGCCACCCAGGCGCCCTGTCTTCCTTTTTGGTGAAGAAAAACTGGGGAGTGCTTACATGTCTGAAAATATCTTTAACCTACTTTCACACTTACCTGAGGATATGTCTGGGTATAAAATTCTAGGTTTTGGGTTATTTCCCTCAGAATTTTTGAAGACATTGTTCCATTGTGTTCTGGCTTCCAGGGAGACTGCTGAGAAGGTGGTATTGCTCTGATTCTTGATTGCTCCTGATTCTTTCTGTATTACCTATTGTTTTCCCCTCATGGAGTTTTTCCGCCTCCAGTCTTGAGGTTTCATGTGGCTGTGAGTCTGTCTCCCTTCAACAGGGAGGCACTCAGTGGGCCCCTCTTATTGGCAATTCATAGCCTTATGCTCTGGAAAACCATCCTGAATGTTTCTTTTTTATTTTTTTCTAATAGTATCCTGTTCTTATTTCATGGGTTTAAAAATCTTCCCTTATCACTCTGAGGATACTAATTACAGCTTTTCTTTTGATTTATTTTTCTCTTTTCATCTCTGTTTCATCCAAATTGCTTTTGTGTTTATTTGTTTTCTGTTTTCATATTAGAGGTTTTCCTCAAATGTCTGGGGACTTCTGGATGTCCACTTATATATAAGAAAAGCGTACAAAGAAACAGATTGGAATCTGTATGCTCAAGTGGGGCTTGTGAATGGCGGGTCTCACTGCAGAGCCACCCATAGCCAGGCCACATCATTAGAAGACATGACCCTCCCCCCTGCCCATACTGGGGTCATTAGATCTTTTCTCAAGGGCTGGACAGATTCTCCAGAGAAGACTTGCAATTTTCTGCCAAGCTGGCTGCTGGCAGACTAGAAGCTGATGAACGGAAGAGGTGATATATGGACCAGCATTCAGTGAGCAAAATTTTACTCAGTATCTCTGGTTTTAGTGTGGTAGCCCACCCTGAACTATGTCTGGGTTCCCTAGTCCAGAAAATATTGTCTTGGGCAGCAGACATAATAGGGACATCCAACTGCTCTTTTTAAACAACTTTATTGAAATATAATTCACATACCATACAATTTCACCCACTTAAAGCATAGTATTCAGGGGCACCTGGGAGCCTGCCAGTTCAGCATCCAACTCTTGGTTTCGGCTCAGGTCATGATCTCAGGGTCCTGGGTTTGAGCCTTGCCTCTGGCTCCACACTCAGCATGAAATCTGCTTGAAGTTCTCTCTCTCCCTCTCCGTCTGCCCTCCCACCCCACACTCTCTGTCTCTGTCTCTGTCTCTCTCAAATAAATAAATAAACATTTTAAAAAAGGAAACAAGAGGAGATGGTTTTAATCTGATTTTATAAAATACACAGAAATAGTATAAAAATTACCAATATCATAAAGCAACTATAAACAGTTCACTTGGAAAATACATGCATACAACAAGCTCTAAATAATACACAGTGTGGCTCTGGTTTTCATTTTAGACCTATATGACCGATGACAACATCCCTGGTCCTCCCTGACCTCCCATTGCCCTGGCTCGTTGTCACCCACTGATCCTTTCCTGTGTCCCACACTGCCTTCCACACCCTCCTCCATCAGGAAGTCTTCCTGGAGCCAGGAAGCATTTTGCAGAGAATTCCCAGTCTCTCAGGCCACCACTGCTCCCCTAAGTCCCCTCTTCAGCGCACTTTCTGCGTCTAGCCACGCATTCCCTCTTTCCTCCTGAACAGTTCTACATACAACTGAGGCAGAGGGATCTGCTCACCTCCAAGACCCAGCAAAAGTGACGTCAGCATCTGCCCCCTTCCCGGGGACAGTGTGTTTTCAGCTGCAGCAGATGACCTGGCCGATTACACAGACCCTGTCCCTGCAGTGACATTCCCACTCTGTCTCAGGTCACCGGTCATACATACATCGCCTGCTTAAGAACATGACACAGGGAACGACAGGATCAATTATCGAATAGTGGTGCCTCTCGAAGACAGCTCCCACCAATATAATAACCACTGATTCTGTTACTTCCTATGTCTTGTTCTTAAGTACGTGACACACGATGCATGACATGACCCTATAACATACCTTATGTTTGTCGTTGGCTGTGTAAATCTTCTCACAACTGAGATTAGGTGGAATGTTACCCATGTTCTATCTGAATTATAACATGTCCTAAATTAGAATAATCCAGGAGGAAACAACTTCATGGCGGCTCCGCCCCAGCCGGCGATCATCACTCCACCCAGGCATTCTTCCCTGTGGGGACTCGCAGTCTGGGGTCTCATCTGCTGCCTGTGGGTCAGCACGGGTCTGTGGGCTCCGCGTCTTCAGAAACCATCCTTAGGAGACCGGGTTTACAGACCCAGGGAGGATGTGGGAATTCTGAGTCCCAATCCAGACTCTTCTTCCAGCTTGCTGTGTGGCCTCCCACGAGTCATTTCCCATTCAAGCAGTCCTTTTGGCATTTCAACATGGAAATCATGTCCATTAGGTTCTCAAGGGCATCATGAGAAAGGGGCAAGTGCTGGTCAAAAAGAAAATGATCCGAAAGTACCAGGACCTCCTCAGTAGTGCTGACCTGCCTAGAGACATGAAACCAGGCAGGACCAGAAAGCCCACCCTGGACACGGCCAAAACCAAAGGCGTGTTGTTGTTACAAAGAAAAAGGAACAATGTCTGATTTTAACATTCACACATTCCAAACCACAGTCTTCCAAGCCTGTGTCCTGCAGCCAAGCCACTTGGTGAGAGCCAGGTCTGGGGGAAAGTTTCCAGAAAGCAGATATTGGCAAAAGTTGCCTTAAACTTGCAGAGAATACAGTTCAGTCTTGTTGGGTGTGTGTGTGTGTGTGTGTGTGTGTGTGTGTGTTTAAAGAACACTTTCATTCCTTTTTGTCACAGAATTTCACAGGCTATGTTTACTTTTCCTTTTCAGGTTATAGGATATGGATTTTTCAAAGTCAGATGAGAGGAACAGACACATTTCTTTCCTTCCTGACAAAATTCTTCCAACTTGTAGGTGGAGCCAGAGTCTGAGATGATATTTTAGATACTTGTTTTTCTTACGTTATCATTAAATTACTTCAAGGAAAAAAAAATGAGGTATGGAAATCCACGTTTTTGACTGCTTTGCAAAGAGGCTAACACATGCGGAGTGAGAGGAATGATTATTGACTTTAATGCTATCCTTGGACAAAGGGCCTATGCGGCCCAGAGTCCTGGTGCCCAGAGAGGGCAGTGAGCCCTGGGTCTGTTTCCGATAGCTTCATAAACCAAAAACGGCCACTGCAAGTGCACTGGTTTTAGAGAAATGTCCAAGAAAATTGCCCTCCTTCTACTCATAACGTGTCATTACAGAAAAATAGAAGCCCATACACTCCAATCTGATTTGCATTTAACTCTGGAAGCCTGTAAATGTTGCCATGAGGTAAGGGGCTGATTCCAAGCTCCAGAATCCTTTTGGTGCCATAGATACTATTTTAAAGTGGATATCCCTTTGGGTTCCTCGGCATTATTCCTCCTGGGTCATGGAATAAATGGGGCTCTCTTGGATGAGAACTCCCAGTCCTAGTAAACAAGAACGGAGGGGCTTGGTGGCCAAAGCAGCAGCCTTGGATTTTAAAACGTTCAAGTTCAAATCTTGTGGGTTTACACTTGAGTTAAAGTACACACGTCTGGTTGGAGAGGCAGTAACATTGTACGATGAAATCTGGCCTACTCACAGCTAAGTTCTGGCTACAATTAATTAAACAAAAACTTCCTATGGAATTCTTTACCTTGTAGATCCTCAACAAAGGGTCCACATTCCAGAAAGCGCAGGAAAGCTTTATTCTCCAAGTTTCCTGCCCCCTACAAGATAGACACTTGAATTCCAGCACACAGACTAGAGTTCATACTTGACACATTTAAAAAATTTTGATACACCTGTAACCCTAGGCCTTCCTTCCTCTCTTCACTTTCTTTTCTCCTGATTTTTCCAGGGAGATAATAATTTAGAGATTTAAAGGCATGCTCTTGGCACAGACGACCCATTGGAATAGACGCATTGGAAGAAAATATAACCGGGGCACCTGGGTGACTCAGTCGGTTAAGTGTCTGCCTTCGGCTCAGGTCATGATCCCAGGGTCCTGGGATCGAGCCCCGCATTGGGCTCCCCGCTCAGCGGGAAGCCTGCTTCTCCCTCACACACTCTCCCTGCTTGTGTTCCCTCTCTCACTTCTCTCTCTCTGTCAAATAAATAAAATCTTTAAAAAGAAAAGAAAATATAACCCGGTATTAGGGCCTATAATTATATTGGTCCAACCTTCATAATATCTTGTTTTTCTATAGCATTTTACCTGTTTATAAAGCACTTTACAGATATGATCTCCTTTTATCCTCATAGCCATAGGTTAATGTAAATATTGTGCCCAATTTACACCCCCCCCAGAATGAGACCTGCTCCTAACCCTGACCTTTGCAGCTCTAAATGTTTTCATCACCACAGTGTAAGTGCCTCTACTAGCCAAAAATTGCTGTAGAGTCACATTCATATTCTAGATTTTGTTGCTACTCCTACCCTATTGAGCTATGCTTGGCAAAGCCACTGCCATCAGGTAAGGAAATATATACCGAAGTTCGCTGCAGATGCTGAACATTCATTTTTTTTAATTTTTTAAAAGATTTATTTATTTATTTGAGGGAGAGAGTGGGGAGAGGGAGAGTCTTAAGCCAACTCCACGCTCAGCCCAGAGCTCGACTTGGAGCTCGATCTCATGATCCTGAGATCATGACCTGAGCTGAAATCAAGAGTCAGATGCTTAACCGACTATACGACCCGGGCGCCCCCAGATGCTGAACATTGAAACAGTACCAACAGTTGAACTGATTTAATTAAATCATCTGCTACCCCATTCCCTCCCGTACACCCACAAAGAAAGAGAAATAACTAACTTTTTATTCTTGCTCCAAGAATACCTAAAATTAGAATTATCCCAGTACTGGGTCCTGAAGATGCTTCAAGAGGAAGTTCTGTTTTTTAAATTCAAACCAGTCACTTTCTTTCCGGGGGCTCTTATTGCCAATGGGGCTTGGGAAAAATAATTCCCAGGAAATTGATCTGTGTGTATATACGGGATGAAGACAATATTGACACCTGCTCTTTACCTACCTGGCACAAGTGTTGGGAAACAACCAGATAATGTGTATTGTATGCTTTGCGTGCCTAGAAAAAAAATAAGGTTTATGTGCAAAGGTGCAATTCTACTAAGTCAACATGACAGCATTGTCTATGTTTTACATGCGTGCTTGTTGCCTAAGACACCGAGGAGCAGAATGCAGCTCTCCTGTTTGATGTTCTAAGGACATGATGATGTTACAATACATTTGCAGAAGAGCCAAAGTTGGGAAGGTAAGACAACCTTTTCTTTTTAAAAATCCCTGTGTATTGATTTTAGGCTGACTTCTCCACCTGGTTCTACGATGGGGACAGCCCCCAAGGTCCACAAAGCACTCCTTCCAGTTCATCATCGGTCACGTGATGCCATCCCTAGGAAGGGCCAGGATGCCATGGCGAGAGGTGACCTGGAGAGGAGAGAAAACCTGTCCATTTCTACTGGGGCGGGGGGGGGGGTTGCCAAAATTTGAAAGCCCAAATGTTGGATTTCTATGGCCATGCTTCTAGAAAGTCTCTGCCAGTCAGGCCTGTTCCCCAGAACAGCGTCCTGCCCCACACCTAGCAGGACCACACCAGATGACTGTCCCACAACCACCATTTGAATCTGTTTAAAAGAATAATGCCAACCATCCGTATCAGCTTCCTATAGCTGCAACAACGAATGCCCACTCGCTTGGTGGCTCAAAACAACAGAAATCTATTCTCTCCCAGTTCTGGAGACTAAGAGTCTGAAGGCGGTATCACTAGGCTGAAATGAAGGTGTTGGCTGGCCAGTGCTCCCTCCTGAGGTTTGGGGGACAACGGGTTGCTTTCCTCTTCTTCCAGTTTCTGGATGCTGCAGGTGTTCATTAGCTTGTGGCCACATCACTTCAATCTGTTTCTTTGGTCACACTCCTTCTCCTCTTCTGTCTGCCATGCCTGCCTCTCATGCAGATGCTCAGGACTGCATCTGGGGGCCACCTGGACCATCTCTCTATCTCGAAATCTTTACCTTGACCACATGAGTGAAGTCCCCTTTTGCCATACAAGGTAATATATTCGCAGGTTCCAGGGATGAGGACATGGCTGTCTTTTTTTTGGGGGGGTGCAGCAGGAGGGGTATTCAGCTGATCACACCACCCCTGTCTGAATCTCTGAGTCTCCAGAAAAAGCCTGATTCATATCTCAAATGAGTCTTTCTTTCCTTTCCTTCAAGAAAGCAGAGTAACTTCTCTTCCTTCTTTAGGGGAGAGAACAATGGGAGAGAACTTTTACGGAGCCCCTACTACGTGCTCAATAATTTACAGACACTCTTCATGACAGGGGTGTGGGTAGCCATTTCACAGATGTCTTCTTGTCACCATTTTACAGATAAGACAACAGAGACTCATAGGGGCCAAGTAACTTGTCCACGGTCTCCCAGCAAGTAAATTGTAGCAACAGAGTGGGAACATGGATCTGTCTGGTTTCAAAGCCCATGTCCTGTCTACCCCACCAACATTCCTCAAATTCCATTCACACTGACACCTTGTAAAGGAAAAGCAACTTAATAGACCCCAGTCAGAGAAACAACTGACTTCAAAAAACTAGAGTTTTAGTCCAAGAAAACATGAATTTACACATTCTCAAGGTCTCCCCAAATCCCTGGGATTTGGGGAGACATGTGTGAGAAGCACTAGGAGAACCAAGGTATCCCCCATCTTGAGAGCTCCACTTTAAGGATCCTAATATTAAGACCCAGAACAGCTGCATTTCAACCATGTGGCTCTGCTGCTTAGGAAAGGCTTTAATGCAACAAAGCATTTACTGCTGATAAGATTTTAACACTCACAATCTCCCAGTATTCTGGGTGTAAGTTAATGATTTCCACCACAGAGACGCTGGAGGAACTTTAGTCACATGGAAGTAAGTGGCTGTGGCATTTTCTGAGCTTAATCTAAATGAAAGTTTACCTAGATGTCCCACGAAAGCTTTGTAGATTAAAATGTCACCCTCGTTTTGGCACAAGCTAACAGCTATAGTAACGTTGAAGCCTAATGCTTATCCCACAATTATTTGATTACAATTCCTTCTGTGCCAGGGACGGCTCTAAGCACTTCGCATGAATTAACATATTTAACACCCACGAAAATCCTGTGAGGCTGGTCATATTCTTCTCTTCCTTTTACAAGTGGTAAAACTAAGACACAGAAAGGTTCGGTAATTTCTTAAAGTCACACAGCGAGTAGAAGGTGCAGAAGTAGGATGACACACAAGTCATCTGATTATAGCTGCCATGTTTTAACACAACTAAGAACGAAGACACTCACTCTGTGCCTAAACCCATTTCCTGGGCCCAGGCCCGAGACAGGAAGTGTTACAGAGAGCATGCGCACAAGCACGGCCCCTGTCCCCACCCCCACTTGTCCGTGGCAGTTTTGCCATCAAACTCTTCCTTGAGGTCTTCAGCTCCCTCTTCACTGTCCAGTCACCCAAGGACACAGCTGAAGGTGAAAGGCCATTACCTTGTATTGGACTCTAAAACTTCCAATCTGCTTTATGGAACACCTGTTCCCAACAGCCTCTACGGTGAAGGGAAAAGTGGAACGTCCCCTCCACCCTCCCACACTGTCTCCACTTCAGTCCCTCAGTCTATCTTTTGGGAAATTTTCCTTCAAAGGTTTCCTTGGAGAAATGTTGGGGTTACAGAAAGAGGCATCATGTGCCTTGTCTCAACCTTCCCAGAAATGAATGGGCCTCCAGTTCCAAGAGACCCCTTGAGTTCTTAAACATTTCTTCATTTTTCATGACCCATTCAGTGTTCTTACAACGGATCATTAAATCTCGTGTATGGCAGTGGGATCCGGTTCCAGGTGATCAACAACTTGCTCGTACTTATGCTGTCTAAAGTATAGCACTTTCTCACACTCCTAAAGATCTCATCTTCTCTTTCTAGAATGCATTCCTAGGGAGACTCAGACCCCACTGCCAAATGTGCAAGAACTCATTCTACCCAAATAAATGAATTTGGTTTGTTTTCTTCTTTGCATTTCTGAGAGGTATGTCCTTGTTCCCCATCCGACGGAAGAGTCTGCTCACGTGAGGTGGGAAATGCCTTCTCTGTGAAGATACCGACGGTCCTCAAAAGGTCCCATCAACAACGGAAGCTGTGCAAGGGTCTTGACACTCGAGAAGCAAAAGAGAAGCACCTTGCAACTTGGAAAATTATAATAATATAGACATTTTATATAAAGTCAACTTCCTGAGGTTCTCAAACTACACCTCACTTACTCCGAGGTGAGCATATCCCTATTAGTTCCAAAACAAAGGGATTTTTCTCATTTTTTAATCACCGACTTCCAGTTATACTCCTAAGACTCTAAACTCGGCCGTGATCAAGTCCATCTAAGAATTTGACAGCAGCCACAGCCATGTTGACTCTCTGCCTGGACCTCATCTTTCAGTCTCTGGACTCAATCCCAACGTTTGGACGCTCATAAGCAGGAAGAAATGTTCCCGGAGGAGTA
Organism: Eumetopias jubatus; assembly: GCF_037043125.1. NCBI lineage: Eukaryota > Metazoa > Chordata > Mammalia > Carnivora > Otariidae > Eumetopias > Eumetopias jubatus. Next base: position 65,744,863 of record NW_028274818.1, on the reverse strand, counting down.
AGTCAATGAAAGAACCGTGTTCACACTGTCTACTCCTTTCCCGTTCCTGGGCTTAATAAGGCCTTTCTCTGAGGTTGTATCTATTTAATCGGCTTCCCTAACCTGTAAGTTCTTCAGAGAAAAAGAAGCAATCCTTCCACTGCTTCATTATTCCTTCATTTCTCTTGGTTAGTGCCCGACAAACCATCCACGTGGTTGACCAACACAGTAAGCCACCAACTAGCCTTGAATCAGATAGGCATTCTATAATTGCCTCCTGGTTCCTCTGGAAAATGTTAATTCTTATTTTAATACTTAGTGTGGTTTTTATTGAGGGTTCCTTTCTTCTTGAGGGGCAACTGATTGAGAAATGTGGTGAAAGCTTTCCCATCTTAGGAATCCAGGTGGAAAGAAGACCATGCATCATACGCTCCAGGAGGGTGAGATCGACTCTGAATGTGGCTGGTCCCAGTTTGCCCTGTCTCTCCGAGATCCTAGCAGCTTTTACAGAATACCTAAATATTATGCGTGTTGGTCATTCTGGCTACCCAGCCTTTAAACGACCTTGCCATACGGGGGGGGGGGGGGGAACCTCAGAACAGAGGGAAGGCGGGACTCCTCTCCCTACTTTAGAAGCCAAAGGGGGGCGCCTGGGTGGCTCAGTCGGTGTCTGCCTCGGCTCAGGTCATGATCTCAAGGTCCTGGGATCGAGCCCTATGTTGGGCTCCCTGCCAGGTGGGGGGCCTGCTTCTCCTCCTCCCTCTGCCCCTGCCTGTATTCTCTCTCTCTCTCTCTCTCTCTCTCTGATAAATAAATAAATCTTTAAAATAAATAAATCATAAATAAATCATAAAGCTTATTTTGTTTCTCACCCCAGATGCAGAAATAATTCATGCTCATTGTGGAAGATATGGGGAAAACCAAAATAAGAAGAAGAAAAAAATTGCCTGTCATTCTACCAACTACCAGTAGTCACAAATGAAATTTTGGTGTTTCTTTTCTAATATTTCTTCTATGGAAACTTCTCCACAGCTATGCTCCTCCTCATCTATTGCCTGCTAAAATTCTGAAAAGAGCAGAAACATTGCCATTTCATGCTGATATCTATCTCTCTTTATATCCCCAGGTGCTAAAACCAGGACAGTAAACTCTACCTTTTGGCTGAAAGGAACATTTCTCCAAGTGTATCCCATGGAACACTTACTCCTTCATTTGTCATCAGATCCTGAAGATAGAATATAGAAAGAGTTTTTCTTGAACAGAAAAGTTTGGGAAATGCTGAGATCCTGAAATATTGAGAAAACATGTTTCTTTATTGCATGAATTTCCAGAGCTCTGAACACATCGGAGGCTCTCAAAGACGACAGCTTTGTCAAGCATATTGGGTCACAGGAATCCCCTTTGAAAATATTTTTCTCTGGACCAGTGTTCTAGGGAGTGCTGACCCAGAAAACTTAGAACTTTGTATCATTTACCTTCCTCCCACACCATGAGTGAAGACCCAGTTCAGAGTCTGTAGGGGAAAAGGAGAATATATCTCAGATATATGAAAAGCACAATTTGGAAAATAAATGGCAGAATGCGACCTAGGAAGTAATTTTCCTTTGTGAATTTATCTACCTGTCAGAACATGTCCGAGGAAATGGGGTTTACAGACAAACATCACAATTCGTGCCTGAGAGAGCTAAGACCAGAACAGTGCCGAACTCTAAGGGAGCAAACTTGTCTGGGGAAATTTTACTGCGTAAATGGTTTTACCCACATTTTGGTAGAAAATCCAATTAACTTACTAGAAGGCTGCATTTCCAGACTAAGGAGATTAACGTCATGTTACTCAATATCATTGTAGTACTTTCCCCCCCTGAGAAAGGACAGTTTTATGTATATATATACGTATATACATATGTATATACGTATATATATATGTATATATATTTAGTGATGCTAGCAAGGACAAATGAGAAAACAAGAAAACACGGAGGTGTAAGACAAGGAAAACATCCTCACTGGAACAAAGCATGGTGGACCAAAGAACCTTCGGCCAGAAATCCTGTTCTTGCCCAATCACTTTCCCAGCTTTACTAATGTCTGGTCAGACTCCACGTGGAATCTGCCACAGAATCTGGGGGCTCAGTCTCAGAGTAAGAATGAAACATGGCTTCTTCTACTAAGCCAACACATCCGAATGCCCATTGTCAGATGTAGAAACTGAGTTTTAAGGAAGTTTTGAAAAGCCCTGAAATTGGGTGATGTCTCCTAACACACACTTTATGTAACAACTTGGGGTCTGCTCTGTGAACTGCTTTGGGCCAAAACCCAGCCGCAAGGCTCCCGCAACACTCCTGAGCTTGGTGTCTGTCATTTTTGGGAAAAAACTACGTGTTTAGGAAAGTCTGGGAATTACCAGAGTTCAAAAGTACCTTCTTTCTGTGAAGGAGCCTAAAGGATCTTCTAGAGCAACTTCCTGATCCTTTGCCTGAGGCTTTCGTGGTGCTTCTGTTCAGTGAGCCGCTCAGCAGACCCCCCATTACTGAGTTGGACAGCGAGAGCTCAGGGACCCTCCAGGGAGAAGCGGAATCTGAGAAGGTCAAAGCTGGAAAGGACCTTCATGATCATGTCCATTAGCCCAACCCCCTCTATTTACAGATCCCAAAACATGAAGCCTGAAACCCACCCAGAATCTGAGAGCGAATGTGCTCTCCCCCTCCTTCTATTTGTGCGCAAGTTTCCCATGGCATCCGGCCAGAGCCTCTACATAGTAATGTCTAGAGGATTTATGAGGCCACGCGATCCTCTGGGTTTCTACGCAGACCTAAACAGGAAACCCACACAAGGAAATGCTCTTTCTGTTTGCAAGCCGGATTCCCAGGATGCTTTCACCAGAGTGCCCTTGCTCGAACAAAACCAGGGCCTGGCCCCAAAAATGCCCTTAGAGCCCGAGGCAGAGGTGCCCTCCCCACCCCTGTCCACCCCCACCCCCTGCCGCCAGGCCTGCGATAATTTAAGGAGAACACGATTTGCTTCTCTCAGACCTCGACGTCAGGTGGCTCCATTGGTCTAGATGCCAAACAGGGGTCAGTCCAGAGACACCTACCCCTCCTCCGATCTCTGGCTGAGTTCAAGACTTTGCTTCTCCTCACCTACGTGACATCAATTAACCTGGGGAAGTTAGGCACCCCGCTCACCCCCCCACACACCTCCTCTTCTGTCTGCACATTGCATTTTGCCTCCAGAAGATGCCTCAGGGCTGAAAAACTATGTGCGCTTCCCAGCCCAGGGGCAGCCAGATGCTTCTGGATCCTTCTGAGTCATCATTGCGCATGACGGACGGACACTCGACCTGACCCAGCTCTGCTCTCCTTTGCTGCAACCTCAACCCGGTGTTCTGCCAAATCTCCTCTCCCCGGGTCATCGGTCCATCTGCCCTTGTGTCCAGCCACTCCGGCCCGGGATGGCATTTTTCATTCTTTTCGGCTCTCCATGGAAGATTTGGAACTTCGGAGGCTGCTGCTCAGGGCTGGACAGGAAGGAAGTGTGTTCCTGCTCACAGAACAGAACAGCAGTGCTGGTGACCCTGCTCCCCCTCCTCAGGCGTCCCCCTGGGGCTCACACCGAAAATAGACTCTGTTCTCCTTGGTTACCCCCCACCTCCCCCAGGAGAGAAGACACAGGCTTCTGGTGAGCTGGCGCTGTTATCGGGACTGACTGTCTTTCAGGAATTACCAGATGTTGGGAGAGGATAATGTGTCACTTCCTCTAACAAACAGTCTGGGCATCTGTGCATTTCCTTTTGAGCCAGCTCTTTAGGAGATGTGATGCAGTGATGTTTGAAGGACAGATCACTCTGGCCTCCGCTCTCGGGGGGGGGTCTCCAAACTATTTGGTCCCCATCCTCCATTAAGAAACTGTTTCTGGGGGCACCTAGGTGGTTCAGTCGGTTGAGCAACTGCCTTCCACTCAGGTGATGATCCCCGGGGGTCCTGAGATCCAGCCCCAGGTCGGGCTCCCTGCTTAGCGAGGAGTCTGCTTCTCCCTCTCCCTCTGCCCCTCCCTCCACTTGTGCATGAGCTCTCTCTCTCTCTCAAATAAAAATTAATAAAATCTTAAAAAAAAGAAAGTATCTCTGTCCTCTGTATGCATGGGTGACACCACGAGGGGACACCATATGTAGTGGTTAAAGTCAAGGGCTCTGGAGGGGCACCTGGGTGGCTCCGTCAGTTAAGTGTCTGCCTTCAGCTCAGGTCATGATCTCAGGGTCCTGGGGTCGAGCTCCCCATGGGGCTCTACACTCCATGGGGAGTCTGCTTGTCTCTCTCTGCCCCTCTCCCTACTTGCTCTCTCTCTCTCTCTCTCTCTCTAAAGTAAATAAATAAATAAATCTTAAAAAAAATGGCAAGGGCTCTGGAGACAAGATAAAGGTGCTAAGGGAAAATCACAAGTAGCCAAGAACTCTAGGAGGGGACTTGTAGTAATCAAACTGTCCATCCATTGTGGTCTCAGTGGGGGGCAGGCACAAGCCAGGTTACTGGGGAGCCCACCCCCCCACCCCAGCCAGCCCTACTGAATCTGAAACTCTGGGGATGAAGCTCAGCACCCTCTTTTGAGCCTTCCAGATGGTTCTGATGGGGCCCTTGAGTTTGAGAATCCCTGACCTGGATAGAAGCACATTAGGGATTTCTCAGCAGCCAAGAGAAAAAGAGATGGTTACCCAAGAAAATGCTTCAGCAACCCCACAGAGGTGGGACTTATAGGGGAGGCTATCTTGGCAAGAGAAAGATCCTACAAGTAGAAATGAAGTGAACTCAGAGAAAATAATTAAAGATGTAGTAATATCCCTTTGCTATACTGGGCTAGTTTGTAGCACTTCTAGAATATGGTTTAATGACTGAGACTATATTCATAGGATATTTTTCAGATTAAAGACAATGTACAATGTGGGCCCAATTATGTAAAATGTATGTGTATATCAGTTCACATATAGGAAAAATATTGGAAAATTACATATGAAAATGTTAACAGCAATCAACCCCCAGTGATGGATTATGGATAGTTATTATTTTATCCCTTAAGCTTTTCTGTTTACACCCCAACTTTTCCATAGTAAGTAGGGCTTTTTATAACCAAATTTTTTTTTTCAATACCGTGACAAGCTTGTTGGGTCAAACAGTCCTTTAAACAAATTTGTATGGCCCTCTGCAGAGGCAAGCTCTCCAAGAATTTATGTCACACAGATAATTAGCACCACCTGTTACGCTTGGGCCAAAAGGGGGCCTTGAACAACAACAAATGAGGGGACTGTGAAACTCATCGGCTCCATTTCAGACCCTCACAGCCGGGAGAGCCCCCCACCCCCGCCCCGCCCACGGCACCTGCCGCCTGGGCCGCTGGGCGCCCGTGCGCGCGGATCTGGGGGTGTTGGGCGTTCTCAGCATCCGCGGAGCACTGCCCCTCCGCGCCGCTTTTTGCGAAAGCCCGGGGCCTTTGGGTTTTTACACCCCGATTTCCAGCTGGGGATAAGCTCGAGGCAAACACAAAGCAAAATAAAAACACTGAAAGAGCCCTTAAAAGCCTCGAAAGGAAGAAAGGACAATGAAACGTGATGTAAGAGCCTCCGAACAGCCAGTGACTCAGCGCTTCTGCCCCATCAACACCAGCTGCAGCCCGCGGAGGCTCTCAGAACAGCCCCCCCACACACACACACACGCTGTGACACACACACACACACACACACACACACACACACACACACACACACACCCTGTGCAAACACCCCACCGCCTGGAGCGGAGCAAAAATTCAGCCCTTGCACAGCACCGCAGACAAGACCCAAAGATCTCTGCAGCTGCCGCCGGGCAGAATGCCTAAGGGTATTTCTTGCACGTTAATTCCGCTTTCTATTAACATCTTTTATCCAGACTCTATCCCTAAGGAGCTGGACGCGTGTCCCTGGGAGCAGAGTCAGCAAACTGGAACCAGTACCTGCCTGCAAGCCCGCTGTCTCTCCTCTGACACATCACAGGGTGAAATTTGGTTAGTGGTGTGGGTTGGAGTGCTGGCTTCTGCAGGAGGCTGGGCTCCGAGGGGATGGGGGGTTGCGTGTTCAATCCCCACCCTTTGTGAGTCAGGGAGGGGGCTGGGAGAAGATTTGCACGGACTACAGATGGGAGTGGGAATCTGTCCCGTGGGATTTTGACTCAGGCAGTGACTCTGTCTGCAAACGCATCATCTTATTAAAAGTTGCATTTTTAAACTCAGTCTTTACCACAATTCAGAGTCGGTTGAAGTAACCCTTCCCGTGGAGTCGGCTTGTGTTGGCCCCACTCTTCCCAAATGGCTCTGCTACCACAGGGCCCGCCCCAAGGAACTCTGCCCATGAGGCTGGTCCCTGAGGCCTGATGCTCCCATCCAGTACCAAATCCACATTGCACCAGCACCGTTCTCGAGATTCAATCCCAAAGCAGCCTTATTTCTGTCACCCAGAGCTCCTTCAAAATGTATTCCACAGGGAAAGCTCTCTCCTGCCATTCGATAAAAAACTCCATGAACTCCAGAATTTTTCTGCTGGCTCAGGTATGAGATCATTCTATGGACGGACATTCAAATCACAAAACACAGTCTTGTTTCAGAAATTAGGTGTCTGAGCCAAGAATCCAGCAAACATTGTAATGTTCATTCCAAGGTGGGGCTTCCCAGCACTTCCTGTGCCCAGCACGGTGGGAAGGAGCAGGGCTCCGGGTACGGCATGGCTCTTATCAGGCTAAGGACGTGGCAGATAGTTGAATGGACTCTCTTTCCTGGGTCTGCTTTTTTCTTTGTTTTGGTCTCACTTAGGCACCCAGATGCCATCCTCAGGCTGCTCCCCCTGCACACCTCTCAGGCCAACTCTTGGATCAAATTCAGGATATCACCTAGCCTGCTCTCTCCCTCCTGAGGCCCACACAGGTTGGTCCCTGCTCTCTGCAGGGTGCAGTTCTTGCTCAAATGAAGCCCTGTTTTCTCTTTTCTCTACCTCTTCCCACGGCCAGGGCTGCTGCTGGAGCTTTCTGAGCCATTCTGCAAACGCAGGTCTCAGAGTGGATCTTCTCTTGCGAGATGTGAGGGAAAGGAGGTAAGAGCCCCAGCCCCACCCCTCCTGGGGAGGCCAGTGCAGTCATGGCTTTCCTGACAAATCCCCCTCTCCTTTTTCTTGATCCTTCTATATCCCTTCATGGGTGAACCCTACATGGTTTCTGAGGGCTATGAAAACCAGTTTCTGGACATTTCCTTTGAAAATCTGCATATGGTCTGTGTGACAAATACACGTGCCTCAAATGAATATACTGTTCAACCAGCCACCTGTCTGGGGCACATTAGAGTCGTCGTCTGTAATACTACCCACCCTCAGGAGGGCTCCAAGCATACCAGTCTGAGCACATGGCCCTTAGGTAAAAACGGTGTTTACATGCACCTATTAATGGTGTTATGAACTCGCTTCACTTTCAGCTTCTTATAGTTTTGAGATCAGAAACCTTTATCATATCACATTGAGTATGGAAAACCTCTGCATATTTTTTATTTTTAATTTTTTTAAATATTTTTATTTATTTGTCAGAGAGAACACAAGCAGGGGGAGTGTCAGGCAGAAGGAGAAGCAGTCTCCCCTCCGAGCAGGGAGCCTAACGTGGGACTCGATCCCGGGATGCTGGGATCATGACCTGAGCTGAAGGCAGACACTCAACCAGCTGAGCCACCTAGGTAACCCACTTCTGCCTATTTTTAAATTTGCATTTTCAAATATAAGCTATAGTTTGTAATTCTTAATATTCAACAGTAAGTATTATGACACCATAAAAAAAAAAAAAATACTATCTGACCTCCTCAACCCCCTAGACCTGTCGGGATTTGGACAAGACCAGAGGAGAAGCTCTGGGAACTCGCATGCTGTCAGTGGTGGGTTGGAGTCGGTGCGTGTCTGTTCCCAGCTCCCAAGTTCTGGAATATCACATTGGTAGTTTGAGATTGGCCGTGGTGAGAGTATTTCCACCATGTATTTGAGCAAATGCTGCAAGTTAGAGCTTTCTCTCCTTTCCCCACCCAAAGCTGATTATTAAACACCCATATACTGCTGCATGCAATTACAATGCAATAAATTTTATTGCTATATATGGTCTATATCTGGAGGCCTCACATGATGTGGCTGGAAGACAAGGCTCCTGGGTAGAGCTGTGATAAAGAGGAGAGCATCAGAACGAAGGCTTTGCCTCCTATAGGACTATCCCTGGGAGTGGCCCCAGAGATGTGCCCAAGGGCAGGACAATAGGGTTCTCAGGGCCTGAGGAAGCACCTGCTTTCTGGGAAAAGTGATTTCCTAACAGATGGGGGAGAGGAGTGGGTGTGGGTTCTCAGAGTGGGAAGGCAAGCTGGGATGGCTGGAGTGGCCCTGGGAAGCAGGGTGGCCCCATGTTCAGGCCTAGACCAGTCTCCACTCCCGCAGGTCCTCCCTGATGCCTGGATGCATGGAAGGCCACTCCAGCCCCACGAGCAGCATGGCCTCTGTGGCCCCAGAGCTGGGCTCCACCTCCTGGCTCTTAAAGGCAGCAGAATCTAGGATAGAGGAGGCCACCCCACGAGAAGGGAACAGAGGGGGCATCAGTAGCCATCCAGGATGGCGGAAGCCTTCTGGGGAGCTGGCAAGGGTAGGCGGGGGGTGGGGGCTCCCCTAGGATTTTGCTCCTCTGGCTTTGATATCTTACCCCAGGGTGGTAAGGATGGCCCAGACTCAGAGCACAAGGCCAGGGCCAGCGAGCACCCCAGGCTCAGGGTGTGGAGGGCCAGTCCCTGACAGTGACAATTAGGACGCTCCCTGGAGGGGCCTCAGGAACAGAGGAAAGCCTGTCACTAACAGTGAAGCGGCCTGCAGCAGTGACCCAGTGAACGAGCAGTTTGGCGGGGCCAGCCTCCTAAAGGAGCCTGAGCGCCCTGGGGGGAGGAGTCAGAGCCCAAACAGGTGAATGACGTCCACAGATCCACACCCCGGGGGTCCATCTGAGATGCCGTCTGTCACCCTGGTTCCGAAGGCAGGGAAACTTCTACACGGCAAATCTGCTCCGTTTTCTCTATTGCTGTGGATTTTGTTTTCTTCTCAGACTATCTTTACGGAAACTGTGTCTCATTGGATTTTTGTTGTTGTTGTGTTCTGCCCGCTGTGGAGAGCCCCATTCGCTTTCTAATCCTGTTCGAGAGTCTCAAGCATATGAGAAATTAAGCCAAACTTGCCATTCTTCAAAATGTTTAAATTTCCATGTAAGTCCCGTTGGCCTGGTTTTCTTTTGTCTTCTTGGGGCACAGAATCCCAAACAACACTCCGCTCTGAGCTGTGGCGGGAGGAAGACAGCAATGTCAGAGAGCAGTGGACTGTTAATCCTAACGAGGGACAGAACCAGAAAAGCCACTACTTCCTTCCCGGTCACACGTCCTGTGGGAGAGAAGCTGCCAAACATGAGCCTTGCTTGCTTTTTAAACCTCAGCGAAGGAGAGCATAGATGTAAGGAAGGAGAGATTAAATTCTAACAGAAAGATACGCATTTGTTTTTGAATGTTGGAAACACAGCAGCTCCATCAGGGAGTAGTGATAAATTTTACACTTTGACATCCAAATCTTAAAAAGTAGTGAAGTCCAAACGTGTTCTGAGCCTGGGTGGCTCAGTCAGTTAAGCACCTGCCTTCGGCTCCGTTCATGATCCCGGGGTCCTGGGATCGAGTACTGACTTGGGCTTCCTGCTCAGCGGGGAGTCTGCTTCTCCCTCTCCCTCTGCCACTCCTCCTGCTTGTGCGCTCTCTCAAATAAATAAATAAAATCTTTTGAAAAATAAATACATGATAGTTATTCCAGATCTGGAGGTAACAGGGCTTCCACTAATAAGGTTATATAGCATCAGTCCCCAGTCTGACTTTCCATGGAGTCTTGCTCAGGACAGAGGTCCTGGGCCCCAGTCCACCCTGCTGGGGCTGACGAGAACCTGATGATTCTACTAAACCGGCTTACATCTCTCTGAGCTTATTTAAAATGGGTGAAGACCCCCCCAAATTGTCATGTCCATTACTATACTGCCATCTAATGGCGAGGTGTATTAAAACACAAATGTCAGGGACCACTGACCACTCAACGTTTTTTTCATAGCAGTTATAATGTATCTCTCTGTCTCTCCAGAGAAGTCACCAAATGGCCCCCATAGTTCACAGAAAGGAAAGTCATGAAGTCTCTAATTTGACTATCTGAAAAAAGATTGTGTAAGCATCAGTGAGGACAGGAGGATTTCTAAAATACTCCCGAAGTGTGCATGGTAAGAGAAGACTGCTCTTTTAGGAGAGTTGTTTACACTTTCCTGCATATGAGAATTTAGAAACAACAGAAGGATTTGTACAATACAGTATGTGTATAATGAATTATTATCTTACAGAAAGGAGGACAAAAATTTCAATCATAACCCCATGCAGACACTCTCCGCTGCTCTAAAAATAAAGTCCCACGGCACAGATTTAGTTCCATTGCTATATAAGAAAACACTGATATATTATCAGTCCTTTGCCCTCTGCTCCTGCTGGTCAAGATTTTAGATTACTGGTTTTCCTCCCAGTGCTCAATGTTGGAAGCGGAGATTGGGGGAAATTTACTGAGCAATGAAAATGAAGACTGCCTCTCCCTCCCCCATGTCCCCCCCCACCCCACTCCTAATACACAGGACACACATATCAGGGATTTTTCCACTTCCTGAGCAATTCCATTAGTGTCACCAATAACTCAACTCTAAGTCACATCGGAAGACAGCTGGAACCCCGAGAATTCCTGGGTGCAGCTAGCCGGTCCACAGTGCACAGAGGCTTGCTGCAGAATCCCCAGGACTCCGTGCTGCTGAGAGGTTGGCATAGACTAATGACAACAGACATTCGACCAGCTTCGGGGGAATGAAGGGCCATGGGAACAGCAAGCATGATGGGTAGGTAAATTAGGATACCCTGAAACTTGGCTTCAAACACCAAGTATGCTGTGCAATTTTGAGAAATACTGTTAGCGAACTTAAAACAATCTAAAAATGCAACTTGCAAGTTGACTTCCAACCAGGGAACGGGGCAGGGATCACCGTTAGACCAGAGAAAATACCTTCTGGGGTGAGATCCATACTGTGTGCCCTTTCCCAAATAGCGCCCCTCCCCAGCTTTTGGAGCACAGAGTGGTAGAAAGGTGTGCTGTTAGGTTGTTTTTGTGGGTTTTTTTTTTTAAGATTTTATTTATTTATTTGTCAGAGAGAGAGATAGCGTGAGCACAAGCAGGGGGTCCGGCAGAGGCAGAGGGAGAAACAGGCTCCCCGCTGAGCAAGGAGCCCGATGCGGGACCTGATCCCAGGACCCTGGGATCATGACCTGAGCCAAAGGCAGACACTTAACCAACTGAGCCACCCAGGCGCCCCAGGTGTGCTGCTAGGTTATAAGCATACCTAGAAGCACGGAACTGTACAAAACGACCACATCTCCTCCCAGTACACGGTTACGACAAAACTACCAGGCACATCTTCTAAATCCATGATTTTCTTTTTCTTTTTATTTATTTATTTATTTGAGAGAGAGAGAGAGAGAGAGAGAGAGAGAGAGAGAGAGAGAGAGAATGAGTGGGAGGGCCAAAGGGAGAAGGAGAGAATCTCAAAGCAGATTCTCCGTTGACCATGGAGCTGGACTCGGGGCTCAATCTCACGGCTCTGAGATCATGACCTGACCTGAAACCAAGTGTCAGTCGCTTACCGCCTGCACCACCAAGGCTCCCCTAAATCTGTGACTTTCTAAGTGCTGACCCCAGCCAGCAGCAGCAGCTTCACCTAGGAACTTATTAGAAATGCAAATTCTCGGGGCACCTGGGTGGCTCAGTCCATGAAGCGCCAACTTCAACTTAGGTCATGATCCCAGGAGGGTCCTTGGATCGAGCCCCGCATTGGGCTCCCTGCTCAGCGGGGAGTCTGCTTCTCCCTCTCCCTCTGCCTGCCACTCCCCCTGATTGTGCTTTCTCTCTCTCTCTCTGTCAAATAAATAAATCTAAAAATAATAATAATAATAATAAAGAAATGCAAATTTCCGGCCTGACACCTGACACTAGACCTACGTACAGAGTAGGAAACTCTGGGATGGGTACAGAAGTCTGTGTTTTAACACATTCTCTGGGGGATTCTGCTACAGACGTAAGCTTGAGAACCACTACCTGAAGGATGCAGTTTGTTGGTTAACAGATGGCAGGCGAGGTTGTGACCAAGTAAGTTTAGCTAGAACCTGAAGCTCTGGGATCAACGTCTTGGCCCCCGTGTCCTCAGCTCCCTCAGTGTCCAGCAACGTGTCATCCTGGCCCCGAGCACCCCAGCAGTTCTAGTAGGTTTTGTCCACCTCCAGAGCCTGCTTCATCTCCCTGGGAATGAGCGAAAGCCACTGGAGCGACACTAGTCATCCACGTTGGAGCTCAGCAGAGAGGTCCTCAGGGACGCTCGATCTCCTATTTTGTGGTTTAATCTTTAGCATCGGTGGTTTGCTTCCAGGTCCAGCAAAAATGGTTGGCAAGCTCGGCTGTTAGGTGGGAGAACTGGAACAGGAGACCTCGCTGTGCTCAGAGGAAACCGCGCGACCAGCCAACCGCTCCGGGGACTGAGACAGCAACAGACCCAGCATCACTTCACAAAGAGCACAGAAAGCGACGGATTTTAGGGCTTTTCTTTTATTTTCTGATAAAGTTACAGAAACGTCTAAATACAACTTGAAAACCCACCTTCCCACCACCTAGAATGAATGACTATTAACATTGTGTCTGCAGATGAGCTGGGAGAACAGAGAGCGGTTGGAACAGGGCGAAGCAAGGAAGTTTTTCTGAAGTAATTCTTAACAAAGGACGTCCTCGTGCTTTTATCAGAAAACATTTCCACTGTGAGGTCTCCACATAGCTGCTAATAATAACTTGTAAATTTGCCTAGCTGGCGGCTGGAGCATTGGAATTTACGAATAACAAAGAGCAGAAAAAGAGCTGAAGAGGAAGCCAGCTCTTTTCCTTGGGAATAAACACAACGTGCTTTTGAACAACCCTCCCCTTTCCTCCAAAGAGAGCAGGAAAGAACTCAGGCTAGTCCAAGGACAAGCAGGCTATGGATCATTAAAGTGGAAGGCTTTTCCATCCCTGTTAGTGGAGTCAGAGCCGGAGGCAGGAAGCCCAGAATCGAGAACCACCACCAAGGGCATGCCCCTCACTGGCTCTGACCTTGAACTATGTTTGGTGTCACCCACAAACCCGGGAGGCCCTAAGAATGCGTGAAGTCAAGTTCATGAGCCCTGGTGTTTGTTCCCAGGGTGGGGAAAGGGTGGAGTTGTCACGGCTGGAGGGCTGGTCACCAAAGAGGACAAAGCCTTGCGGGGGCCTGAGCTGGCCAAGGAGTAGGTGGGAGGGGCTGTCATCCCTGCTCCAACCCAGTTTCCCAGCAACATGGAGAACCTCCGAGTGAAATCACCTGTGGCCCTGAGGACCTGCCTTCTATTCTCTGATAAGCTCACTCCACCTCTAGAGGCAAAAAATACATAGTAAAATACTCATCCTCCCACTTAACCTCGACCGGGAACCTCATTCTTGCTTGGAGAAACCCGTTTCCCGTTTCCCCGGCAGGCAGAACAAAGTTGGAGGGGGGCAGGGGAGTCTTCAGTCTGTGCAAGAGGGCAGGGGTGCCTAGACCAGATACCCACTGGGCACCTCCCTTTTGTGTACCTATTGGTGAAATGAATATACTCGTTGGCGAATTTAATAAGGTTAAGCATGCAGCTCAGCTGGGCAGCCTCAGCAAAACTTCCTGCACCCCCTCCCCCGGCAGGTGCACAGCTGGGTTTCTATCACCCGGCGCCCCACTTCTCAGAGCAACGCTGCATGCCCTCATGGTTCCAGGCTTTATGATGCCCGCCTGCTCCCCCACCCACCACACACACACTGGTTGTGCTTCTTCCCAGATCTCTCAGAAGCTCTTTAGAGGCAGTGGGAGCCTGTTCGCAGCGGCCAGAGCACCGTGCCGAGGAAGCCTGCAGAAGCATTCAGGCCCATTAAAAACCAATAACAAGAAATGGGTTTTTCACCTGGTTTCCTATGGAAAAAATAATATGGGGGGGAGGCGAGTTTAGAATACACGTGTGGGTGGATGCATATGCATGTTCTTACGTCGATTAGAAATTCTTTCAGCCAATAAACATTTCTTGGTACCTACTATGTGCAAAGCTCTGTGCTCTCTGATGACAAACATGAGTGAGACACTGTCCCTAACTTCCAGGAGCTCACAATCTAGAGAAAAATCACACATACAAACTAGAAAATCGTATCATAAGTCCTATGATAAAGGCTCATTCGTCTATTCAACAAAGATGGACTGTGCACGATGTGCCAGCTTCAAGGGTGAACAAATAATTTTGAGAGCACGGAGGCCAAATGTAACTACCATTCCTCTTCCGAACACAAAGGATGTGACAGGAGAGCCGCCATGCACACGCTCTTTGAGGAGAGGGTCCTTCTTTTTGCACAACCATCCCACCTGGTGTGTACCCACAAACATCTAACATATACTGCTTCCCAAGGATGGATTTCCTGTCACTAGTCAATTTCAACCCGATCTTTCTTTGTTGGAAAGAAGGTTTTCTGGAGGCAAGCCTGAACTGAGTCTCAGAGGATGTGTGGGAATGAAACCAAGTTGTGTGTGTCAGAGGGACTGCTCGAGAAAGACAGGAGAGATGCCGTGTGGGCACGGAGACCGCCACGCAATCCAGCGTCTTGAGCATAGAGATTCCAAAGCCTTGACCTTGCCGGAGTTGTTTGCAGTTCAGCAAGCTTCCGGGAGCCAACCCCATTCTTGAAGGATGGCATGGCAACTAGAAGGCCAGCTTCTTAAGCCAGAGTGGCTCTGGCCGGTGGGCCATGCGGCTTTGGAATCTGGATAGATGCAGAAGGATGCTGAGCGAGCGGGAAATTGGAGCAATTTGCAAAGTCAGTGATTTTGTCATCAACTGAGGGCAGCTGCCGTCTCTTTGTGGCTCCCATCTCTGTCCCCTCCGTGCAGAGCCAAGTTTGCAGGAGCTGCACTTTGCTCTGCTCCCTCAGCCCCCACAGCCCACACCCCACCCTCCCCTGCACCTGCCTTTGTGAAGGCCACGAGTCCCTCTGGTTCAGCTGCCACTGATATGCCACTAAAAATTCCCAAATCCCCATCTACAGCCCAAATGCCTTTTTTTTTCTTTTCAATGTGATAAAATACATTTAACATAAATTTACCATCAGAACCATTTGGGTTTTTTAAAGTGTACAGCTCAGTGGCATGAAGCACAGTCACACTGTTATGCAACCATCCTCACCATCTGTCTCCAGAACCCTTTCGCCTCACAAACCTGAAACTCTGTACCTGTTGAACGTTCCTCCCTCTCCCAGCCCCTGGCAACCACTATTCTACTCTCTGTCTCCATGAGTTGGACGACTCTAGATACCACATAGAAATGGAATCACACAGTATTTGTCCTTTTGTGACTTGTTCATTTCACTCAGCGTAATGTCCTCAACCCATGTTATAGCAGGTGTCAGATTTCTCTCCTTTTTAAGGCTGAATTATACACACATACAAATAGACATACTACATTTTGTTGATCCCTTCAGCCATCGATGGATACTTGTGCTATTTGAATAATCCACTAACACGGGTGCACAAATATCTTTTCGAGACCCTGTTTTCAATTCCTTGGGATAAATACCCACAAGTGGAACTGCTGGATCATATAATAATTCTATCTTTAATTTTCACAGAGAAACGGTCATACTATTTTTTTCCACCACTTTACATTCTCACCAACAACGTACAAGGGTTTCAGCCTTTCCCCATCCTCGTCAACGCTTGTAATTTTCTGGTTTTCTGATATTAGCCATCCTCATGGGAGTGAGATTCCAATGGCTTCTATCAATGCTAGACTTGCATAGCCAGCTGCCTTCTGACATTTCCATCTGAATATCTCAAGGAACCTTGAACTTGACTTGTTCAAAACTAATCTTTTTCCCCCAAACCTGATCCCCTCTGGAGTTCCCTGTGGGAGCAAACCACCACTGTTCCTCCAGGTGCCCGAGCCGGACGCTGGAAGCTACTCTTGTCCATTCTACCAATCCTAGCTCCTTGGTACATCCTGAACCTTCCCTCTTCTCCCCACTCGGTCCTGATGCTTTCATCCGAGCTGAGGTCAGGGTCACCTCCCCTGGGAATGCCCATGCCAGTCCCTGCCTTCTGTCCCGCTCCCGCTGATTTATTCTTCCCACTCCAGCCCGAGTTATCACTTTAAAATGCGGATCGGATCCCATCCTCCCGTTTAAAATCCTTCAGGGGCTCCCCATTGTCTTCAGGATAAAGCCTGAAGTTGTTAGAATGACAACTCCGTAGCCTGGCCCTTTCAGATCTGGACAAACCTTAGCTCCTTTCACTTCCTGGCTTTGTCCTTCGAGTGCATATTGAATGGCTAGCAGTGGCCCAAATATGCTACAATTGCAATTCCTCTCCCCAAGAATCCTCACCTGGAACACCCTCCCCAACTCCAGCTTCCTCCAGTACCTAACCCTGTTGAAATGTCACCTTCTCTGGGCCTCTGGCTCCTCCAGCTGGGCTGGGACCCCATCCCCTAGACAGAGAGCACATTTAGGTTCTGGACTGTGTTCTATTTATCTTTGCATCCCGGTGTCGGGCTCAGAGTTTGACACATACTAAACACGATCAGGGCAGCCAAAGCAGGCTTCCTGGAGGAGATGACAACTCACCTGAGTCCTAACAAATGGCGAAAAATTGGCCAGATGGAAACAGGTCAAGGAATATCTCAGGAGGCAGAGGTAACAAGCAAAAAAGCATGCAGGTGTGCGGTTCAGACCAATGCATCGGAGAAACGTGGGTCGTGCAAGGTGGCTGGGTGGCTGGGGCAAAGGGAGTGGCAGAGACGAGGCCAGGCATGCTTGTCAATGGACTCACAGCAGAAACACCCTCGGGCCGTCCTGGCCAGGGCTCCAAAGCATGGAGCTATTCTATAAGACTAGTTAGGGGTGACCCATGAGCCCCGGCATTCAGAATTAAGGCGCTGATGACAGATAAATGCATTATCCTCCCAGACTACGCACGCTTGAGTTAAGTGGTGGATCGGCCATTCCCCAAATAGACCTTCATGAGGCCATTTGTTGAATTGAACTGACAAAAAGCATTAACACAAGAAAAATATCGATAATAATAATGAACTGTCTTATATCCACGAAAATATAATAAGATAGTATTAATAAAGTTTTGAAATGAAATTTGGGTGCTTCCGGATATCAGTCAGAGGCTAAGGGAGAGACATGTACGGGCTGGAGATGACAAGGCTCCTGAAATTGGGAAGCACCAGTCCTTCCCACAGTCTGAAGGTCAAGAAGTCAGAGGAGGTAAGGAGTGGAAGCAGGAGGGATGGGAATAAGAGAGGAGAGGTTAAAAAGGGTCAGATGGTGAGCAGAGAACAGCACCAGTGGGCTTAGGGGACCTTGCTGTTTCTCCTTCATACCGTGTCCCCTCAGTGACAAAGGCTCTGAACAATGGTGGACAGAGTCCTGATGTCACATATGGCCCCAGACCATTCCATGAGTCTATGGAAACCAGTCCCCAGTATCGGGTAAGATGGTTCTGGATTCTCACCTGTGATCCTCGTATAGCTGGGGCGTTGGGGATGAGAGCACCTGGCTCCGGGGTCCCAGACAGACCAGGTTCAGCCACTCCCTGCTGACAAAATCAAAGGCAGAGAGCGGAGTGAAACAGGAAAGGAATGTATTTTCGCAAGGCCAACGCCGGGCTTTGCCACCTGCCCCTGACTTGACTGGGAAGACTCGCATAGACATGGCCTGGGATGCCCTGGCAGCACCAGGGGGAGAGAAGAACCGTCCTGCGTGGCCCATCGTCTTCCCCTGGGTGCTCTGTGAAAGGCGGGGAAGGGGGACCCCGAAGCCTCGGCAAAACCACGGCCCTGGCCCCACAGGAAAAGTTCCCCGGTGAAGTCACACCCTCCACGGAGGCAGGTCAGAAAGGCTGGGGAAAGAGGTCTTCTCTGGGAATTGGGCATGGGGGAAAAGGGCCACAGAGAGTCAAAAGCCAAGGCTGCAGGAAACAAAGTACAGGTGGCGGCGGAGGGGGCGGGGCGGGTAGTGACCGGCTAGTGTTCGCGTGCTGCCACCTCCCGGCGGACTTCAGAACTGCAGAGCCGCCCTCCTGGAACAGAGATGCAGAAAGCGTGCATTAATTAATGGGGCACCCGGATGCGGGCGGCGTAAGCCTAGGTCCCCGACCTTGCTGACATTGCGGTTCAGGATTGGAGAGACAGTAGCAGGTCGTGTGTGGTAAGTGCGAGCGACAGAAGAAGGTGTGCACGCCAGAATGGCGGGATATTGCCACCTCCACCCTGTTATCCAGTCCTCCAATTCCAAGTCACAAATACTCCCTAGATCCACCCACTTCTCCCCGCTGCCACTTCTCTCCTCATCCAGTTCTCATTTTCTGCCTAGCCTCCTGTCTAAATATTCGCTTTCTTTCCCTCAATCATCCACATCAGCCTGCTTAAAATCGTTTAGTGTTTTATGATTGCTCTTAGGATGGAGACCAGTTCAGGTGGGCGCTCACTGGGGTCCCTCCTCCTCACCCTCAGTGGGATGCTTTAACCACGGTGGCGTCTCCCTCCGAGGCTTCCAGTAAGACTCAACATTATTCCATCCTGAATGGATGGTCCCCAGGGTGGGTCACTGGCGGAGGGAGGGTGAGACTAATGGGGGGGGGGTGAATGTAGGAAAAAGGTAGTGGAGAGAGACCATTAAAGTCAGAAGACCTCCAGGCTGATTACCCCTAGAGCATGTGAAGTGCATACATAACTTTCTCTGGGTCTCAGAGTGAATGATGTTGTGCATACATTGCGGGGAAAGTGTCCTAATCACCTACTTGGCGTCCTACCCTGGGGCTCTGCCTGGTTGGATTCATGCATTCTGCAACCTGTAGGGAATTCCTGTCATCTAGGAGGTTATACCCACCCGTGGCCCCTAGAGGGCACTGTGGAGGCGCTCTCGGGCAGCTTGTCCGGCACTCAGGTGCTGATGAACTTCCAGGGTCAGTGGCCCCAGATGTGAAAGCTGCTGAGGTCAAAGCAATCTGATGACTATGGAGCAGGCTGGGTGGGGGAGTGGGGGAGAGTGAATGTCTACTCTGTGAGCTATCTGAGAGTCCTTGAACAAACATATTTTGTTGGGTTAGCTCCTTGCAACCAAGGAGCCATGACATGTTATCTGGTTCACATCTGGTTGGCCAACCACAGATGGTGAGCAACATATATTGTACAAGCCTTGGATGGTAGCTGCCAGAGGAGGAGGTGGCTGGGAGCTCCTGAAATGTGCTCAGGAGTCCATCGTGGTGCTTGGGGGCTAGTCAGGAAGGGTAGATGGGATGGCTGGGAAAGAAATTACACCACCTTGCTGAGGACATCTCTTACCAGTGGGAACGAGCCAGGAGTAGGTCAGCAAGGAAGGATGAAGACAAAGCACAGAGCACACAAAGTCCAGGGACATTTGGGACTGGAGAACGTACTGTGATCCTCAGACCGCCCCCGGACAGAGGTAAGCGGTGGTGCCACAGTGTGGGATGTCGTCAGGCAGACAACAGAGAAGAATGTCCCTTTCTAAAAGAGCCCTCTGACCCCTCTTGTGGCCAGATTCAGAGAAAAGTAGGCACAGAGGAGGCCCCCCTCTTCTGCTGGAGAAATCATTCATTCTCAACAGCATGAAGCTAGCCCGGGTCCAGATAAGCCAGACGACAGCGGAGGTGGTGGGTACTTGGCCGTGCTGGGAACAGGAGTCCGAAGTAGAACAAAAAGTAGGAGTTCTCGAAGAAATGGCTCCCCCTTTATAGGGTGCAGGGGTGGTGGGTGATAACACTAAGCTCTGGACATGCTCCTCCCTGGGAGATGGCTGGCGAAGGGCTCATGAGTCACACACCCTCCCCAGGGGTGGTGGCAGTATCCACCTCGATCCAGGTGGCCCCTGGTCTTCTGGAAGCCTGTTCTGTCAGACCAAGGCTTGCTCCACAATGTCGCAGGTCTACAAAAGCAGGGCCCTCCCTTCCCTTCTCCTCCCCCCTCCGCCCTCAGGGCTCCAGCAGCCTGCAGAACCCTCCTCTGGGGCCAAGCCTGCAAATGCCATCTTGTATCACCAGTGCTTCCCATGGTACCTGCCATTTAGCAAATGCAGAATAAATAAATCTTGATGGCATGAATTTGAATGGGCCTGCCGACTTTGTGCAGCATGGCCCTGAGAAAGCGCACTTCGAGATTCTTACCTGTAGCAACAGAAACCAATCCTATAGCAGATGAGTGGGGAAAACAGATCCATTGTGAGATGCTGAGTAGCTCAGAAAGTAGCTAGAAGGACAGGAAGGGATGGATGTGGCATAGACGGGCCCAGAGATGAAGGCCCAGGCCACTGCGGGAGAAACAAGGGGAGGACCCCACTGATGCTGCCCACGCCACGAGTGGACACCATGGCCGCCTCAGGGGACGCTGGAGTCAGCGTGGCTGTCACCTTGTCACAACCGGAAGGAGCCCTTGCTTCTTCGTTTCACTAACTCCAAATTCTGACTCTAGGGTGTGCTTCAGATTGGCTGAGTCTAGAAAAGAAAAAGAAAACAAAGGAATTCAGCATAACTCCCTTATACCTCCACGTAGGCTCATTCTTCGCTTTCCTTTTATCATCCGAATTCTTCCATGCACGTGCTTCGAAGAAGAAATCTTGCCTGCCCCTCTGCTCTAGAGGCTGTGGTGCCGCCCAGACCCTCCTCCCAGCTGTCCAGGGCCAGGGACTGACAGCCCACAGAGGCCCCTTTGCCTCCCTTACCCAGGGAGCTGCCTGGCTAAGAGTCCTGAACCTTCTTCCCACCGAGGAAGGGGCAGTTCCAGACACTGACTGACTGGGAGGGGGGCACAAACATTGGCCCCTGGCCTCAGGGCAGGTTATGTCCCAGAGCAGTCCTCCATCAGCCTTTACCTGAGATCACTCCCCTCACCTGAGCTACTCCTTCCCTGAGATCCCATCTTCACCTGAGTTAGACCTTCCCTGAGATCCCAACTTCACCTGAGTTAGTCCTTACCTGAAACCCCATCTTCACCTGAGTTAGTCCTTACCTGAGACCCCATCTTCACCTGAGTTAGTCCTTA
Organism: Eumetopias jubatus; assembly: GCF_037043125.1. Taxonomy (NCBI): domain Eukaryota; kingdom Metazoa; phylum Chordata; class Mammalia; order Carnivora; family Otariidae; genus Eumetopias; species Eumetopias jubatus. The sequence continues at coordinate 65,723,623 of NW_028274818.1, read as the reverse complement.
CCTGAGACCCCATCTTCACCTGAGTTAGTCCTTACCTGAGACCCCATCTTCACCTGAGTTAGTCCTTACCTGAGACCCCATCTTCACCTGAGTTAGTCCTTACCTGAGACCCCATCTTCACCTGAGTTAGTCCTTACCTGAGACCCCATCTTCACCTGAGTTAGTCCTTACCTGAGACCCCATCTTCACCTGAGTTAGACTTTATCTAAGCTCACACCCTTCACCGGACTTAGACTTTCCCTAAGATTGCATTCTTCACCTGAGTTAGACTTTACCTGAGGTCACATTCTTCACCTGAGTTAGACTACCTGAGATCCTATCTTCACCTGAGGTAGAATTTACCTAAGATTGCATTCTTCACTTGTCAGACTTTACCAGTGATGCTATCTTCACCTGAATCAGACCTTCCCTGAGACCACACCCTTCGTGTGACTAATTACCTAAGATCACGCTCTTCACTTGAGTCAGTCCTTACCTGAGACCCCATCTTCCCCTGAGTTAGACTTGACCTGAGATCCCATCTTCCCCTGAGTTACACTTGACCTGAGATCCCATCTTCATCTGAGTTACACTTGACCTGAGATCCCATCTTCGCCTGAGTTAGACCTGACCTGAGATCCCATCTTTGCTTGAGTTAGACCTTACCTGAGATCCTATCTTCACCTGAGTTAGTCCTTACCTGAGACCCCATCTTCACCTGAGTTAGTCCTTACCTGAGACCCCATCTTCACCTGAGTTAGTCCTTACCTGAGACCCCATCTTCACCTGAGTTAGTCCTTACCTGAGACCCCATCTTCACCTGAGTTAGTCCTTACCTGAGACCCCATCTTCACCTGAGTTAGACCTTCCCTGAGATCCCAACTTCACCTGAGTTAGTCCTTACCTAAGACCCCATCTTCACCTGAGTTAGACTTTATCTAAGCTTACACCCTTCACCGGACTTAGACTTTCCCTAAGATTGCATTCTTCACCTGAGTTAGACTTTACCTGAGGTCACATTCTTCACCTGAGTTAGAATTTACCTAAGGTCGCATTCTTCACTTGTCAGACTTTACCAGCGATGCTATCTTCACCTGAATCAGACCTTCCCTGAGACCACACCCTTCGTGTGACTAATTACCTAAGATCACATTCTTCACCTGAGTCAGTCCTTACCTGAGACCCCATCTTCCCCTGAGTTAGACTTGACCTGAGATCCCATCTTCCCCTGAGTTACACTTGACCTGAGATCCCATCTTCATCTGAGTTACACTTGACCTGAGATCCCATCTTCGCCTGAGTTAGACCTGACCTGAGATCCCATCTTCGCCTGAGTTAGTCCTTACCTGAGACCCCATCTTCGCCTGAGTTAGTCCTTACCTGAGACCCCATCTTCGCCTGAGTTAGACCTGACCTGAGACCCCATCTTCGCCTGAGTTAGTCCTGACCTGAGATCCCATCTTCGCCTGAGTTAGACCTGACCTGAGATCCCATCTTTGCCTGAGTTAGACCTGACCTGAGACCCCATCTTCGCCTGAGTTAGACCTGACCTGAGACCACCTCCTTGCTTGGTGCTCCTTTTCCCCGTACCTATCTCGCTTTCCTTCCTCCCTTACAGGATTTTCCTGAGAATAAACCCAAGGTAAATCACAAGCACCTGCTACTGCTACCTGACTCAGACTCTGCTTCCCCAGCTGACCTCGGGCACCCCTTTGCCATGGTCCCCTGTCCCTCCCCTCACAGGGAGCTCTGCAGTCTAAGGGTCTCCTCTTCTGCTTCTGCACTGGAGTCACAGGAACAAGACAGGGGCACATGGGTGGCCAGGGAACCAGGCAGACAGATTTTGGAGAACTTTATGTGTGACACTGGCAAGATTTGGTGAAGGATTTTATAGGGAGGGGAGGGAAGAGAGGGAGGGGCCAAGGATGACATCTGGGTTTCTGAACTTAATAGCTGGGAGGGGTTGTAGGAATTGGGGGAAGCAGGAGGGCAGGCTCACCATAGCCTCTGCATTCCTCGAGGGTGAAGAGAGCCAACTCCATGATACTGTTATCCACACATTATCACCCAGTACATGTGGCTGGCCCTCCAACATGTTTTGTGTTACTTACCACCATTGCCTTGGGCGACAAATGGCTTCCCTCCACGATTGGCCCTGTGTATCTGGTTTGAGTCAGCATAGATGGCAGGGCTGTGAGGGGGAAGGAGAGGGCAGGGCTGTGGGAAGAGGGGCAGAGGGAGGCCGGCAGGGTGGCTTCTCTATGTGGAACAGGTGTCACCTCTGCCTGTCCTTGCTCATCCTATTTTTGCCACACGGTCTGGAGAGCCTCAGGGCCTTTGCTCTCCCCGCAACCCCACATTCTCCTTCCCCCTTAATTGCCTCAGTTTCTAGAGCAGCTCTTACTGATCACTCCATCCAAATTTGTCTGCCTCTGCTTCCGCACCAGTCTGTCACCCCAGCGCCCAGCCCAGCATGAAGGACACAGGGCACCAAATGAATTTTCTAGTTTTCTCTCTGCCCACTTGCAAGCTGTCAGTTGGCCAGACTTGCTGTCCACTCAGGTGAGCTCCTCTCTGGGATCCTTATGTTCATTCCTGCCAGTAGACCTTAGTTAGAACCACCCCAGTTCATCAGAAGACTCAAAATAGAAGTAGGGTTGGGGTTGGGGTCTCCATCCTTCCTCGTTGAGGGTCCATGTCCTGACCTCAGGGCAGCTGCAGAAGCAGATCCTCAGACACGAGGCTCTTCTATTTCACGCAGAGTTCCTCATTATTCTGACGTGATTTCTTTCTTTCCTCAATTTCTCATTATTGCACTTTACCCGAAGCAACATGTGAGAACTTGATTTTAACGTTGGGAGATTTTGCAAGGGACTAAGTGGGGTGGGCAAAGGTTTGGCAGAAGTTTGAGCAAAAGATAGTGATGGTGACTTTGATAATCTCTTACCACCTTGCTTGAAAACCTTGTTGAGAGAAAAATCAAACTCCAGCTTCTCCTGATTAAAAAAAAATCTGTGATAAGCTCTATTCATATCAATAATTCCAAAGACTTGCAGGGGCACCTGGGTGGCTCAGTCGATGAAGCATCTGCCTTCAGCTCAGGTCATGATCCCAGGGTCCTGGGATCGAGCCCCGCATCGGGCTCCCTGCTCAGTGGAGAGTCTGCTTCTCCCTCTCCCTCTGCTGCTCCCCCTGCTTGTGCTCTCTCTCTCTGACAAATAAATGAAAAAATCTTAAAAAATAGTTAATACTATAGAATGTCACTTAAATCTTGCCCAGATCTTTTTGTGAAAATGAGCCCCTGGAATTGGGAGTCCTTGAATGGACTAGTCAGCTGAGAAAGATTTGGGGACACCAAATGGGGAAAGAAGACAGGAGAGCCAGAGATCCAGGACATCTTGGCTCACCAACGATGAGCTGGGAACTCCGTTGGTCACCAAGGACAGGGCTGATAGTCAGACGCCTGACCCTTGGAGGCATCTGTGTCTCACCAGGTATCCAGCACCTTGTCCCATGCATTTCCTCATGCAGATCTGTTGCTTCCCAACTGTAACTCCACTCATTCATTAATTCAACAAGTATTGAGCACCAGCTGTGTACCAGAAAGCACACTAAGTGCAAACAAGCACCCTGAGCGTGTGGAAGTTACATTCCAGTGGGGAAGACAGACAATAAACAAATAAACAGACAAAACCAAGATAATTACATATCTTAAGTGCAGTGAAGAAATACCCAGGTGATGAGATACATGAGGGGGAACAGGAGCACTTTAGAAAGAGTCATCAGGGAAGTTGTCTCTGAGTGGGTAGTATCTGAGCTCTACCTGATGATGAAGATGAGGTCACAGACGCAGAGGATCTGGCCTCACTAAATTCCCAGAGGAGAGCATCCCACACAGAGAAAAAAAAAAAAAGTGCTTAAAGCCCAGGAGACAGGGAAGAGTTTCCTAGTGACGGACGTCAGGCTGGTACAGCTGAAAAGCAGTGATGGGGGAGGAGGAGGGCTGTGTGAGTGGGACTGGTAAATTCAGAGGAGCCAGATCGTGTGGGACCCTATGTTGCTCAGGGTCTTGTTGGGGGAGAAATCACACCAATTATGTTAACAGGGAGCATTTGGTGTGCAGACTTGTTGACTAGGTAATTGAAGAGACAAAACCATACAGTAAGGTACCATGAAAGTAGCAAGTTCAGGAAGCAGCTAACATCCTGAGAGCTGAGGGACCAAATGGAAGAGGTTGGTATTATTAAAATGTGTGAGTCTAGAGGAGGACCCCACCGGGCTGACACTCAGACATCCAAGAAGGGGGCACAGCTGGGTTCATGTCAATGTCTCTAAGTTCAGAAGAGGGGCCTCCTGCCTGGACCAAGAACTCTGAGGAGGCAAGAGCCAACTAGTCCAGGTATTTCTGTGGGTCATGATGAGGCTGATACTGGATGCATTGGAAACACTGCAAACGGGACCCAACTATTGCTATGGGAAGAAGTTCCACTGAGAGAGTGGAGTGATGTTCCCAGAATTCTTGCACCCTACTGGGCATTGAAAAAAAAACCTGCCAAGTGCAGAAATATAGTTCTTAAAGTCCCAAACCCAGCAAAACAAAGTCAGAAAAGAAGGATGGGTTTGGAGCTGAGAGACAATAGCCAAAGAACCAGCACAGATGGTGTATGCCACAAAATGGGAACTTCAGTTTTATTTTAAAAGCAATGGAAAGTCACCGGTTGGTTTTATGTAGGAACTTGATATAATCAGATTTCCCTCTTGAGAATATCGTCCTGAAGACTGTGTAGAAATGAAAGCAGAGAAAAGGCAGGATCAACAAGATCAGTCAGGAGGTCTCAAGCATTGACTCTCAGGAGACATGGTGGTGGTTTGAGCTAGAGTTGTAGAGGAAGAGACGTGGCTGGATTAGAGATGTGGAACGGACAAGACTCACCTACGGCGCCGGATGTGGAGCTGGCAGGGGTGGCAGGAATGATGGACACCTGGCTTTCCTGAAGTGTTGGATGCCGATGTCATTTACAGAAACAAGAAGGCTTGGAGAAGTGAAGGAAGACAGGGAAATCCAGGATACCATTTTGGATCACATCCCATTTTAACATTCCCATTAGACAAGCATGTGGATAGATCAGGCAGGTAGTTTGATATGAGTTAGATTATGGAGCTAAGGGGAAATGGCTGGACACTACCATGAGTGACATGACTGGGCAGAAGAAGTCCTGGAACTCAGAGCTGGTGACAGTGTCTGATCTGGGCAGAACACTGGGGGAAGCTCCTGTACTTGGTTTGTGCAATATTTTTATTATAAAACTTCATGTGTTATATAGGCTCTTCCAGTTGCAGGTAACAGATGTTTGCTCAGATTAACTTAGATAATTAGGGTTTATTCTCATCATACCCAGGAAAATAAAGATGAGGACTTTAGCCCATAGCTGACCTTATGGTAACCCAGGGACACACAAAACTATATTATTTTAATATAGTTTGGAGGAGGTTAGGAGGAGCTAAGATGGCAGAGTAGAAGGAGGAGCCTAGACTTCCACGGAACACAGAGAGATGAATATCAGATGATTCTGAATCCCCAAGCAATTGATCCGAGGACTGACAGAACAAACTGCACAACTAGAGAGAGAAAAGAGGCCAGTCACACTGTGGAAGGTAGGAGGTGGGGAGAAATGATTTGGGGGAGAAACGGATCGTAGATGCTGTGGAGAGGAGGGGCCTCTAGTCATGGAGAGAAGGGGGGTGGGGGGAAGAGGGGGAGAGAGAGAGAGAGGAGTACACAGGGATACACAGAAGGAAAACACTTCCCTAAAGCCATTGGCTGGGAACATGAGAAGGGCTGATTATCATGAGTTTTTAGAACCAGTGGGGGCTCAAAGACTGGAGTTTTAGAGGTCCAAGGTGTGGTCAGTGCGTGTAGAGCCCAGTGGGCACTATAGTGCTCCTGGGGAGAAGGAGAGCAGAGGCCCAGGAGAGGACAGCTCAATCTGAGGATCTCCTGGGACACACATGGAGACATATTTCCCCCTTATTGAAGCCCATCTGGGAGAGGTGGCATTGCCTCTCAGGGGACAGAAGAGCCATTGGGCACCATTGCACTCCCCTGCCCCTCGGCACAGGCACAGAGACACCTGCTGAGGGCAGGTAACCCAGACACTGGCCTTTTGCTGTGCTTTACTCCAAACCCCACACTCCTGTGCTCTTGTGTGACCACACTTCTGGGACAAACCTGCATGAGTCCCAGCACGGCAAGACCCTCCCCCAGAGGACCAGCATGGACCCCTGCTATGCCGGATCCCTAAAGTTTGGAGTTGGCCTTGCTGGGATAGAATGTGGGTGCACTGCACTGCCAGGCAGGCAGACAGCCTGGACACAGACAGGGTGAAGGTAGGGACCCGAGGGGTGCCCAGGACACCCAAGGGGAGATTGTTCACTCCTCTGTGAGAGCTTCCCAGACAGTGGCAGGCAGAAATTCCCTTCTCCTGGGATGAGGGAGAGATCTGGTGCCATTTTCCTCCCAACTCCCCCACGCCCCTGTAAGTATAAACTAACTTCAGTAAGCAGCACAGTGCCAACAGTGGCAGCTAAACTGCTTACACCACGCCCCAGCTCCCTGTGCTCCGCAGGTGCTGTTTTTCTGGGGCAAGGGTGCCTGAGAACCAGAGCAGCAGCCCCCTCTCCCAGAAGACCAACACAAACCCCCACACACACCACATCCACTGATCATAGGGTTCTGCAAAGCTTCAGCTCCAGGGAAATGGCATCAGATCTCTTCTAACAAGCAGATCAGAGCACACCTAGTTAAAACTCACCACACTCTGGCCAAGGTCCAACCACTGCCCACTGCAGGCAAGGAGAAACTCTATGGAGGACCGACCTGAGGGAAAGCACAGTGCACACAGCATACACCAGGACACTGCCTATGGCATATGACCTCTTCTTACTAAAGCCATTACTCTCAGGAACAAGAAACATAACAGGCCTTCCAAACCCACAGAAGAAGACAGAAACCTAGACAAAATGACAAGAAGGAGGAATTTATCCCAAAAGAAAGAACAAGAAAAGGTCATGGTCAGGGATCTAATTGAAACAGATAGTAGTAATATGCCTGAACCAGAATTTAAAGCAACAATCATAAGGATACTAGCTGGGCTGGAGAAAAGCGTAGAAGATACCAGAGAGTCATTTACCATAGACCTAAAAGATCTAAAAACTAGTCAGGCCAAAATAAAAAATGCTATAACTGAATTCGAAACTGACTGGATGTAATGACCACAAGGATAGAAGAAGCAGAGAAACGAATAAGTGACATAGAAGATAAAATTATGGAAAATAGTGAAGCTGAAAAGAAGATGGAAAGAAAAATATTGGATCATGAATGTAGCCTTCGGGAACTCAGTGACTCCATAAAACGTAATAACATTCGAATCACAGGAGTCTCAGAAGAAGAAGAAGAGAGGGCAAAGGGGGCAGAAGGTTTATTTGAAGAAATTATAGCTGAAAACTTTCCTAATCTGGGGAAGGAAACAGACATCCAAATCCAGGAGGCACAGAGAACTCCCAACAAAATCAACAAAAGCGGGCCAACGCCAAAACATATTGCAGTTAAACTTGCAGAATATAGAGATAAAGAAGAAATCCTAAAAGCAGCAAGAGAAAAGAAGTCCCTAACTTACAAGGGGAAACATATCAGGTTAGCAGCAGATCTTGCCACAGAAACTTGGTAGGCCATAAGAAAGTGGCATGATATGTTCAACCTGCTGAATAGGAAAAATAGACAGCCAGGAATACTCTATCCAGCAAGGCTGTCATTCAGAATAGGAGAGATAAAGAGTTTCCCAGACAAACAAAAACTAAAGGAGTTCATGACCATCGAACCAGACCTACAAGAAATATTAAAGGAGACTCTGAGTGGGAAAGAAAGGCCAAAAGCAACAAAGACTACAAAGGAGCAGAAAATCTCCAGAAACAAAGACTTAACAAGTAATACAATGACACTAAATTCATATCTATCAATAGTTACTCTGAATGTAAATGGACTAAATTCTCCAATCAAAGGACATAGGGTGTTAGAATGAATTAAAAAAAAAAAAAAAAAAACAAGAACCATCTATATCTACCTATAAGAAACTCATTTTAGACCTAAATCACCTGCAGATTGAAAGCGAAGGGATGGAGAACCATTTATCATTGCTAATGGACATCAAAAGAAAGCTGGATTAGCCATCCTTTTATCAAACTAGATTTTAAACCAAAGACTGTAACAAGAGGTGAAGAAGGGCACTATATCATAATAAAGGGTCTATCCAACAAGAAGATCTAACAATTTTCAATATTTATGCCCCCAACTTGGGAGCACCCAAAGATTTAAAACAATTCATAACAAACATAAAGGAACTCAATGATAAAAACACAGTAATAGTAGGGGACTTTAATACCCCACTTACAGCAATGGACAGATCTTCAAAGCAGAAAATCAACAAGGACACAATGGCTCTGAATGACACACTGGACCAGATGGACTTAACAGATATATTCAGAACATTTCATCCTAAAGCAGCAGAATACACATTCTTTTTGAGTGCACATGGGACATTCCCCAGAATAGATCATATGCTGGGTCACAAGTCAGGCCTCAACAAGTATAAAAAGACTGAGATAATACCATGCATATTTTCCAACCACAACAATATAAAACTTGAAGTCAACCACAAGAAAACATTTGGAAAGACCACAAATACATTGGAGGTTAAAGATCATCCTACTAAAGAATGAATGGGTTAACCAGGAAATTGAAGAATAAATAAAAAAGTACATGGAAACAAATGAAAATGAAAACACAACAGTCCAAAATCCTTGGGATGTAGCAAAAGCAGTCATAAGAGGAAAGTATATAGCAATACAGGCCTATCTCAAGAAGCAAGAAAAATCTTAAATACGCAACACATCCTAACACCTAAGGGAGCTAGAGAAAGAACAACAAATGAAGCCTTAAGTCAGCAGCAGAAGGAAAATAATAAAGATTAGAGCAGAAATCAATGATATAGAAACAAAACAAAACTCAGAAGAATGGATCAATGAAACCAGGAGCTGGTTCTTTGAAAGAATTAATAAAATTGATAAACCCCCAGCCAGACATATCAAAAAGAAAAGACAAAAAAAAAAAAAAAGACAAAGGACCCAAATAAATAAAATCATGAATGAGAGAGGAGAGATCACAACCAACACCACAACACCACAGAAATACAAATAATTATAAGAGAATATTATGAAAAATTATATGTCAACAAATTGCATAACCTAGAAGAAGTAGATAAATTCCTAGAAACATAAACTACCAAAACTGAAACAGAAAACTTGAAACAGACTGATAACCAGCAAAGAAATCAAATCAGTATTCAAAAATCTCCCAACAAACAAAAGTCCAGGGCAAGATGGCTTCCCAGGGGAATTCTACCAGACATTTAAAGAAGAGTTAATACCTATTCTTCTCAAACTGTTCCAAAAAATAGAAATGGAAAGAAAACTTCCAAACTCATTCTATGAAGTCAGCATTACCTTGATTCCAAAACCAGACAAAGACCCCACTAAAAGGGTGAATTACAAGCCAAGATCCCTGATGAACATGGATGCAAAAATTCTCAACAAGAAGACTAGCAAATGGAATTCAACAGTACATTAAAAGAATTATTCACCATGATCAAGTGGGATTTACTCCTGGGTTGCAGGGGTGGTTCAATATCCGCAAATCAATCAACATGCTATACCACATTAATAAAAGAAAGGATAAGAATCATATGATCCTCTCAATAGATGCAGAAAAAGCATTTGACAAAGTACAGAATCCATTCTTTCTTTTTAATTTTATTTTATTATGTTATCTTAATCACCATACATTACATCATTAGTTTTTGATGTAGTGTTCCATGATTCATTGTTTGCGTATAACACCCAGTGCTCTGTGCAATATGTGCCCTCCTTAATACCCATCACTGGGCTAACCAATCCCCCAGCGCCGTCCCCTCTAAAACCCTCAGTTTATTTCTCAGAGTCCATAGTCTCTCATGGTTCGTCTCCCCCTCCTATTCCCTGCTCCCTTCATTTACAGCATCCATTCTTGACAAAAACACTCAACAAAGTAGGGATAGATGGAACGTACCTCAACATCATAAAGGCCATATATGAAAGACCCACAACCTAATGTCATCCTCAATGGGGAAAAACAGAGAGCTTTCCCTCTACAATTGGGAACAAGACAGAGATGTCCACGTTCACCACTGTTACTTAACACAGTACTGAAAGTCCTAGCCACAGCAATCAGACAATAAAAAAGAAATGAAAGGCATCCAAATCAGCAAGGAAGAAGTCAAATTTTCACTATTTGCAGATGACATGATATTCTATGTAGAAAACCCAAAAGACTCCACCAAAAAATTGCTAGAACTGATACACGACTTCAGTAAAGTTGCAGGATACAAAATCAATATACAGAAATCTGTTGCATTTCTATACACCAATAATGAAGCAGCAGAAAGAGAAATCAAGGAAATGTCCCTATTTACAATTGCACCAAAAACCATAAGATACCTAGGAATAAACCTGACCAAAGAGGTAAAAGATCTGTACTCTGAAAACTATAGAACACTAATGAAAGAAATTGAAGATGACACAAAGAAATGGAAAAACATTCCATGCTCATGGACTGGAAGAACAAATATTTTAAAATGTCTATACTTCCCAAAGCAATCTACACATTTAACGCGATCCCTATCAAAATATCACCAACAGGGGCACCTGAGTGGCTCAGTTGTTTAAGTGTCTGCCTTCGGCTTGGGTCATGGTCCCAGGGTCCTAGGATTGAGCCCTGCATCGGGCTCTCTGCTCAGCGGGAAGCCTCCTTCTCCCTCTCCCACTCCCCCTGCTTGTGTTCCCTCTCTCGCTGTGTCTCTCTCTATCAAATAAATAAATAAAATCTTAAAAAAAAATACCACCAGCATTTTTCACAGAACTAGAATAAACAATCCTAAAATCTGTATGGAACCACAAAAGACCCCAAGTAGCCAAAGCAATCTTGAAAAAGAAAAGCAAAGCTGGAGGCATCACAATTCCAGACTTCACCTTATATTACAAAGCTGTAATCATCAAGACAGTGTGGTACTGGCATAAAAACAGACACAGAGATCAATACAACAGAATAGAAAACCCAGGCTGGACCCACAATTATATGGTCAAATAATCTTTGACAAAGCAGGAAAGAATATCCAATGGAAAAAAGACAGTCTCTTCAACAAATGGTGTTGGGAAAACTGGTCAGCAGCATGCAAAAGAATGAAACTGGACCACTTACACCATACACAGAAATAAACTCAAAATAAATGAAAGATCTAAATGTGAGACAGGAAACCATCAAAATCCTTGAGGAGAACATAGGTAGCAACCTCATTGACATGGGCCATAGCAACTTCTTACTAGATATGTCTCCAGAGGCAAGGGAAATAAAAGCAAAAACAAACTATTAGGACTTCATCAAAATAAAAATCTGCACAGCAAAGGAAACAGTCAGCAAAACTAAAAGGCAACCTTTGGAATGGGAGAAGATATTTGCAAATGACATATCTAATAAAGTGTTAGTATCCAAAATCTATAAAGAACTTATCAAACTCGACTCCCCAAAGACAAATAATCCAGTTAAGAAATGGACAGTAGACATGAATAGATATTTTTCCAATAAAGACATACAGATGGCCAACAAGCACATGAAAAAGTGTTCAATATCACTCATCTTCAGGGAAATGCAAATCAAAACTACAATGAGATACCACCTTACACCTCTCAGAATGGCTAAAATCAACAACATAGGAAACAACAGATGTTGAGGAGGATGCAGAGAAAGGGGAGCCCTCCTACACTGTTGGTGGGAATGCAAACTGTGCAGCCACTCTGGAAACAGTATGGAGGTTCCTCATAAAGCTAAAAATAGAGCTACCCAAATGTCCATTGCCTGATGAATGGATAAAGGAGTTGGACTGTACATGTACAATGGAATGTTAGTCATAAAAAAGAATGAAATTTTGCCGTTTGCAATGACACGGATGGAGCTAATCAGTCAGAGGAAGACAAATGCCCTATGATTTCACTCTTATGTGGAATTTAAGAAATGAAACAGGTGGGGGTGCCTAGGTGATGCAGTTGGTTAAGTGTTGGACTCAGTTTCAGCTCAGGTCATGATCTCAGGGTGGTGAGATTGAACCCCAAATCAAGCTCTGCTCAGTGTGGAGTCTGCTTGAGATTCCCTCTCCCTCTGCCCCCCCCGCTCGTGCTCTCTCTCTCTTTCAAATAAAAAAACAAATCTTAAAAAAAAAAGAAACAAAACAGATGAACATAGGGGGGAAAAGAGAGAGATGAAACATAAAATAGACTCTTTTTTTTTAGAGATTTTATTTATTTGACAGAGAGAGACAGTGGAGGCAGGGGGAGAAGCAGGGAGCCTGATGCGGGGCTCGATCCCAGGACCTTGGGACCATGACCTGAGCCAAAGGCAGTGCTTAACACACTGAGCCACCCGGGCACCCCCATAAAATAGACCCTTAATGATAAAGAAACTGAGGGTTGCTGGAGGAGAGGTAGGGGCAGGGGATGGGCTAATGGGTGATGGGTATTAAGGAGGGTATTATTGTAATGAGCACTGGGTGTTATATGTAAGTGATGAATCACTAAATTCTACTCTTGAAATAATACTACACTATATGTGAACTAACTGGAATTTAAATAAAAACTTGAAACACAAAACTAAACAAAAATATAGTTTTGAGGAAATATCAGTGGTTCTCTGTCCTGTGCAACCCAATGACCCTAACCAAACCATGATTGTTCTTTATAACACAGAACATAGGGCTAGCACATGGGTCACTGTGAAAAGACAAAACTATGAGGTCTGCTTGGGTTCCCATGTTTACACTGCCCAGCAGTGTAAAAATTGCCTTCGGGCAGAAAGCTGGGGTGATTTAGGCTCACCTTCTTTGTTTCCCTCACCTCAGGGACCACAAGCCACGTGGCCCTATGAGGTTCTGTGCCAATTTCTGGGTGTAAAATAGCCACACCGTGATCAATTTCGAACTATCAACGTGAAGTCTCTAAGTGGTTCAGAAGAGATGAGAGAATACAAGCCAGTTCCTATACACGCTGGATACACCCCTAAATATTTCATGGGTTTTGGTGCTATTTTAAATTCCTGACATTCTAAGTGTAATGCTGCTGAGTGATGGGATTTTATCATCTCCCTTTATGGAGTATTAAAGTCCATTTTGTTGGGCAGTCATTTGCAGATGGGGTTGATGTTTGTTTGTTTGTTTGTTTGTTTGTTTGTTTGTTTTAGGCCTTTCCTGTCGGGCTAACTCAGCCCTCCTACTGAGGCAGTGACCCTTCTGGGGGTTTTACTCAGTACCCCGGGTGGTCAACGGGGCCCTCCACTGTGCAGGGCAGGGACTCAGTCTCCCAGGCCTGCCTGAGCTTGAGGAACTGTTAGCCTGTAGAATCCCATCCATGCTCTTTCCAGGCCCTCGGGCATTTTGCCCTATACATGCCCAGATTGGTCTCCACACAAAGTCTTGAGGGAACCCCCGGTTCTGGAGCACTTTCTTTGCATAGCTTCTTCCTCTTACATCTTCTGCCTCGCAAACTGCAAATCACCTTAGCGCCTCCCCCGCCCCCCGCACTCCCCCACCCTCAATCTTTGTCTCTTTAAGAGAAGAGAAGATCTAAGATCTTCTAAGATCTGCTTAGGTTTTGCTTGGGTTCCCATTTTTACACAGCCCAGCAGTGTAAAAATTGCCTTCGGGCAGAAACCTGGGGTGATTTAGGCTCACCTTTGTTTCCCTCACCTCATGGACCACAGGCCACATGGCCCTAGTGTCCCAATATCCAAGCACCGTCTTTCATGTATTTTGACCAGTCTTCCAGTTGTTTATGCCAGAAGGGCAGGCTCCACTTCAATGACTCCTCTGCTTCTAGAACAGAAGTTGGCTTTCTGGTCTGAGTCAACACATACTTAATCTAAAACATCTGTGTTCAAAGTCTTGTTCTGTGTGCTAAGGGCCCTTACAGCAAGAAACTCACCAGAGTTACGAGAGGACCAGAGTGCACCTTCTGAGTGAGGGGAGAGACGGGGAAAGGCTTGTAGGAGAACATGCTGGAATGTTAAAGAATCCCAAACTTTCCAAGTCCAACTGGAAAATTCTGATCTTATGCCCCAGACCTGCTCATCCAAATATTCCTTACCTTAGTTAATGGCAGCTCCAACCTTATGGCTGCTTAGACCGAAAAGCTTGACACCATGCTTGTCACCTTTCTTTCCCTTGTACCCACATCTGACCCTTTGGTAAATCCCGTGAGACCCACCTTTATGCTACATCCAGATTCCAACGGCCTCACCAGCCCCACCACGACCACCCTGATGCCCACCACGTTCATCCCTGCCTCACCACCCAGTGGCCAGCGTGATCCTTGCAACGTGTAACCCCCCAGCACAACCTGCCGGTGGCTCCCCGGCTCATAGGGAGTAAAGCTGTGCCATGCTTCATGAGGCCCCCCCGGTCTTTTGCTTTGACTTTTGCCATTCTCCCCCTTACCTGCACTGCTCAGGCCATGCTGGCCTCCTTCCAGGAGCTTTGGCCTCGGGGGCTTTGCCCTTGCTCTTCACTTTGCCCTAAATGATTTACCCCCAGACACTCACTCAGCTTCCTCCTTCCATTCCTTGTCTTTGCTCAAATGTCCCTTCTCCATGGGGCCCTCCCTGACCACTCCGTCGAAAACTGGAATGGCCCCCACAGCCACTGGGGCACTACCCATCCTGCTCCCCTGCTGTGTTTCTGTCCACGGCATCCACCGCTTCTCATTTGTTATACGCCTTGCTCCTTCTGTTCACTGATGCCCAGCCCCTGAAATAGGACTTGGCCATGGTAAGCCTCAGTAAATATTACACAAATAGGTGAATGCTGAAGCAGGGGTAGAGGTGAGGTCATTAGAGAGCAATAGCCATTTGGGGATGAGGGAATGGCATGGACAAGCACTGAAGGAGGCAAGCGTGTGATGTGATCAGAAAGCTGAAATTAAGGGGATGAAGGGTGTGTGGGAATGGGGCCAAGCAGCAGGGCCGCTGGCCATGCTGGCATGTTTGAACTTCAGCCTGAAGCAGCAGGTGGCGCTAGTAGGTTCTAAGGTGGCTTGGGTGACACGGTGGGGAGTGAAATCTGAGCGTATCAGTAATTTGGTAGAAGACATTGGCTTAGAGGTGGGGGATCTGGACACAAGGAGACAACGTTCTCCATTCAACAGCTCAGGTGATGAATGATGAGGACCTGAATTCAGTCAGTGGCAGAGGTGGAATTTTTCAGGGAAGATGGTGGTGGAATAGGAGGCCCCTAGGCTTGCCTCATCCCATAATACAACTAGATACTATCAAATCATCCTAAATACCCTAGAAATTTATCTAAAGACTGGCAGAACTCTACAACTAAAGGTAGAAAAGAAGCCACATTGAAGAAGGTAGGATGTGTGGAGACATGGTTTGGGAGAGAAATGGATCATGGCTGCTGTGGTGGGGCAGGGGCCGCGGTCTCAGAGAAGAGCGAGAGACAAACTAGCACACAGGGAGCTCACAGGGAAAATGAACCACCATAGCAATTGGCTTGGAAAGGAAGAAGAGCTGAATTTCATGAGTTCTCATAACCAGTGGGGTTAAAGCCTAGAGTTTTAAAGGTCAGCGTGCTTGGCTTGGGAAGAGTTCAGGGGATATTGGGGATACTCTTGGAGAGAAGGCAGGCAAACAGCCTGCAGACATACAATGTAGAAACAGTAATCTGAAGAGCACCTGGGGCACACGGTGGGGAGGTTAGTTGCTCATCTCAGAGCATGTCCCAGAGAGGCAGCATTCATACATGGAGAGACCCCTCTGGGAACAAAGGAACTGGCCAGTGCCATTTCCCTCCCCCACGCCCCAGCATAAGCACAGGGCCACCTGTGGGAACCAGTGCAGCACTGACACTCGCTACCTACCTTGCTTACAGCAAGCCCTGCTACCCCGACACTGTGGTGGAACCAGAGTGTCGGGGGAGTGTCACATTTGCCTCTGTCCCAGCGCAGTGGGCCCCCTCCCCCAGAAAACCAGCCCAAAGTTCTGCCAACACCACATCTCCTTACCCAGGAGTTCTGAGAGGACTCAGTGCTGGTGGCAGCAGAGACAGATCTCATTACACAAACAGACCAGAGCACACCTAGTGTGACCAGGATACAACAGCAGAGTGAGTTAGCACACATTGAGACACGCCTGGAAGCACGAGGCCCTGGAGAGCAGGGGACAGTACTTGGCAGGAGTCCATTACCCTCAGAAACAGGAATGTAGCTAACTTTCCTAACACACAGAAACAGGCACAAATGCTTAGACAGAATGAGAAGACAGAGGAATTTGCCTCAAATGAAAGAACAGGACAAGGCCATGGCCAGAGATGTAAGCAAAACAGAGATAAGTAATATACCTGATGGAGAATTTATTTTTTTTAAGTTTTATTTATTTATTATTTATTTGAGAGAGAGACAGAATGCAGTGGGGAGGGGCAGAAGGAGAGGAAGAGGGAAAGAATCCCAAGACTCCCCAACACGGGGTTCGATCTCATGACCCCGAGATCATGACCTGAGCTGAAACCAAGAGTCAGACACTTAACTGATGGAGTCACACAGGCGCCCCTGCCTGATGGAGAATTTTTTTTTTAAAGATTTTATTTATTTATTTGAGAGAGAGAGAATGAGAGGAAGAGAGCACGAGAGGGAAGAGGGTCAGAGGGAGAAGCAGACTCCCTGCTGAGCAGGGAGCCCGATGCGGGACTCGATCCTGGGACTCCAGGATCATGACCTGAGCCGAAGGCAGTCGCTTAACCAACTGAGCCACCCAGGCACCCCTGATGGAGAATTTAAAGCAATGACCATAAGAATATTCATATTCACTGGAATTGAGAAAAGAGTGAAAGACCCGAGTGAGACCCTTAACACAGAGATAAGGAATAACATAGCAGAGATAAATGTCTCAATAAATGAAATGAGAAATACACTTGATGGAATGAGCAGCAGGCTGGAAGATGCAGAGGAATGAGTTAATGACCTAGAAGACAGAGTAATGGAAAGTAATCAGCTGAACAAAAGAGAGAAAAAAGAATTATGCAAAATGAGAATAGACTTAGGGATCTCAGTGACTCCATCAAACATAACATTTGTATTATAGAAGTCCCTGAAGGAGAAGAAAGAGAAAACGGGGCAGAAAATTTACTTGAAGAAATATTAACTGAAAACTTCCCTATTCTGGGGAAGGAAACAGATACCCAGATCCAGGAACCCCCAACAAAATCAATAAAAGCAGATCCACACACCAAGACACAGTATTTGTCTGTTTGTTTTTAAAGATTTTATTTATTTATTTTAGAGAGAGAATGAGAGTGCATGTGAGTGGGGAGAGGGGCAGGGTGGAGAGAGAGGGACAAGCAGACTCTGAGCTGAGCAAGGAGCCCAAGATGGGGCTCTATCTCACAACTCTAAGATCATGACCTGAGCCGAAACCAAGAGTCAGCCACTCAGTTGCACTACCCAGGTGCCCTAACACCAAGACATAGTGTAATTAAAATGGTAAAATATAGTGATAAAGAAAAAATATTAAAAGCAGTGAGACAAAAGAAGATAGTTACCAAAAAAGGAAACCCCATCAGGCCATCAGCAGATTTTCAGCAGAATCATTCCAAGCCAGAAGGGTGTGGTATGATATATTCAAAGTGCTGAATGGGAAAAACCTACAGCCAAGAATACTCTATCCAACAAGGCTCTAATTAAGAATAGAAGGAGAGATAAAGAGTTTCCCAGACAAAACAAAACAAACAAAACAAAACAAAACCTAAAGCAGTTCATGACCACTAAACGAGCCCTACAAGAAATATTAAAGAGGACTCTTTGAGTGGAAAGAAAAGACCAAAAATGACAGTATGAAGGTAGGAAACACAGCAGTAAAAAGATTCATTTTTACTGTAAATCAGTAAAAAATCAGTCAAGGAACTCACAAAATAAAAGGTTATAAAATATGACACCATATACCTAAAACATGGGGAGGAGAGGAGTAAAGAATGGGTTCAAACTTAAACCATCAATTTAATACAGATGCTATTTGCAGAAGAGGTTATATATACACCTAATGATAACCATATATCAAAACCACTAATAAATATGCAAGTAATAAAGAGAAAGAAATCTAAGTATACTACTAAAGAAAACCAGCAAACCATGAAAGAAAGACATGAAACGATCAGAGAAAATCTTCAGAAACAAACACAAAAAAGGTAATAAGATGGCAATAAATACATGTCTATCAATAATTACTTGGAGGTGATGAATCACTAAATTCTACTCCTGAAACAAATAGTATACTATATGTTAACTAACTAGAATTTAAATGAAAATTTGAAAAAAAAAGAATTACTTTAAGGGGCACCAGTCAGTAGAGCATGCAACTCTGGATCTCAAGGTTGTAAGTTTGAGCCCACGTTGGGTGTACAGATTACTTTAAAATAAAATCTTAAAAAATAATAATAGGGGGGCACCTGGGTGGCTCAGTTGTTAAGCGTCTGCCGTCGGCTCAGGTCATGATCCCAGGGATGGAGCCCCGCATCGGGCTCCCTGCTTGGTGGGAAGCCTGCTTCTCCCTCTCCCACTCTCCCTGCTTGTGTTCCCTCTCTTGCTGTGTCTTTCTCCTGTCAAATAAATAAATAAAATCTTAAAATAATAATAATAGAGTCCTGGGATCAAGCCCCACATCAGGCTCCCTGCTCAGCGGGGAATCTGCTTCTCTCTCTCCCTCCACCCCTCTCCATGCTTGTGCTCTCTCTCTCTCACTTGCTCTAGCTCTCAAATAAATAAATAAAATCTTTAAAATAATAATAATTACTTCGAATGAAAATGGACTAAATGCTCCAATCAAAAGACATAGGGTGTCAGAACAGATTAAAAAACAAGCCCCTTCTACATGCTGCCTATAGGAGACTGATTTCAGACCTAAAGACACATGGAGATTGACAGTGAGGGAATGGAGAAACATTTTATCATGCAAATGGATGTCAAAAGAAAGCTGGAGGGGTGGCTGGGTGGCTCAGTTAGTTAAATGTCTGACTCTTGGTTTTGGCTCAGGTCATGATCTCAGGGTCATGAGATCAAGCATCGTGTCAGGCTCCATGCTGGGTGTGGAGCCTGCTTAAGATTCTTCCCCCCCTTCCCTCCCCCTCTTCTCCTCCCCCAACTCGAGCATGCACTCTCTCTCTAAAATAAATAAATATATAAAATCTTAAAAAAAAAAAAAGAAGACTCGAGTAGTAATAGTTATATTAGACAAACTGGACTTTAAAACAAGGCTGTAACAACAGACAGAGAAGGACACTATATAACCATAGAGGGGATGATCCAACAAGAAGATATAACAATTGTAAATATTTTTGCACCCAACATGGGAGCACCCAAATACATAAAACAGTTAATAACAAACAGAAAGGGGGTGCCTGGGTGGCTCAGTCGTTAAGCGTCTGCCTTCGGCTCAGGTCATGGTCCTGGGGTCCTGGGATCGAGCCCCACATTGGGCTCCCTGCTCGGCAGGAAGCCTGCTTCTCCCTCTCTCGCTCCCCCTGCTTGTGTTCCCTCTCTCGCTGTGTCTCTCTCTGTCAAATAAACAAATAAAATCTTTAAAAAAAAGAAAACAGAAAGGAACTCAATGATAATAATACAGTAATACTAGGGGACTTTAACACCCCATCTTCATCAATGGACAGACCATCTAAACAGAAAATCAACAAGGAAACATTGGCTTTGAATGACACAGTGGAACAGATGAAGTTAACAGATATATTCAGAAAGTTCCATCCTAAAAAAGCAGAATACACACTTTTCAAGAGCCCATGGAACATTCTCCAGAATAGATTATAAAGATTTTATAGGTTATAAAAACAAACAAGCCTCAATAAATTCAAGAAGATCGAAATCATGCCATGCACCTTTTCTGACCACAATGCTATGAAACTAGAGGTCAACCACAAGAAAAAGTATGGAAAGAGCACAAATACATGGAGGTTAAATAACATGTTACTAAACAATGAACAGGTCAACCAGGAAATAAAGGAGAAATAAAAAAGCATATGAAAACAAATGCAAATGAAAACACAACTGTCCAAGACCTTTGGGATGCAGCCAAAGAGGTTCCAAGAGGGGAGTTTATAGCAATACAAGCCTACCTCCAGAAGTGATTCAGTGGCAGAGGTACTGAAAGGAAGAGATGGATTTGAATGGTATTTAAGAAGTGAAGCTCTCAGGACTTGGTAAGTAAACTGGTCTGAGATGGGGCAGAGGAAGAGTCTAGGATGACCACCAGATTTCTAACTGGGGTTACTCAAGGGGTGGTGGTGCCATTGGCCCAATACAGATGTAAAGCGATCACATAGCATCACCAATCGTCCTCCTGCTACTGGGCCATGAGGCCCGGTGATTGTGAGCTAGACATCCAAGCCATTCATCGTATTCACCGCAGGTGGGCACCCAGCTGGTGGCAGGAAGTCTGATCTGAGCACCATTTAGTCACAGACTCCCTTCCATCATGAAAGACCAAGGCCATAATATAAATATTGCTTTAATTTGTTAGACAGGGCTTTGTGGCTTCTTGCCCCACCTTGACTGCCCTATAAAGTAACCAGAGAAGGAGAGTATGCCTGAGTTCCCCTAAGCAGAAGTTTAGATTTGTCTAATGGGACAAAGGTACACAGGCAGGATCATCACACCAAAATATGCCGTGACAGCAAATATTTATGCACAGCACAGTGCCAGACACTAACCTAAGCTCATATGCCCTTGAGGGACTACTTTATTCCTCTGCCTTCCTGTGATGATCTTTCTGTTAACTGGGTGGTGAGGGGAGTGGCGAAGAAGACGCTTTGGTAACCAGCCCAGTCAACCTCGAAGTCAGTGGTCATGGTGATCAGCTCCACCATTACCACCAAGTCCGAGCCATCTGAATGTCCCTCTGTGGCTGGGACTGACTGTCCTTCCCAGGCTGCAGGATGAGGAGCCCAGAGCCAGCACCCAAGGAGAGAGTGTGAAGCATCTTTCATCTAGCAGAGGGACCAGGCCAACGCATGAATGCTGGGTCTGAAGCAAAGGGACTCTAAGCAGAGTTAGTAGAGGGGGTGGGTGAGTCAATGTAGCAGGGTAGAAAAGAAGCATCCTGGAAAGATTCCCTGAGAGTCGGGAAAAGAGAAGCAGAACCTGCCAATGAGTATGAAGAGAGATGTTTAAAGCAACTCACTTGAACACAAGCATCTTATACAGCTATGACCCTGCATTTTATGGAATGCAAGTAGTGGGCAGGGGCAATATGGGGGCATGCACTATAGGAAGGTAGAATATTTGCATTCATTTATTTAAAAAGCTTTTATTGAGTACCTACATGCACGTAAAACAATAGGTAGCAACACAAGATTGCCACATTAATGGGATAAGCAGATTAGAGGCTGGTGCCATTTGACCCATGGATAACTTCTAATGAAGGGTTATGCCTAATTAGAAGAATGTATATAATTTCTTTTTTAATGATACTATCAAAGATGGCAATTTCAAGTTAAGTATATATCCTAAAAGAGTTTTATCCCACAGGTTTGAAGTCGATAATTTTTCTTGAACATTAACTGACCTTCCTATGAGTTTCAATAAATGAATCAAGCCAAGAGGTTCACCTTCATGATGTTTTTAGATGATAAGGGAAATAAAAATATTTGCGCTCAAAAGATCTCCATAGATCCTTTTCTTCTGCGGCTACTTGTACTGTTCTTTGGAGAAGAGTTAGCTTCCTTGAACTATTGAGAACTGACCTGAATTAGTGGACAGATGTGAAAACAAGAGCTTGTTCTGCATGGCCAAGCAGTTCTTGTATGGCCTTCATACCCCAAATGGAAATAAATGGTACCCTGGGGCTTTAATATATATGGGAAACACAAGTTATTCTGTGTAACTGCACTTACCAACCTCTCTTTGCTTTTATGTGTATGACAAATAGCCCTGAAGAAAGTAGCAAGCCACTGCAAAAAACCCTCTCAATAGAGAGAGACAGAGACACAGAGAGAGAGATTGATTGATCTTTTACAAAATAGTAAACATAAGACCTTGCTCGTGTACAGCAAAATGCATTTGGGTCACTGAGAAATTTTAGGGTTTCAGGGTTGTTCTCTCTAAATATATTAGTGTTTCAGACAGAACCCTGGTTCCCTTTTTGCTGATATGTTTACAGTTTCTTTGATCAGAAAAGAGGAAGTATTACAATATGATTAAGCTTCCTTAAATAATGACATGGCAAAATGTGTGACCCTGATAAGAAATGTAAACAATTATGGGGTGCCTGGGTGGCTCAGTGGGTTAAGCATCTGCCTCCAGCTCAGGTCGGGATCCCGGGGTCCTGGGATGGAGCCCTCCATTGGGCTCCCTGCTCAGTGGGAGTCTACTTCTCCCTCTGACTCTCCCCCCTTTAGTGCTCTCTCTCTCTCTCTCAAATAAATAAAATCTTTTTTAAAAAGGAAACATAAACAATTATGAATTCTTCAGAAATTTCTCGAACTTTCATTCTGATGGAAGAAAGCAAAACTTTTCAAAACTGGGCTTCTCAATGCAGCTCACTTTGTTTCAAAGGGCACCTTTGTGAAATATATAATCTGATATGCTTATAGGGATCGGCTTGAGGTGAAACTATTTATTTCATGAGGACAACAACCTACCAGAAATATCTAACCCTAGCTGTGAAAGCAAATATGGTTGTCATAGAGCTAACGGGTCAGAAACACAGGAAGGCACCTACTCTGTGCTGGGCACTGCTCCCAAGGACACAGCAGTGCCCTCAGGAGCTTATATTCCAGACAGATAATAGAAAAGAGCTGAGTTTGGAAAAGTTAACAGTGCTATGTAAATACAGGGGATTGTCACGTTAGCTTAAAGGACTGAGGCAAATCTTGCAAAAAAAATCTTTTATACAAAAGAAAATGGATTTGGATGAAAATGAAACCATTTCTGTTCTTCGTAGGTGTTTGGCAAGCTCAGTGAGGAGATGAGAAATGCTGAGCAGATTGACGATTTTGGAGTGTAGAGCATATCAAACGCTCTATAAAGGGGTTCTGCCTTCTAATTAAATAAAATTAGGTACTAGCATTTTGTCACATCATACTTGCTAGTTTTGACATTCTTGGTTATTATCTTTCTAACTCTTTAACAAGCAAGAAACCCATATCACGACAGAGGCAGTGAGGCTCACAGGGTCATCTGATCCAGGTTCCACCCTCTGACGGATGATCTCTCATCAGTGACCCTTGCAGAGGGATTTGCCTGAAACTTACGGCTCTGGATACACTTGGTTTCTGTGTGCAGAAGCCCAGTTCTGAAGTCCCTGCAGTTAGATAAGGCTGTTGGAATCCTGTGTTGTCTTGATCTGTGTTCCTCATCTTCCATTACTTGTATTTTTCTGACCGTCCCATGATTGCTGAACTCGTAGGGCCACCTCGGTGTGATGGTGATGGCCAGTCTGGAGGCTGCTTTTACGCCACTGGGAGCGGGGGGCGGACTTCTCCAGCAATCTGGGCTGAACATAAGCAAAGCTGAGCCTGAGATCATCTGGGAGCCTTTCCCCCCTGGAACAGCTGACAGACATTGTTTGTATCTGCCTTTCGCTTTAAGCTGCTAGGCAATGAGGCTGGGAGTGTGCACCGGTCCTGGGGGATTTTATTCTCCCTGTTTAACAGTTCTTCGTGCTGTTGGCTCTCAGGGAAATTCAGGACAAGTTCCTTCCGTGACTTCAGGGTTAGCCTGATTGGCAAGGGAGTCTATCTAGCTGGGCACAAATTGAAGACACTTGCTCATTCGGGGCTAACATCCTTGTTTTCAGGAACAGTTGTTCTAAGGGTAGCAAAATGGAAGACTGCGGAATTTCAGATATTGCCAACTGGCTATCCTCCTGGGACTCCTGAGGGTCTTAGCAAAGTCCCATGTGCTACACCTACCCTGAGTTTCATGTTTCTTTGTTTTTTATTACCGAGGATACTCTGCAGGTTTTCTTAAACTGATCATTTATGATCAGTTGCTAGATCCACATATCCAACTTTGATGACCTTACAGAATTCATGAACGAATAGAAAAATAGTTAGCAATGTCACATTAACCTGTTTAAATCCACTGGAATCTGCCAATGTTCTCGTATGCTCCTCTCCAAAGGAGGCTTGATGTTGGAGCAAATGGTAAGGAGACATTTATTAGAGTAGAGCAAAGCCAGTACTGAACCGGGATTCTAGGAATGTGATCGAACCTGGCTATTGGGAACTGGGGAGAATGGTAGTGGGGACGTGTCCCTTCTAGTAGGGCCTAGGCCTGGCCAGATCCTTTTGTTAGGTTTTCTCCAGCCTGCCTGAAAAAGGGAATACTTTCCCAGAAGAAGTTACTTAATACTGTGGGGTGGGAGAGGAAAAGGTGAATCACATATAGAGAATGTAAAAACCATAACATCATTTATTCAATCACTCATTCCAAAAGTATTCATTAAGCATCTGGTATACACTGGAGATACAAAGAGTAAACAAAACTTGAGAGAAAGCTTGAGTCCCTGCCGCCAGCGCCCTAAAGCTCGTAGGTTTTAATAGCCTTTGCTGATTAAAAAGACAAAAACTGCATGCAAAATACAGGGAGACACATGAAAAAAGATTTTTGTTTTTACAATCACCTGTGCAAAATGCAGGGGTAACGAAAGAACACTTGATAAATTTTACCAGTGGTCCCTGTTCTTGCGGGGGAAATTGTCCTTGGGAAGTTAGATGGTAAACAAGTAAAGGTAACGGGCGTCAGCTGGTGCCAGGAAGACACAGCAGGTAAGGGGACAAGGAGGGAGGGGCGTACTTAGGGGGGATGTCAGGGAAAGCCTCTCTGAGAAGGCCTGCAGATCTCATTCTATCCCTCTCTAGTCCCAGAGGGTTGGCTCAACTTTGCAAGCACCTCCTTGCTTCCCCGGCCCCACCAGCCCCACATGAAAGACCCGCCTCATGGAAGCTGGTTTTGCAGACAACATGGATTCCTCCAGCTGAGGATTCTCCGCCACTGACCCGAGACTTGCCTCTCGGTTCTACTCTCTGGTCTAGGAGACTGGATTAGTTTTCTAGGGCTGCTGTAACAAATGACCACAAACTGAAACTTGCTCTCTCACTGTCATGGAGGCGTCCAACAACACGGTGTCAGCAGGGCCACGCTTCCCCCAAAGCCTCTCAGGGGAGATCCCCCCGTGTGTCTTCTGGCTTCTGGTGGCCCCAGGTGTTCCTTGCTTGCGGCTGCATTAGTCCAATCTCTGCCTCCCAGGGACGCCTTCCCTCTGGGTCTGTGTCTCTTCTCTTCTTAAAGGACACCAGTCATGTTGATTAAGGGGCCATCTTACTCCAGTATGACAGCGGACCTAATCACATATACCTATTTCCAGATGAGGTCACATTCTGAGATACTGGGGTTGGGACTTCACCATAGCTTTAAATTTTTTTTTATTATCTAAGTATAGTTGACATACAATGTTATATTGGTTTTTGCACAACAGTGTGACTCAGTGATTCCATACACTACTCAGTGTTCACACAGTAAGTACAGTCACCTTCTGTCACCATCCAACGTTATTGCAATCTTACTGACTGCAGTCCCCGTGCTGTACTTTTCATCTCCCTGACTGACTTATTTTATAACTGGCAGTTTGTACATTTTAATCCCCTTCACCCATTTTGGCCGCCCCCCCCCCTCCGTGGCCACCAGTCTAGTCTCTGTATTTATGAGTCTGTTTCTCTTTTTGTTTGCTCATTTGTTTTGTTTTTTAAATTCCACATATAAGTGAAATCGTATGGTATTTGTCTTTCTCTGAGCGACTTATTTCACTTAGCATAATACTCTCTAGGTCCAACCATGTTGTTGCAAATGGCAAGATTTCTTTCTTTTTTATGGTTAAGTAGTATTTTACTGCGTGTGTGTGTGTGTGTATGTGTGTGTGTGTGTGTGTGTGTGTGTGTGTACCACATCTTTATCCATTCATTTATCAACTGACACTTGAGTTGCTTCCAAATCTTGGCTATTATAAATAAAGCTGCAATGAACAGAAGGTTGCAGTATATCTTTTCAAATTAATGTTTTCATTTTCTCTGGGTAAATAGTAGTGGAATTGATGGATCATATGGTATTTTGAGAACCCTCCATACTGTTTTCCACAGGGGTTGCACCAATGTCCATTTCCACCTACACTTTTTATCCAGATCCTCACCAATACTGGTCATTCTTTTGTCTTTTTTGATACTAGCCATTCTGACAGGTGTGAGGTAATATCTCATTGTGGTTCTAATTTGCATTTCCCTAATGATGAGCACCTTTTCATGTGTCTGCTGGCCATCTGGATGCCTTCTTTGGAAAAATGTCTCTAAATGTATTCTGCACATTTTTGATTGGATTATTTGTGGGGGTTTTTTTGTGGTGAGTTGTATCAGTTCTTTATATGTGTTGAATATTAACCCCTTATCAGATAAATCATTTGTAAATATCTTCTCCCTCCCCTTCAATAGGTTGCCTTTTCATTTTGTTGATGGTTTCCTTTGCTATGCAAAAACATTTTACTTTGGGGTAGCCCTCACAGTTTGCTTTTGCTTTGTTTCCCTTGCCTGAGGACATATATCCTAAGTATGTTGCTAAGGCTGATGTCCAAGAGATTGTGTCTGTTTTGTTTTAGGAGTCTCATGGTTTCAGGTCTCCCAGTTAGGTCTTCAAGTGATTTTGAGTTTGTTGTTGTGTGTGGTGTAAGAAAGCAATCCGGTTTCATTCTTTGGCATGTGGCTGCCCAGGTTTCCCAACACCATTTATTGAAACTGTCTTTTCCCCGAAGTATATTCCTTCCTCGTTTGTCATAGATTAATTGGCCATATATGCATGGGTTTATGTCTGGGCTCTCTATATTGTTCCATTGATCTGTGTCAAGATATGTTTTAGGGAGGACACAATTCAACCCAAAACAGAGACCAAGAGTCCAGGCAATTATTCCCCAAACAGGTGACTGGGCCAAGAGTGACTGACATCATGACTGAATGCGCACATACACTGGGAATTTCTTAGTGCCTCCATGGGAGGCCAACTGTATGACAACAAACTTTAATTGTGTGGAAAGCACAATATTCCTGCAATACAAATAACACCCTTCTGTCATAAGAGAATGATTAAGGTCAAACTCTTGGTTTATTACTAAATACATGTTGACTGGTAGTAAACAAGTGAAGGTGGAATTTGAAGAAACTAGAGGCATCTGCTTAATTTTCTTGAATGTATAGTTCTCATAGGAATAGCTAATACTTCCTGAGCACTTGTTAGGTTCCAAGTAGAGTTGACCCTTGAACAACACCTGGGTTAGGAGCACAGACGCAGTCGAGAATCCGCATGTAACTTTTAACTCCCCCAAAACTTACCTACAAATAGAGTACTATTGACTAGAAGCCTTACCAATGACACAAATAGTCAATTAACACATATTTTGTATGTGTATTTTATCCTGTATTCTTACAATAAAGTTAGAGAAAAGCAAATGTTGTTAAGAAAATCATTAGGGGAGTCTGGGTGGCTCAGTTGGTTAAGTGTCAAGACTCTGGATTTCAGCTCAGGTCACCATCTCAGGGTCATGGGCTCAAGCCCTGCCTTGGGTTCCATGCTGAGCATGGAGCATACTTGGGATTCTCTCCCTCACCTCCTGCCCCTTCCCCTCTGCTCTCTCTCTCTGAAAAAAAAAAAAAGAGAGAGAGAGAGAGACATACACAATTGTTACTACGGACTGATGGTTATGTTATACAATAGAGCAGTAATTAGTCTTTTCCATTACTTTGCAATGTGGAAAAGGTGTCAGCAGTCACACTGATCACACATAAGAAGGCAGGTGAAGGTGAGAAGGATCAGTCACTCAGTGGAGGTGGGAAGGATCAGTCACTCTGGGAACATGTAAGAATGAGGACATTCAGCTCAGTCAGAAAGGAAAGCCCATGGTTCATGCAAGAGAGCTCTGTAGGAGACACTAGTCCCATGCTTTCACCACAGCCGTATTGAGTCACAGTTCAGGTTCATGTGCATCTCACAGCATTAAGTTAGAGAAAAATACCACACTATGGTGTTTCTATTTTCATTCTTACCAGCAGCATCCTTCCTCTTTGTTCCTTGCTTTAATTTTGTTTGTTCTGGAGTTGCTGTTGCCTCTGGAAAACTTTTGCATATGGTTGTTTCCCTGAATATTACGCTACCATTCTTGAAAGTATCCTCAAAGCTGGTCAAAATGAGGGAAGAAAACTAGCATTTATTGGACCCCTACTATGTGTTTGGCACTATCCTGAGGGTTTTACATAGGCTGTATACTTTAAGTCCCAATGACAAGCAGGGGGGTACTATTATCACCCCAGTGTCCCCATGAGGGAGTCGATGCTGAGAGAGGTGCACTGGGGCTGCAGAGTTGTGGGATGAATGACAGGTGTAAACCCTCAGCCTCCCACTTCTCTTCCCTTCTGTGAGCTTGTTGCTGGGCTATATCACTAGAAAACTCCTCTGTCAATGCTAAACTGCAATAATAACAACAAAACAACAAAAGAGACAACTATGTGTTATACTCCTGGCATGTATCATGTGTCATCATTAATCTTATCCCTATAACAGCAGCTCTACTTAGTTGGTTTTATTTCCCAATTTTATCGCTAAGGAGCCAGGGCTGGAAGGTAAATCAACATACTGCTTTCTTCACTGAGAAAGTTCCTCTTGAGAGAAAGTCAGTGCATTTAGTGAATGATTTCACATTCTGGTAGCGGCATCTTAGTTCCTTGAAGACCTATCTAGACTGTTTGAAGACCAGGCTTGGAGTAGTACTGGCTTCGAAAGATCAGGTAAATCACTTGGGGTCTCACAGGCGATGAGTCGTAGAGACAGGATTCCAACCCAGGTCAGACTGTGCTCTCTCCCAGCACTGCGCTGTCTTCCCCAGTATTCATGGACCAAGGTGATGGCCCCAGCAAACAACCCTGGAAAATATGCTTTGTCTCCCCCATTCCCTGCCATGATTTGACAGTAAATATGTTATAGCAGGAAGAACAAGGGCTTTCGTAAATGATCTGTTAGAATTATAGAAGAGTGTATGGGGCGCCTGCGTGGCGCAGTTGGTTGAGCTTCTGACTCTTGGTTTTGGCTCAGGTCATGATCTCAGAGTCATGAGATCGAACCCTGAGTCAGGCTCCACACCTAGTGTGGAGCCTGCTTAAGATTCTCTCTTTCTTTCTCCCTCTGCCCCTCCCGCTCGTGTACTCTCTCTCTCTCCAAAGTAAAGAAGGTGCCTTTTGGGGCGCCTGGGTGGCTCAGTCAGTTAAGCATCTGCCTTTTGCTCAGGTCGTCATCTCCGGGTCCTGCGACTGAAACTTGCATCGGGCTCCCTGCTCAGCAGGGAGTCTGCTTGTCCCTCTCCCTCTGCCCCTCCCCCCATTCATGCTCTCTCTCTCGCTCTCAAACGAATAGATAAAATCTTTTAAAAATAAATAAATCTTAAAAAAAGAAGGAAGAGTGTAATATTGGTACATAGTAACTTGTAGAAGTGAAAGCAAGGTATCCCCCAAGAAAATAAGGGACATAAAATTGTCCTTTGAATGACAAATGAATGAAATTCACACATATCATGGATAGACTGGACCATCAGTGGGAGTGAATCAAGAGACTGGATGAGTACATGTGGGTGGAGAAGAGTGGAAACACTGATACATCACTGGCAGGCACCTGGAAGCAAACTCGGGGAGCCAGCCTGGTTGTAGTTGCACCAGCAAAACCCGCATCCGTTGTACTGGGCCCTGTCTGGACTGACCTTGCACTCACATTGGCAGCAGTGAAACTTTTCTCCCTGGGACAGGAAGTCAGGGGCCTGGAGCCGGCCATGTGTATCCAGCACAGATTGTCCTCTGTTGTGAGGCAATTGTGAGTCATCGGGCTTCTCAGGCCTGGATGAAGTCTCTCTCAAAACAATTCCCCCCTTCAAACTCCGATTTCATGTTCATCAAGCAATCTTTTGATTATTCCATTTCCCAGGTACTTCACTATAGGAAAAGGGGGTGCTCTGGAGAGGAGTTACAGGGATCCTAGTTAAAGCAAGGAAATATCCACTACGGTAAGTTAATAAATTAGAATTTGAGTTTATATATAAACTTCTTACAAACGTGGTTCCTACAAGTCAATCTCCTTGAGACAGATGAGCTCTGGGAGTCCTGGCAGGACTTAAGTTTCTGGACCTCTGAGGCCGAGACAGGAGCCAGGTCATGGTGCCATCACCCCGAGGGCATCTAAAGGGCTGCTGGTCAGATTCATTGCTCTTAAAGCTCTTCCTCCCAACCTTCAATGACAAGTTGGCCATATAAATGCCAGGAAACAAGTGAAGGTCAGCAAACTTTTCAGAAGGCTAAAAAGTGAATCAGATGGCACACAAATCAAGAGATTAATAGGAAGCATGTAATTTAGAAAAGTAGCAAAAGGAAAGACCAAGCTTTGGAAGAGAATGAAATTAAAAGCACGTTGTAGGGAAACAGAAAATGTCACGGTGTCCACACGAGGCTCTGTCATGCAGGGATTTGTGGGCCCAGAAAACATTGGGAAGCACTCAGGTGGTCAGTGGCGGCCGGGGTGGGGGCATTGTCAGGAGAGTCACAGGGCTTGAAAGCAGGGACCTGAGGATGATGCCAGGACTGGCAAGTGGGGGGAAGGGTTTGCCATTTCCACTGTTCACTCTTAGGGGAAAGAAAATGAACTAAAACAAAAACAAACAACTGAAAGCATCTGTATTTATGGAACTATGGCATGGCTTTAGATTTCTCTCATCTTCTGATCATCTAAAGCTTTTCAGAGCACTAAGAATTCAAAATGGGAGTCGTCAGGAAGACTTCCCTGCTTGAAATAAATCTTCATTCAGAAACCGTGGGGTGTTCCGGCACAACCCATACCCAAGGAGCTCCTCGGTGTAGACTGTAAGCTGCCCTAAGAGAGCCCAGCAGAGGCTGTGTCTTGGCTCCAAGGTGCTCAGCACAGGGCTGGGATTGCCTGCTGGCGGGTACATCGCCCCCCCTCCCAAGTCCAGTGCGGCCACACCCACGTGAGATGCAAATTAAAGCACCTCTCCCCACATCTACTTCTCATTGCCAGTAAAGGGAGAGCCCCCCGTGTTTGTTTTTATGCACAGATACCTCTTTTTTTCTTTCTTGCTCTCCAACTCCCAGAAAGAAGAGAAAGCATATTCATTTATTTCTTTAAAAAAAGTAAATGCCTATAGATGGCAGTTTCTTCGAGGAGTGTTGTGGAAAAGTGACAGAGCCGCTAACAAAGCTTGCCAGGTGGTCAGGAAGATAATTTATAAAAAATAATCAGAATACAGTGATACGAGATGTTGTAATGCATCCCTGAACACTTCCTGTGTCAAGGCAACGGGCTTCTCAACCAGTGCAAATAGCAACATCGCTCATTAACTCCCTTTGTCTGGAGTGGCCCTTCCATTAGCTTGCTGCCAACACACCAGATAGTAGCAGCAATTTTGGACGAAGATTATTTTATTTATTTATTTATTTATTTATTTATTTATTTAAATTCTGGTTCATTAGGTTGGAAACGCTTTGTTTCTCATATCTCAACTGTGTTTTGTTTCTTGTCTAATTACCCATGTTGATGTTGGAAAATGGGCAGGGGAATAGACTTTATTTATTTGATTTGCAATTGTGTCATACAGGGTAATTAACTTTCTTCTAGTTGAAGTAAATGGGATACAACTCAGGAACAGAGTGGGATGTCTTGTTTCAGTTTGCCAAAACTAAACATGACTTTGAGCAAGAATCCCGTCGTAACAGGCTGGGTTAGGTCATTTCGAAGGGCCCTCTGACTCTGGTAACCCATGATTTATATATGAAATTATGTATTAGATGGGTTAACATTAAAAATCAATGACTAGCAACTTAGAAGAAAAAGCTTAATACAGCGATCGCCTGATATTCATGTAGAACAATTCATCCGAAACATCAGAGAAACATGTTCCATAACCTCACACACTGTTCTTTAAATAAGTCATCTAATGTCCAGCAAAGTGTTGGCACCAGCGAATACATGGTAGAAGTTCAAAGTTTACTACATGTTGTTACACATAATCCTTATAACAGACACAGACACAGAGGCTTGGACAGTTTAAGGTCTTTCTCCACGGACACAGATAGCGAAGGTAACGTCGTCTTTGGGATGGACATCTGCTCCCTGTGAATTCAGTGCTTTTGTGTTTCAACATACTGCTTTCCAAAGTGTTTCGTGTTTCCACAAAATTCTCTGGAGAATGCTGCTTTCAACCATGTGCTGGAGACGCTGCCCCCATCGTGTTGGCGCTGAGGCTGGTCTAGAGTGGAATGTGGCTCGGGCTGTGCTGGCCTGTGGGCCTGATGGTCTGGGGTGTTGCGACCGCGGACCTGAAGTTAGGAACCACAGTTTCGGATCTCAGATCTCTTGTTCTCCAGGAGGCTGACAATACACAGGTTTGAAGTGTGCCAACAAAAATAACAAAGGAAAGAAATGATTCTAATTAAATACCATTAACAAAGTCACTGGGTTCTTAAGGACCGCCTGCAACTGTCATTGAATGACTTATGGAGATTTATTATAAGTAACAAACAGTTTCCAAATCAGCTGGAATCATACCCAAGCCTGCCAAGGTTGGTTTTCATGCATCACTTTGTCCTTTCATGGTTCTGCCCCATTACTCCACCCAAGTCTTGCAGTACCAGTGGGACTGTATTTGACTCTTTGAAATCTTTATGATCTTTATTTTTTAAAATTTTTAGATTTCATTTATTTATTTTAGAGATAGAAAGAGTGCACATGTCAGGGGAGGGGCAGAAAGAAAGAGAGAGAATCTCAAGCAGACTCCCTGCTGAGTGTGGAGCCCCATGCGGGGCTCAATCTCATGATCCTGAGATCATGACCTGAGCTGAAATCAAGAGTCAGGTACTCAACCGACTGAGCCACCCAGACACCCCATTTATGGTCTTTATTCTTTATTTTTATTTCTTGGGGGGGAGAAATTTTCATGATCTTTAAACTGAGAAACTCTTGATCATCATCTCTAATCTTTGAATACTAACTCAAAAAGACAGGTATTTTTCTACGATGGCTTTGCTGTGTCCCTCCTCCCTCTTCTTTTTAGAATTTAAAGTTTCCACTGTCTACCCTGCTGAGGAGATACCTCCCCAGTCTTATTTACTAAAGATTTATCAAGTGTCTGTTTTCCAAACGCTGCTCCATTGATAAGGCAATATATGTTGTCTGACATGGGATTAAAAGATCGCATGAGGCTATGTCAATAGCCCAGAGAGTGTAAAAACCTCCCAACCATACAAAAACGTAAATGCTGTGGGAACAGTGTATAGCAAGGGGGTGTTTTTTATTCGTACTTTAATCAAAGCACTGTATTTTGCCAAGTGTATTGAACTTTCATGTCCACAATCTGTGGCAAAGGTAATGAAGGGTAGTTATCTAACTTTAAAATTAGACCCTTTAAGGGGTGCCTGGGTGGCTCAGTCAGTTGGGCATCCAACTCTTGATCTCAGCTCAGGTCTTGATCTCAGGGTCATGAGTTCAAGCCCTGCATTGGTCTCCATGCTTAGCATGGAGACTACTTTTAAAAAAATAAAATAAAATTAGACCCTTTAAATAAAAGAATGTAGAATCATACAAACAAAAGAAATCTGGGATTATAGAGCCATCATTCAAAAACATAAAAGTGGCAGGCCTTCCTTAAAAGTGCCTTTTGTCCAACTGGTAGGAAATGAGTCTGTGACCCAACCAATTCTTTTGAATACATGGCTTACCCAAAACCAGAAGGTGAAGGTAGAATAGTCCTATGACTGACTAGGACACTGAGTGTTCATTATAATTATCAATAAGATATTCAAGAAAGAGTTGTAGCTCTCTTTCATTTCAAAGGAGGGTTTAGGGGCGCCTGGGTGGCTCAGTCAGTTGAGCATCGACTACTGATTCCGCCTCAGGTCATGATCTCAGTGTCCTGGGATGAGCCTCGTGTTGGACTCAGCTCAGCAGGGAGTCTGCTTGGGATTCTTTCTCTCTCTCTGCCCCATCCCCTGCTTGCACGCACATGCGTGCTCTCTCTCTCCCAAATAAATAAATATTTAAAAAAAGAGAAGGGGTTTTATAAAAAAATACTTCAAACAAAAGGTAATTTTTCATTTTATTACGTTGTCCTCATTGCGTTGCTGAAGGACACAGATACTGGTCTTATCAAGTTTTGTATCCCCAGTGCCTTGATAACGACCAGCCTACTGAAAACATTCAATAAATATTTGATGGATGGACCAACAAATGAATGAATGACAGGGAACTGAAACAAAACTATACTGAAAAATACAACTTGAGAGTTCTGATTTAGAATTTTAGGGATGTAATTTTGATTTTATTAAAGTTCTATATTGTTTTCGTTACTAAACAGGAGTTCTGTGGTCTGCTAATAAATAATTCATTTCTAAATCCTACAGGTCTTCTACACTTAAACTTATTTTCAGGAGAGGAATGTTCTAGGGTATGCCGAACTTTATCCTGGACATTCCATTGCTGGCTCTCCACTTAGGCATCCTAGTGAACATCTTGTTTTGATTTTCAGGGACATTTCATGCTGAAAAATAGATACCGTGTCACCTACGCCCTTCTCTAATCAAATCCAACAAATCTACCTGAAGTTTATTAAAAAACCATACAGAGGACCCAAGAAGAAGTAAAGATCAGAAAAAGGCAAAAGGGGAAAAAAAATCTACAGTTTAGAATCTAAACCATGTAGAGCTATTGTTTTGACTAACAATTGACGACACTTTGAAAATTCAAAGCACCATGCAAACACCACAGTTCTTATAGGACATGTAAACTCAATGGGATTCAAATAAGTTCATGAGAAAAAGTAAGGCTGAGAATCCATCGAATAAACTAGGCACAAAGCAATTATTAAAATGGGTGACCTATTCCCTCAATGGAATATCAGACTTGGTTGTGCTCATTCCATCACTTTTCAACTGTGCAGAGCCAACTTCTCTTAGCTGGGCTTCCTTAGAGGCAGGAGCTTGGGACAAGTGAGAGATTTGTGGGTTATGAGCAATACTTGCAACATCACTGACTAAAAGAAGCTTGTAACTGTTACATGCCCTCTGGAATCTGGTATAACAACCCCCTAAGGCAATCAGGAGTCTTGAAAAGGCAAAGGTTGAAAAAAAAAATGCCATGATATGTGAGCGTGTGGCAGAATTTCAAGATCCATCATTAATGATGTTTTCTGGGCTAAGGAACAGAGAAATAAGACCCTTGATAGTTTTAGTTAAAATATACAGATCTTTCGACGCTTGGGTAGCTCAGTCGATTAAACCTCTGCCTTCAGCTCAGGTCGTGATCCCAGAGTCCTGGGATTGGCCCAGCTTTGGGCTCCCTGCTCAGGGAGGAGTCTGCCTCTCCCTCTCCCTCTAGCCCTCCCCCAACTTTTGCACAGGCGCATTCTCTCTCCCCCCAATAAATAAATAAAGTCTTTATATATATATACACATACATATATATATACACACGCACATATACAGATTTTAAGAAGTAACATTGGGAGAGGAGGATGTGAAAAACAAGGAGAGGCAGAAAAGGAAATAATTTTTAAGAAGAGATTAATTGTGGTACCATGTTCATGACAAATACTATTAGTGTTCAGAGGGAAAGAAAGAAACTATGTGGCTTTTTGGGGTATCATTCATGTAAAACATTCTTTCAAGGGCATAATGACATAATAGGGATGCCTGACCGGCTCAAATGACTCTTGAACTCTAGACTTGATTTAATAGCTATTTTTTTTTAAAAGAAAACAAATAAAATCCATCCCAAAGTATTTGTGGAAAGTCATTTGACAATGTGTTTCCCCATCTATAAAATGAGCTGTTTGGCCCGAATATCTCCAGTGTCCCTTTTAATCAAATACTGTATATTTTGCTTTGAATGGTGAAATCAATACATATACACTAATTCACTAAACAATTATTTATTAATTTATATGTTGGCAATATGCCATCTCTGGAAGCATAGTGGAGAACGAGAAAAATAAGATTCTTCAGTCACCAAGCTAATTGTCAATTGGGAAGGTCAAGGGTGGGGCACTGCTTGCTCTAACCAATAATCTCTACAAGAATAATGAAAATGTATCCGTTAGGACAAAGGATTGCCTCTATTTGAGACAGACAAACTGCCTTTGTTGTTGTTTTGCTGTTAAAGTAGGAAAGTTCCCCGCCCCCACCAATTTCTTTGTAAAATAAACAAGATCTAAATCACAGCACTTCAATGAGATTCTAAGATCTCTGAAATCACATGGTTGTCTGTTTGCTCCCAGGATGCTGGCATGGTCTTGAAATATTGCCTCTTAAATAAACATTCCAAATGGAAGCATGAGGGTCCCCACTAGACATGATCATTTTGTAGGCTTTTTACCAAAACCAAAACCATAACAAACAAACAAAAAAACCCCAAACCTTATTGACCATATAGGTGAAAAGGGAATGAAGTTCTGAGCTGGGCACATACTTTTCTTTAATCTCTGCAAGAGCCCTGCAAGGGAAGTAAGTAACGTTCTCCTTTCCTCCCAGAGAGAACAGGTTCAGAGAAGGAAGTAATTCAGTTAAAGTCAGGTTGCCAGAAAGTAGTGAAAAGGATTAAAGCCCAAGTTTTCTGACTCCAAATGACCATATTCTTTTCACGACACAATGTTTCCTCCAGTAAGGGAAAGCTTTGAGGCCATGTTTACCAAGGTCCATCCTGGGGAACACCAATGAGACCAGATGATCCAAGAGCATAAATGGAGTCCATGGTCAAGTAACTTTGGGAAATGCCAAGCCTATTAAAGGCTGTGAGGTAATACGTAAAAGAAATGTTTGATTTTATTTAATCAGTTTTTCCCCAAACTCACTTGACTAGCAAACCCAGATTTTTTCCCTCATTTAGTACTTATTAACATCTCTTGGAACTAACAAATAATTTGCCATATGCTTAAATGACTGAAAAAGAGGAAAAAGGGTTGAATGAGAGCATTAAAGTGAAAATTCACTTTTCGAATGGAATTTAAATAAACAACTAGCAGTTATGAGGGTAGCGTCAAAAAAATGTGAGATACAGGGGTGCCTGGGTGGCTCAGTTGGTTAAGCGTCTGGCTTCGGCTCAGGTCATGATTCCAGGGTCCTGGGATGGAGTCCCACATCGGGCTCCCTGCTCGGCCGAAAGCCTGCTTCTCCCTCTCCCACTCCCCCCGCTTGTGTTCCCTCTCATGCTGTCTCTCTTTCTCTCTCTCTCTCTCTCTCAGTCAATTAAATAAATAAATAAACAAAATCTTTAAAAAAAAAACGCGAGATATAGTCTGCTCTCAGGTTGACGGGGGTAATGGGAGGGGGATGGAGGGAGTTGGAAGCAAACAGGGAAACAGACATAAAATCACACAGCCATATTTTCAGGGCAACTTCTTAGTAACGAATGTGGGTTAAAGTTGAAGAGAAGATTTGGGAGAGAAAAGAGGCTTGAGCTGGACCCGAGGGATATTGAGATTTAGACGAGGGGAGAGGCTGGGAGACACTGAAAGGCAGAAATACATTTGGAGGATAGTTGAGGTGGGATCATTGAGCACAACGGTCAAGAATTCTTGAGACTTTTTGGTGCAAAAGGTGTTTTTATTATAGCGCGGCGACAGGACGTGTGGGCAAAAAGACCTGCACTGTGATTGTGAGGAGTGACTGATCATATAGGGTCTTCTCTCCTATGGAGGTGAAGGGGACATTAGGGCTCCAGGAAACTGAGTTTATAGGTTCCTGGAGGTCTATTATTAAGATTGTGTTTTTCTTGTAAATCATTAAGACATTGCAAACTATAGTGGAGTTTCAAGTCCCATATTACTGTGATCTTTATCGGTTGACCATTTATTTTTCCTTTGCTTTGTTCTTAGGCAGTTACTAGTGCCTGAGGAATATCTGAGATATATATATATATATATATAATATCCCACCTTAAGTTGGGGGGGCGGGTCGTGAGCTTTCAGCTCATGTTTTGCCCTCGGTTTGCCTTTTGCTCTCTCATCAGAGTGAAGAAAGGATCCTCAGAACTACGGAGGGAAATAAAATAGGACAGGTAGGATTGCTCCAGATTATAGATAACCATACAGAAACCATTCTGCTGGTAATGATGAAAGGAAAGAATAAAATCTGATTTAGAAAGTTGATTAATCTGTAATAATAGGTATGAGGAGATAGACTTTTGAATTTTACAACTGGCAGGCCCTTAGAGAAAAGTTAACAGACCTATGCATAACGACTCAAGCCTCTAATCCAGTCCCCCTTGCTTTAAAGCTAACTGAAGCCCAGAGAGGTCACTTGATTTCCCTAATGTCACACAGCTTTAGGAGCAGGATACCAAAGTTAAGAACTCAAGAAGTTCAGTACTCATGGATTGAGCATAAAATGGTGCCAAAGAAAGTAAGTGTAGGATGGGGAGCAAGGCTACGACATAAATCAGCACATTTGCCAGAGGTATTTCCGTTTGAAAAGGTCTATTTAAAATAATTAAGGCAAACAACCAAAACCCCTTTTAACTCCGCTGCCGCAGCTTAGCCCAGTACCTTTGCAAACAAATATGTTGTTACATTTAGAGGTTGCTGTCAGTAAAGAAACACAAATTACGGAAAAAAGGAAATTAATTTTAAAAGGTAGCATATCTCAAAAAAACATATGGGAGAGGGTAACAGAAAAGGACAGACTTTCCTGATAACAGAAGCGGCCTGCGACAATCTTCCCTCTACCTTACGTTAATTATCCTTTTATTTGGTATTTACTATCAGGGACATAATTGACATCTATTTGTTTGAAACGCATTTGGTGCTGGGACTAGCTTCAAAGATACTAACAACAAATTAAAGGAATTCCTACGGCGACCAAAATGGTAACTGATTCGGGGTAAAACTAGGAAAAAGATTCGACTAGGCGGCGTGACACCGGTGGCCACGAAAGCAAGCGCGGGTGTTTAAAAATATGTAAGAGGAAGAAAAACGTTTCCCCAGTAGGCCCACCTTGGGCTCGAAGAGTCGGAGCACAGGGAACGAAAACCACCGAGCGCACACGCGCCTGCCACCGGGACAGAGACCAACCCCGTGGCCGCCAGTGGACAGGGATACACGCTAACGTGGCGGAACTCTCCCGGACTGCCAGGGGGGCGGATCCCGGCCGCCACCGCCAGAGACTACGGCTCGGGACTCCGCGCAGATACGCGCGCCCGGCCGCCACAGCGGGGTGGCGCGAAAGGCATCGCGGGACATGTAGTTTCACCCAGCCCCGCGCCAGCAGCTCTTTGGAGAGGGGGAGATCCTGTTTTATGTAAATGATCCGCCCGTGCCAGGCAGGCTTCCCTTCCCTCCCCCACCTTCTCCTGCGAGAGTTTGAAAATTCCCGCGGAGCCGCCGCCTAAGCCCAAAACACTCGCGAGAACTGAGGTCTCCGAGCCGCGATCTCCTTTCCTGCCGCTGCCCTCCCTCCGCGCCCTTCCTCCGCGCCCCGCCCCTCCGCGCCCCGCCCCTCCCTACCCCTCCCCCGCTTATAAGGCTGGGTCGGTCGGCCCGGGGGAATGCTTAAAGCAGGCTCGGCGCAGTCTGACTGTAGGAGGCAGAGTCGTGGGGAGGAGGACCCGGAACCGCGGCGCAGGCAGCGGCGGCGTCGGAGTCGCCGATCTGTGCGCCGACCTGCAGCCGGCGGAGGCGCCCCCGGGGTTGTGGGTTTGCGGCGGCCGGCGAGGTCGCGGGCGGAGGCTGGAGGTGTGGCGGCAGCAGCGCGGCGGCGTGCGCGCCCTGCCTGTGGCGGCCGTGTCTCCCGGGAGATGCTGTGACAGACCCGCGCGGGAGGAGCTCGCGCGTGGCCTTGCGACCCCTGCACTCAGCAGCCGGGCCGGTCGGCCGCCCGCCCTGCGCAGGTAGGGGAAGGGCGGGAGGGGCCGGGCGGGCGCGCGAGGGCGGGGCCGCGCGGCCTGGGCCGCAGGGCCGCGGGCCTCCACGCGCGGGGCCAGGGGCCGGGGCGCGGGGCTGGCGGCCGTGCTCGAGGGGCCGAGCCGGCGGGCAGACGCGGTTGGCGGCGGGGTTGGCGCGCCAACGGGGGCTCCCAGCGTAGAGGATTACATAACCACCGACTGGCGGCACATGGCGGCGGAGAGGCGTTGCGGGATCCGCCTTCCGCGCCGTCGGCCCGGCCCGCACGTCGCGCAGGGCGGCCGGGCCCGCGGCGTGCCCTGGGCGCCGTGCTCCGGGGCGGTGGAGACCTTGGCCGGCCTGGCGCCGGGCGAGCCTGCCGGGCGGTGGAGCCGGTCTTCCGTCGGCGTGTGCTCCACATGCTCCTGGGCCTGGCTTGGGTGAGTCCGGGCCACGGGAGGGGTCGGGCTCGGGATTGGAGAGTGCAGCGAATTGGTCGGGACGTCTTGGGGTGGCTATTAATTCGCCTTCCCGGTCCCCCCCGGAACTTGAGGGCGATCACTTTTGTTACTAGTTGAGTGCTGGGCTGTGGGGGAGGTTAGTTTGTTCTCAGCGCCAAAGAGGTCCGTGCTCGCCGTTACCTTTTTTCAAATTGGCCGTTTGAGAAGTATTTGGAAGAACCTGAACCCTTCAGGATAAAATATAGACTTCTTGGAAACTTTAAGCTTCAGTTTATTCTCAAAATACCCTAAAGAACCAGTAGATTTTTAAGAACCTTTCGTGAGCTTTGACCAACTTGGTCAGAGATCAGGGCATGACAAGCCCAGTTCAAGTTAATGCTGGAGGGATGCTCCAAGTGCGTTAAACGCTATGGGAAGTGTGCATTCTCTCCATAACTGTAATTTTTGATCCTGTTTTTCAGTAACCTATCAAAGTGTCACCAGGTCACAAAACAGCCAAAATTATTTTAGAATAAAATTTTAAAAGATTGTTCTATAGCAGTTTGGGGATGGACACATCTTGATTTAAGAGGAAGTAGAACATCGTTCCTTTTTCTCCTGCTGACCATGAAAATTTTCAGCACCTCCTAATTTTTCTTCAGAACGAAGTCTAATTTTCTTAGGGTTATGTCAAGAGTCTCCACGATAAGTCTCTTCTGTCCATACTTAGCTACTCACAAATTTATACTTTGCCTATTCCAGAATCCTCCCCATGCCTGGGCCCATTTTTCTTGAGGATGTACTTTGGTGTTCCTTTGCTCATGGCCTTCACCCTGGAGCGCCATCCCTGCTTTGTTCAAGTTCTGAAATTTGAAATCCTCAGCTTAAATGCCATGTTTTCTAATCATTCTTCCATTTCCTTTTATCCCACATCATTTATACCATTGTTGGAGCATTTATTTGTGTCTGATATTCTAAGGGTTGATTATGTATCTCCTTCTAGAAGGTAAACTCTTTGAGGTCAGGAAGTGGGTCGTCTTCGTGCCCTTGCATTCCCTGCCCAGCACAAAGTTTTAAAAGTACTTGGAGATTAATAAATGTTTGAATTAAGTTTGAAAGAGCAGCTACTAAAAGGCTGGAAGTTTCTGAGTTCCCTTACAGCTTACATGTGCATCATAATTCTTAGTCCTTTTAAGAGTCACAAAAAAAGTAAAAATGCATACAAAATGTTCTGTAGAAATGTTTGTTCAATCTTGTT
The DNA here is from genome assembly GCF_037043125.1 of Eumetopias jubatus. Lineage (NCBI taxonomy): Eukaryota > Metazoa > Chordata > Mammalia > Carnivora > Otariidae > Eumetopias > Eumetopias jubatus. The sequence continues at coordinate 65,681,802 of NW_028274818.1, read as the reverse complement.
AACAATATAATTATTGAACAACTAGATGAGGTTTTATTTACTGTGGTGGAATTCAGCTGCTTTCGAGGATGTGTGTAATTTCCCACAGAACTGATTTGTGGTATTCTGTGTTATAAAATCTTTCCTAGTTGTTCTGTGAATTTTGTTTTGCATCTTAGTATGAGACAGTATATATTTAAAAATAAGTTGGACCCCAAACTGGCCAATATTGAGATTTTTCTTTTTAATAGACTTTATTTTTTAGAGCCGTTTTGGGCTCACGGCAGAGTTGAGTGGTGGGTACAGAGAGCTCTAGTATACTCTTTCCGCGCTCCCACTCATGCATAGCTTCCCCCCATTACCAGCTTTCCCCACTGGAGAAGAATATTTGTTACAAATGTTGAACCTACATGGATACATCATTATCACCAAAGTCCATAGTTTACATTAGGGTTCAGTCTTGGTATTCTGTGGGTTTGGACAGATGTATAATGATACGCGTCTACCATCATAGTATTATCAGAGTACTTTCACTGCCTTAGAAATCCTCTGTGCTCTGCCTAATCATCCCTCACTTACTGCTAACCCCTGGCAACCACTGATCTTACTATCTCCATAGTTTTGCTTTTTCCAGAATTGTCATGTAGTTGGAACCCTGCAGTATGTAACCTTTTCAAATTGGCTTTTTTACTTAGTAATAATTCTAATTCCTCCGTGTTCTTTCATGGCTTAATAGTTCATTTCTTTAAAGTTTTTGTTTGTTTTAAGTAATCTCTATGCCCAATGTCAGGACCCTGAGATCAAGACACATGCTCTACTGTCTGAGCCAGCCAGGGGCCCCTCGCTCATTTCTTTTTAGAGTTGAGTAAGTATTACATTGCCTAGACGCTCTACCATTTATTTAGCCACTCACTTATGGAAGGACATGTTAGTTGTTTACAGATTTTAATAGTTATGAGGAAAAGCAGTGATAAGATCTGTGTGCTGTTTTTTGTGTGGACATTGGGTAAACACCAAGGAGTGTGATTGCTGGATTGTATGGTAGGAATATGTTTAGCTCTGAAAGAAACTGCCAACTATCTTCCAGAGTGGCTGTACCATTTTGGATTCCCACCAACAGTGAAGGAGAGTTCCCGTTGCTCCACATCCTCACCAGCATTTGGTGGTGTCAGTGTTCCGGATTTGGGCCGTTCTAAAAGGTGTGCAGTGGTGTCTCATTGCTTTGATAACATTTCTTTGATGACATATGAAATGGAGCATCTCACGTGCTTATTTGCTATCTGTGTATCCTCTTAGTGTTTGCTAAGGTCTTTGGCCATTTTTTAATTGGGTTGTTTGTTTTCTTGTTGGCTTTTAAGAATGAGTTTTTAAAAATTGATTTTATTGTTTAACATGTCTATTTCTGTTCCCTGTTAGTAGTATCTTTGCTGTCCTAACTTACCATGTTTTGGATCTATTAGTCGCAAGGCATTGTGACTCTGGAATTCACAGGAACAGGACATGATTTTTGCTTTTTAGGAATTAATACTAAAGGGGGGAAGACAGGCAAACACAAGTAACAAGTTTCAAAAATAATATTTATGATTGCTAACCTAAAGGTGGAAAGGAGTGAGCTCAGAGATAAGATTAAGTGGGAAAAGATGGGTCTACCCAGGCCACACTGGGAATTTAGTCTTTGATGGATGGGGTTTTGGCAGATAGAGATGAAAGGGGGAACAGCATAAAAGAATTTAAGTGCTGGGCAGTAACAGACTGAGGATGATTTTGGGAGACAGACTAGAGATAGTCTGGAGCTGCCATTCATTGCCTGCAGCTGAGGATATTGTTTTTTATATGCGGTAGGGAATCATTGAAGGGTTTTGAGAAGGGAGTGACATAATCCATCTGTGCTTTATCAAGAAGATGAACAACATTTTTATTTCATTGGCAGCCAGCACAGTGTCCTGCTCTGCCTACCTAGACGTTGAGAAGAAATTGAAACTTTCAGAGGTTGCTGATGTTGGCATGTCATAAAGGCTGGAACCCTACTTAATTTTGTATAAAACTGAGCAGAGCTGCTTAATGTATATTTGTGAACATACATGTCTATATGAGATGTTCCCCTAATTTTTCAGAAGTTCTTTTCAGTGTGCTTAAAATGTTAAAATTCATAACTGTAAATTGTGATTTGAAAGGTCTTGAAGCCAATTTTTGCCCTATGGATTCAGAGGCTAACTTGTGAATGTGAAAAACTTTCTCTTTCATTCACTGAACACTTTTTTAACTCTTTTGTGCCAGGCACCATGATAAGCTAAGAGTTGGAGAGAGAGGTATTCACATTTTCTAGAAGCTTGGGTGTGACACAAAGACAGAGTAGAGGAGTACAATGTTACACTAGTAAGTGGTAGAACCTGGACTTAAAGCCATTTTAATTCAAAGTTCGTGCCTTTTCTAGTACTCTGGATGGAACCTGCAATTATTGTTCGACTTGTGGCTGTTTCTCAGACACTAAGAGCTTTGAGAAGTTCTTTTTCCTCTTGAAAAAGGAACAGCTTGTGAACACTGCTCTAATTCTGGTGGAACTAAAGGGATAAATTCCTTTAGTTATGTAGAAGCTAAGTCTAATTAACTTGCAGGACCAAGAAATGAATTATAATTATTATCCTAATCCTAAGAAACAATTGAATAAAAAGGAGAGATGGGGAGATGAAGACAGAGGAGCACTTACGAGGAAGCTTTGGTTTCAGCATTTCATTTTTGTGCATTGAGCATTTTACCATATGATAAGCATTTAGTATTGGTTGAATGAATTGAGAAATAGACTAAGAATTGATAAACTGATAATCCGTTGAACGTGAGAGGTTAAACAGGATCACTAAGGAAGTTAGCAGCTTCAAGGATTCAAAGTTCTAGAGCCTTTAAGTTTAATTTCTAAGTTTCTAAGGATAGCACTAACTTAACATCGTTATAATGTTAACCTTTTGTGGAAATACTGGTCACAGGACACTGTGTCCTTGAGGTTGCTATAAAGAAGTAACTATTGGGCGTGCTTGGAGGCATGGTGTTGACGTGGCTGCAAACTGTATTGTTACCAGTCTGAGGTGGAAGGCATCAGCTAGAGCAGATGCGACAGAGCTTTGGAGATGTATGGCTGCACCCTGGATATACCTGTTCAGAAGTCTCTCTGTGTTGTGGACTTGTGACTGGGCCTAGCAGAGAGGAAATCATGGATCAATTTAGGACAAGTACATTTACAGAAAAATTGGACCACAAAGTGTGCCTGAGAACCAGATAGTGGACCCCTTCCCCAGAAGACCAGCACAACCCGCCGCCAACCGCATACACCGTGTCTACTGACCACAGAGTGCTGCAAAACTTCAGCTCCAGTGGAAACGGCATCAGGTATCTTTTAACAAGCGGACCAGAGCACACCTAGTTAAAATTTGCCACATACTGCCCACTGCAGGCAAGGAGCTACTCTGTGGAGGACTAACATGAGGGAAAGCACAGTGCACACAACATACACCAGGACACTGCCTGAAGTGCCAAGCCCTGGATGGTATATGACCTCTTAATAAAACCATTATTCTCGGGAAGAAGAAACATAACAGGCCTTCCTAACACACTGAAGACAGAGACTTAGACAAAATGCCAAGATGGAGGAATTGATTCCAAAAGAAAGAACAAGAAAAGGTCACGGCCATGGATCTAATTGAAACAGAAGTAATATGCCTGAGCCGGAACTTAAAGGAACAATCATAAGGATACTAGCTGGGCTTGAGAAAAGCATAGAAGACACCAGGGAGTCCTTTACCATAGAGATAAAAGACCTAAAAACTATTCAGGCCACAATGAAAAATGCAGTAACTGAGATTCGAAATTGACTAGATATAATGACAAGGATGGAAGAAATAGAGGAACGAATAAGTAACACAGAAGATAAAATTATGGAAAATAATGAAGCTGAAAATAACAGGAAAAGAAAAATTTTAGATCATGAGTGTAGACTTAGGGAACTTGTGACTCCATAAAGCATGATAACATTCCTATCATAGGAATCTCAGAAGAAGAAGAAAGGGCAAAGGGGGCAGATGTTTGAAGAAATTATAGCTGAAAACTTTACTAATCTGGGGAAGGAAACACATCCAAATCCAGGAGGCACAGAGAACTCCCATCAGAATCAATAAAAGTGGGCCAACGCAAAGGCATATTGTAGTTAAATTTGGGAAATATAAAGAAAAAGTTCTAAAAGCAGCAAGAGAAAAGACGCGTGTAACTTCCAAGGGGAGACAGCAGATCTTGCCACAAAAACTTGGTAGGCCAGAAGGGAGTGGCATTGATATGTTCAACCTGCTGATTGGGAAAAATGGACAGCCAGGAATACTCTATCCAGCAAGGCTCTCATTCAGAATAGGAGAGAGAAGGAATTTCTCAAAGAAATACTAAAGGAGTTCGTGACCACTGAACCAGCGCTGCAAGAAATATTAAAGGGGACTCTGAATGGGAGAGACCAAAAGCAACAAAGACTAGAAAGGAGCAGAAAGTCTCCAGAAACAGACTTAACAAGTAATACAATGGTATAAATTCATATCTATCAATAATTACTCTGAATGTAAATGGACTAAATTCTCCAAAGGACACAGGGCGTCAGAATGGATAAAAAAATAAGACCCATGTATATGCTGCCTGCAAGAGACTCATTTTAGACCTAAAGACACCTGCAGATTGAAAGCGAGGGGATGGAGAACCATTTATCATTGCTAATGGACATCAAAAGAAAGCTGGATTAGCCATCCTTATATCAGACAAACTAGATTTTAAACCAAAGACTGTAACAAGAGGTGAAGAAGGGCACTATATCATAATAAAGGGGTCTGTCCAACAAGATCTAACAATTGTCAATATTTATGCCCCCAACTTGGGAGCACCCAAAGATTTAAAACAACTCATAACAAACGTAAAGGAACTCAATGATAAAAATACAGTAATAGATAAAAATACAGTAATAGTAGGGGACTTTAATACCCCACTTACAGCAATGGACAGATCTTCAAAGCAGAAAATCAACAAGGAAACAATGGCTCTGAATGACACACTGGACCAGATGGACTTAACAGATATATTCAGAACATTTCATCCTAAAGCAACAGAATACATTCTTTTCAAGTTCGCATGGGACTTTCTCCAGAATTGATCACATGCTAGGTCACAAATCATGCCTCAACAAGTACGAAAAGATTGAGATCAGGGGCGCCTGGCAGGTTCAGTCAGTTAAGTATCCGACTTTTGATCTCAGCTCAGGTCTTGATCTCAGAGTTTTGAGATCAAGCCCTGCGCTGGGTGTGGAGCCTGCTTAAGATTTTCTCTTTCCCTCTGCCCCTCAACCCCTACTTGTGCTCTCTCTCTCTCCCTTTCTTTTTCTTAAAAAAAAAAATTGAGATCATAGCATGGGTATTGTCCATCACAATGCTGTTTGTCTTCCACCCCCCCTTTTTTTAAAGTAGGCTCCATGCCCAACATGGGGTTTAAACTCACCACCCTGAGATCAAGAGGCACACCGACTGAGCCAGCCAGGCACCTCTCCAGTCACAGCACTATGAAACTTGAAGAAAACCACAAGAAAAAACTGGAGAGACCACAAATACATGGAGGTTAAAGAACATCTTACTAAAGAATGAATGGGTCAGCCAGGAAGTTAAAGAAGAAATAAAAAAAATACATGGATACAGTGTATACTTGGAACCTCTACACTTGAAAACATAAAAGGTGGTTTAGCCCACAGTCCATACAGCTCTGGGTTCTGTTTCTAATGGGTTAATGCAATAGATATTAATTTGTTGAATTTATTTTGACATAATGTAACAGTAGTAATAAAATTCTACCCCCTGATAAATTCAGAATATCAAATGTTTCACAAAACATTCTACTTTCTTTTATTTTAGGAGGTTCTACCCCAGATGGGGGGCTAGAACTCACGACTCCAGAATCAAGAGTCGCATGTTCTACTGACTGAGCCAGCCAGGCACCCTTACTTCCTTTTGTTTTAGATTAATTGTGGATTTGTAAATTTTACCTTTAAGGTTTTCCCTCAAATAAAAGAGGCTGCTCTTTTACAATTTAAAAAATCCTTATATTTTGGAATTTAGTGATTAAGTCAAATGGCTCTGTGCACTCTCTGAGATCATGATTCTTGTCCCTTGAGTTTTCTTTTTGTAGACCATTGAGTACCCCCCACCCCAAAAGCTTTTTTATTTCCATATGTCAGTTTTGACCTTCAGCATCATTATCTTTTGGGGTTAGCCATTGAAGCAGGTTCCCCCCCCCCTCAAAAAACAGTGTTGTATGCTGTGCTTCTCAGAATGATAGTACCAGGGATACAAAGATGAGGCAGGGTGCCCGAAACTATAGGACAGACATGGTGTCAGTTTTACCTGAAGATTTAAAGTCTAATTAATGCCCAGTACATAGAAGTTGCTTCATAGATTATAGCTTCCTTCCCCTCACCACTCATTTTGGGGTAGGGGATGCCTTCAGATCTTTAATCCATCTATAATTTCCCATTTCTGTATCATACTGAGGAGGAGTTTTTTTTTTCTTCCCAGCAGGGATGGCTAAATTATCTCAGACCATTATTAAAAGCTCACAATTTTCCATCTGGTATTATTTTCATAGCATTTGAAATGTAATTTTTGTCATAAGTGGAATAGTTCAGTCTCTGGTCTCTTGGTGTCATTGATCTATTTCTAAATACTGTGTTTTTTGTTTTTTTTTTTAATCTTCTTAAAGAACCAGCTTTTTGTTTTACTATTTTTAACTATGATTTTTCTGTTTTGTTTCATTAAATTCAGTTCTTTTATTTCTTCTATTGATGCTGGGTTTGTTCCTTTTCTAGTTTCTTAAGGTGGAAGCTTAGGTTATTGATGTGAGATCTTACGGATGTTTAGTGCTATGAATTTCCCTCTAAGCACTGCTTTAAGCTGTATCACACAAATTTTGGTATGTCATGTTTTCATTTTCATTCAGTTCAAAACACTCTTCTTCCTGAAGGAGCTTCTTTTAACATTCCTTGTACTGCATATCTGCTGGTGACCATCTTTTTCAGCTCTTGTATGTCTGAAAGGTCTTCATTTTGCCTGCATTTTTAAGTGATGTTTTCACAGGGTATAGAATTCTAGGTTGACACCTTTTCTTTCTTTCATAACTTAAAATATATTCCACTGTCTTCTGGCTTGCATCGTTTTCCACGAGGAGACTCTTGTCATTCTTGTTCCTCTTTGCAGTATGATACTTTTAAGATTTTCTCTTTGTCCCTTGCATGTGCTGTATTTTGTTCCAATTTTAGCGTATGTGCTGCTGAAGCGAGCACAAGTAGGATGTATTTTGGTGGTGTTTCTTCATGTTTCTTGTGCTTGAGGTTTATTGGCCTTTTTGATTTGTGGGTTTATAGTTACCATCAAATTTGGAAAATTTTGGCCATTAGTTTTTAAATATTTGTCTTTTTTTTTTTTTTGGAGATTGCTGCCCTATGTTAGGGCACTTGATATTGTCCCATAGCTCACTGATGCTCTGGTCTTTTCCTTTCTGCCTCAGCCTTTTTTTCTCTTTGTGCTTCGTTTTAGATAGTTTCTACTGTGGGTGTTTAGGTTCAGTAATACTTTTGGTGTCTATGAATCCCATTCAGTATTTCTCATCTCTAGAAGTTTGATTTGGTCTTTTTTGTATCTTCTGTGTCATTCCTTAACATGCTTATGCTTTCCTCTATGTTCTTGGACATAGGGATTATAGCTAGAATAACTGATTTAATGTCCTTATCTAGTAATTCAAACTTCTGTGTCATTTCTAGGTCTGTTTTTAACTGTTGTTTTTCTCCCCCCTTATTTTGGGTCATATTTTTCACTTGTGCATGCCTGGCAATTTTTGATTGGATGTCAGATACTCTGAATGTCACTTTCTTTAATACTGAATATTTTTGCATTCCTTTACATATTCTTAAGCTTTGTTCTGGGGTGCAGCTAAGTTATTTGAAAACAGCTTGATTCTTTTGAGGCTTGCTTTTTCAGACAAGAGCAGAATGACCTTTAGAAAAGGGCTAATTTGGGGGCACTGGGTGGTTCAGTTAAGCATCTGCCTTCAGCTCAGGTCATGATCCTAGGGTCCTGGGATCGAGCCCTGCATTGGGCTCCCTGCTCAGCAGGGAGTCTGCTTCTCCCTCCGCCTCTCCTTCTGGCTTGTGCTCTCTCTCTTGCTTTCTCTTTCTCTGTCAAATAAAATCTGTAAGAAAAAAGAAAAGGGCTGATTTTTTTTCCCCATCACTGAAGCAATCAATACCTTTCTCAGTGCCTCATGTGTTATGAGGTTTTTCCATTCTGGAGCTATTCCTGGGCTTGTGTAAGCTTTGGGGATTGTCTCTCCTCTGTTTTTCCAGTGATTCATTCCTTGGCTTCTGGTAGTTTCCTTCCATGCTTACACGGATCATATGAAGGTTCAGGGGACCCCACTGCAGATATCTGGAGCTCTTTTTGTATCTCAGGCCTTCTATCTGATCACTATTCTACCTGAAGCCTTCTATCTATAATCCTTTAGAACTCCCTTTAAGGGAGAGTTTATCTGTGGTAAACTCTTTTTGTTTTTTTCTAAAAACGTGTTTTACATTTAAGGATAATTCCAGTGATACATAATTATATGTTGACAGCAATTTTTACTTAGAATTTTGAAGATACTCCAAACTTCTGGCTTCCACTGTTCTTGTTGAGAAGTCATTTCTTTTTATTTCTTCTACTTAGGATTCACTGTTCTTCCTGACTCGAGAATTGATGTGACTACAGATCTGGGAAATACCTTTTAGAATATTGATTCTTTTTTTTTTTTAATAGATTTTATTTCTTTGTCAGAGTGCACACAAGCAGGGGGAATGGCAGACAGAGGGAGAAGCAAGCTCCCTGCTGAGCAAGGAGCCCAATGGAGGACCCTGGGATCATGACCTGAGCCGAAGGCAGACACTTAACGGACTGAGCCACCCAGGCATCCCTAGAATATTGCTTCTTCCTTGCTATTTAGTGTTATATTTTGAGGGATTCTAAGTAAACATGTTAGATCTTCTCCCTATAACTTTTTTTTTTAAGATTTTATTTTTAAGTAATCTTACACCCAATGTGGGGCTTGAACTCACAACCCTGAGATCAAGAGTCAGATGCTGACTGAGCCAGCCAGGCACCCCTCTTGCCTGTAACTTTCAACTACTTATTTCTTTGTCTCTCTGTCCTGCATCCTGGAAGAGTTTTGGGGTTGTCTTTCTCTTTCTAGTATGCAGTATTATCTATTTTTTGAGTTTGTTTTTCTTGACTAAGTAGGTACAAGAGAACTATTTGTTGAGACAAAAGAATATTTGTAAGTTATAAAGAATCATGATGCAGTGAACACCTGTCTACTCAACATCAAGTTTTAGAAAAAGAACTTTACCAGTTCCTCTCCAGTACTCCAGAACTTTACCAGTATTCCTCTCCATTCCAGCCCTTTTCCCTCTTCTCAAAGTAACTGCTATTACGGTTTTTGTGTTTATTGTTTCCTTGTTTTATTTATAGTTTTGCTACATATGTTTGTGTTTTTAAGTATTTTCTTAGTTTCACAGCCTTTTAAACTTTATGTAAATGTAACCATTCTGCAGGTATTTTTTGCTCCTTTTATTATTTAGTATTGTATTCTGACATTTGTCCATATTGTTGCATATGCTGCAATTCTCATTACTACATTGAGGTCTTTTCCCCGTTGAGTTCTAAGTTCTGTTACTTTTTTTTTAAATCTACTTGACCATTTTTCATTATAATTTTTAAGGTTTCTTCCTCATTAGCAAGCTAAATCTTTGATTTATTTACCATATTAAACGTATTTTCTGTTCTCTGATCATTTTCAATATCTGAAATCTTTGATAGAGTGGTTCTGCTGGCTCTTGATCATAGTATTCTTGTTACAGTTTGTTATTTTGACTGTGCATCATTTTCTTTGGAATTTCACCCTTGAGAACTCTTTGCGATTCCAGAGAATATTTGGTGGTGTCTATGGGTTATATGGAGCATAACCAACCTGAGAATAATTTGTAAGACATTCTTCCCTGAGTGTTGTCAGATAACGTAGCTTGAATTGTGGCCACCCAATTTGTATGAAGGGAAATACTCTTTTTCTGAGTAGGCACTTCCAGTCAGGGCCAAAACGGGCAACATTATTGCTCCCTGTCCTGCACAATGGGTGTTTCTCTCACTGATTTTTATGCTGATGGTATAGCCTTATGGTGTTGAATGGCATGGGGAGGAGGCCCGGCTTAGCTTGCCTTGGCTCTGTTAGTCCTTAGCTTTTTCTTCTGCTTCTGTGGATCTCAAGAGTCTCAAGACAAAATCAAGAGTCACCAGCACTGGATTTGGTAGCCAACCCTTGAGGCCAAAGCCAGCTTAGAGGTTTCCAAAATTCTTGCTGTCTCTTCATGTTTGGCTTTATCAGTTCATTCAAAAAAGTTTTTTAACCATCATTTTTGGTTGTTTACAATAGGAGAGTTATTCCAGGAATTTAATGTTCTATATATTGGAAGTGAAAGATAAATTTCAATTTTTTTTCCTCTGTCCATTTAAAGACACACCCCAGACGTGATTCCTGAGGTTACTGTGTGTTTGGACATTTTTTATAGGCTTTCTCCCCTTTTACTGTAGCAGTAATTTTTCTAAAATGCATCAGTTCTCCCTGTTTGTGTGTGAAGAGTTCTTTGAGAGTGGGTCAGGCAATAAGATTAATTGCATTGAACCAGTTTTCAAACAGTCTAGGGAATCATGTATATCCTTAGGACATCTGGCTTAATAAATTTACACTCTCCTAAAGCTGTTGGGAAATATATTTTTAGGTGGGAATACCTCAGACCCACAAGCACATAAAATGGGTTTTATAATCAGATTTTAGTTTTAGCTTGTTTACTTTTGTGTGGTGGCTTTTTCTTTTTTTCTTCTGGCTAGAGATAATCAAGTATATTATAGTACAAATATATCATAATAATGTTATCTTTTAAAAATACTTACAGTGAAAGTATGCGAGGCTTAACAGCAAAAGTGACTAGTGGTCTTCTGCCCTTGCCAGAAGTGAGTCTTCAGGCCCTGGAAGATGAAGTCACAGTGGAATCTGTGCTTCATGGAAAAATTGCTGCAGGTACAGTAATGTTGCTGAAAACTTACTGATTCGATTGATTTGTAAGCTAGTAACGAGCATGTATTGTAATTTCCTTTAATGTGGGAGAAGAAAAGAATAGTTAATAGTGGTCTTATATAACTATAAAACATCTACAACTACTTATATAATAACATCTGTATACTCTCGAACACATTTCCAGTGAATCTTGGGTGGTTATTGTTCATTTTTCCTTATTAAAAATACTGTATACTTTGTATCTTTTAGTGTTGGATATTTATATTTAGAAAGTAGAAATAATACACAGCTGTTCTTTTTTTAAGAGAGAGAGTGAGTGTGCAGGCATGCGCAAGCCAAGGTGGGGGGAGGGAGGAGCAGAGAGAGAGGGAGAGAGAGAGTCTCAAGCAGGCTCCACACCCAGTGCAGAGCCAGATGCGGGGCTCCATCTCAGGACCCTGAGATCTTGACTGAGCCGAAATCAAGAGTTGGACGTTCAACCAGCTGAGCCACCCAGGCGCCCCTGTTATTTCTTTATAATCAGTAAGTTTTATTGGTGAGGAATTTGGATTAGAACCTAAATAGTCATTATGAGTAGAAAAATCTGATTGTAGGGCCCTGGGTAATACAAAATATTCAGAAAGTCTTGTTTCTTAATTCCACTAATCTGAACAAAATTTTAATATATAGTTTGATTATATAATGCAGCAGAAAACCATACCAGAGTAGCCATTAAGTTGTGGATTTCAGTCAAGTGAAATCTTACGGGACACTTTTCTGAAAATGAATTCACAGTCATCCATTCTAGCAGGTAGACAGCAAAACTTACCAGTCATTTAAGTAGTAACAGTGCTTAGGCAGGCACCGTAACAACTTTTCATTGAGGTATTAGACCCTCATTGTTCTGTGTGGCTGAGAATCAAATATCCCAGTTACACAGATAGCAAGTGGTGAAAGTGATCTTTGAATCCGGCATGTTTGGGTCTCCTTTGTGCCATGCTGTTTCCTTAAACTAGGTAGCCTCCCTTATCTACAACGAGGTATAGCCAACTGTGTACTTAGATGCACGGTAGACATCACAAATTGAAAAGTTACCACCATTCATCTAGCCGCTCAAGGGGAAATTCGAGTCTGTTCTTGATTCTTGTTTTACTTACCTCCCCACATCTTATTCATCAATAAGCAAATCCTTTTAGTCCTGCTCTAAGATGACTCTCCAGTCAATCCACTTCTGTTTATTCACAGCCACTGACCAGGCAGAGGGTATTCTCTCCCCACATGGATCCTGTGCTCCCCCTTATTGTCCATTTTCTGCTTAGCAGCTAGAGTAATATTTAACAACATAAATCAGATTGCTTAAAAACCTCCAGTTACTTTATATTTTGTACATGATAAAATCCAAACATGACTAGTAAGGGGTCAAGAAGTGCTTCTGGTATTTCCTATTATACTAGTTATGTCTTCTCAGTTAGAGTTTGAACTCTTCGGCAATAGAATCATGTGTTCCATTTTATGAGCCCCGGAGCACCTGGTTTAATTGTTGAGGTATGACACAGTGTTAAGTGTGAATTTTGGAGTTAGACTTGTGATACACTTCTGGCTCTGGTATCTGTAGCCATACATTTATTTTTTTTTTAAGATTTTACTTATTTATTAGAGCATGAGCAGGGTGGGTTGAAGAGGCAGAGGGAGAAGCAGACTCCCTGTGGAGCAGGGAGCCTGATGTGGCGCTTGATCCCAGGACCCTGAGATCATGACCTGAGCTGAAGGCAGATGCTTAACAAACTGAGCCACCCAGGTACCCCTGTAGCCGTTCATCTGTGAGCAAGTTATTTAACTGTATGAAAGTTAACTGAACTCTGTGTTGTCTTATCTCTGTTGAGGTGTGACAAGGAATAAATGAGATAATCTGTTTTATAGCATATATAAAGGCACCACATAGCATGCATAGTGACTTTACCGAATGGTTACTTTATCATTGAGGTCACAGTTGTTCAATATATTTCACTAATTTGGATCACTCTGTTCTATAAGTGCTTAGATTTCACTTTGGAGATAATACATAAAGTTATATATGTAGTGAGCTATATATTACATATGTAAAAGATCTAACTTTAGTTAGGTGGTGTACATACAGTATTAAAATTAGCAACATTTTTTCTTTTTTTCTTTTTTTCTTTCCTTCTAGGGAGAAGAGGACTTGCTTGCCTGGCTTGTGGTCAACATCTGGAGGTAGTGCACTCTCTAACAGGAGAGCGGTTGTCTGCGTATAGATTCAGTGCAGTGAATCGACAGCCTCCTGTGATCCTGGCAATGAAGGAATTCTCTTGGCAAAAGAGAGTTGGATTGTTAATTGGATTAGAAGAAGCGGAAGGGAGTGTTCTCTGTCTTTATGACCTTGGCGTGTCCAGAGTGGTTAAAGCAGTTGTTCTTCCTGGAAGGGTAGGTACTGGTTAAGGCCTGTGAGTCGCTGCTTTCAGAGCTGAGCCCCTGCTGAGGACACAAGTATGTTCACTTTGTGAACGTTCAGTGAGCTGCACATTCATAATTTGTTTACTTTTATGACATTGTGTTAGTTGTCATTAAAAGTTCAAGATCAAAAAGAGATTCAAGATAGTATATTATCAAAAGAACCTAACACTTAAAATAGAACTTTCTTATTCTTGGTTACAGAATTGCAGAGTGAAAGTAGGGATGACATCAAGTGTTCTAATATTCTTTTATATGAAAAGTATCATCTGAGTCTTGTTATCTTCAGTTGTGTTTTTTGAGGCTACTGAAAGTTTATATTAGCATATTATGTTCGTTAGTATGGCATTTTTTTGTTTGTTTTTTCTTTTTTAATTTGAGACTGTAGCCTTGGAGCACTATGGAAAATATGTCTTCATTGTTGTTTAAGTTTTGAATAATATTTAAATAGCAGATTCATTTCTAATCACCATTTATTAATTCTAATATATGTATGCCTTCCATATGCCACACATCTTAACCAGTAGTACAGTATACAAGTACTTTGAATTCAGGTTGTTTCTTCAGTAGGTTTATTCCTCCTCTTTCATTTGCTAGGAAAAAGTATGTCCTTAACAAATATACGCACACATATAAATACAAAATGATGTTAAGAGTAGAATTCTCTCTGTACATAGTGTGGAAAAAATATGTAGCAAATATATAATAGCACATAAACAATATACAATATAGACAATATATAAAAATATATAACAAACAGACAAATGTAGGCATGCATATAAATGTTCTGTTGTGGTCATAGAATAGCATTTTTAAAGTTAAGAGGGAGATAAATGTCAAAATACTATGTTTTTGCCATTTACAGAAGCTGACTCAGTGGGCAAATATAGGGGTCTGAAGTGGTTTATAGCCTGGTTATCTTAATCTTGCCAGTGCAGATTTTAAAGGCAGAATTAAATTAGCAGTTTATTGAGTGCTTACTCTAGATCAAGCTATGTTTTAGATTTTGGAGATGAGTAGATAAGTAGAACTTGGTCCACACTGTTAAAAGCTGGTAATCTAGTGGGAGAAGACAGGTCATAAGTTTATAGCATAAATATAATGAGTATTTTGGTAAACTCAGGCACATGGAACATGGAAACGAAACAGGTGGGTAATTTATTCATAGAGGTTGGATGTTTCGGGCAAAGAGACCAGCATGTAAAAAGTCAGTATTTAGAACATTTGGGGCTGAGCTTATTTGGAATGGCTGTGGGAGAGGGGAAGGCAGAGGTGGGGTCTAGAAGTGCTGAGCGTTCAGATAGTAAATGGCCTTGTTTGCAATTTGTAGCCTCCACCTAAAGTCTCTGGTGAAGTCATTTTAAGTTTAAAGCAGAACTCTATAAGTGTAAAAAGCTTGTTGGATTGGAGTAGTTCGGGCAGATAATGAAGGTGAGCCGAACCAGGGAAATGACCCTGGAAACGGAGAGGATGGGGCAGATTCAGAATATACTCAGGAGGCAACGTGAATAGGACCTGTTCATCATTTGGTTAAGAGTAATTGAGAAGGAACAAGAGTTTTATTTTTTTTTATTTTTTAAAGATTTTTATTTGTTTGAGCGAGAGAGAGCACGCGCGTGTGCACATGAGCAGGAGGGAGGGGCAGAGGGAGAGGGAGAAGCAGACTCCCTGGCTGAGCATGGAGCCCAACTTGGGGCTCCATCCCAGGACCCCAAGATCATGACCTGAGCTGAAGGCAGACTTTTTTTTTTTTTTTTAAGATTTTATTTATTTATTTGAGAGAGAGAGACACAGCGAGAGAGGGAACACAAGCAGGGGGAGTGGGAGAGGGAGAAGCAGGCTTCCAGCCGAGCAGGGAGCCCGATGCGGGGCTCGATCCCAGGACCCCAGGATCATGACGTGAGCCGAAGGCAGACGCTTAACAAATAAGCCACCCAGGCGCCCCCTGAAGGCAGACTCTTAACCGACTGAGCCCCCAGGTGCCCCAGAACAAGAGTTCTAGATAAGTTCCTGGTTGCTCAGTTGTGTGGATGGCTGGCATCCCATGGAGGAGGGAGAAGGGAAAGATTAGGAGAGTAGTGATAGATAACCTTCCATGCAAGTTTGGTTACCTAGTTGTTTTTTGGCTAGGGCACAGTATCCCCTGTTGAATTTGTTTGCTTTTAACTGCCTTACATTAAAATTAACGTACCATCATCGGTTAATTCATAGAGTATTTGTATGGGGAATGCAAACAGATAGAGTTCTTAACTCCTGTCTGAGGGAGTTGAAGAGACTGCTCTAATATATATAGACATTATTGCCATAATTTAGAAAAGACAGTCCATGAAATTACAGCTTTCAGAATTAGAAACACTGTAGAATGTTTTGTGTACCAATGAAATATAGACAGAGCCAGGCTTTTGTCTGTGATAATAAATTACAGCCCGAAACAAACTTATATTAATGCATAAACCATTGATAATATATTTCCTCCTTTCTAGGACTCATCAGTATCATAGTAGAAGTCACTAAGTAATTATCATATATCATACCTAATTCTTGTGAATTAATAGGAAACAGAAGGAAAGCTGAGTATAAAATACTGACTATTAGGTATAGACATTTAAAATTTGACTCATGAGAGGAAGGGGTAAAAACATAACTAATGTAGCTACAGTATGAATTCTTTTAATTTTAATTTTTTAAAAAAAGTATTTATTTGACAGATAGTGAGAGAGGGAATACAAGCAGGGGGAGTGGGAGAGGGAGAAACAGGCTTCCTGCAGAGCAGGGAGCCTGATGCGGGGCTCGATCCCAGGATCTGGGACCATGACCTGACCCGAAGGTAGACGCCTGACGACTGAGCGAGCCAGGCACCCCTACAGTATGATTTTTTACAAATAATTTAAGTTCTTGTTAAATGTCAGTGATCTAGTCACTGCCGAAGCTTAGTGTGAAGTCCACTATAATATGGCCCTTTTAAAGAAGGTTAGACCTCTTCAGGCTAAGGCATAAGCAAGACTTTTATTTTAGTAAACAGTAAATTTTTTTGGAATGATTTATTTTTACTCTTCCTTAGAAAAAGAGGCTATCTGATCATGGCGTAGCTGGTTGAGAGCTTCGAAGAGAAAAATCTAGATTTGAGTTTTACACTTAATGTCTGTGTGACTTGAATAACCACAGCTAAACTTTCTAAGTTTCAGGGTGATTTCATCTTTGAACAGGTAGAATTATATATGATCCAATATCCAGGGTTATCACGAACATTACATGAACCAGTTAGCACAAGGCCTGGCATGTAGTAAGCTTTCAGTAAACATCAGTTGTTATTCCAGCAGCATGATTTGTTATATATTGAAATAATGGTATCATTTCTATTTTATCTGAAGATTTCATTATGTTATTCAGATTCACAAGTATCAAATGCAAATTTATAATTCTCTAATAGAAAATGTTTAAATCCATGGTAACTGATAACCTGTTTTAACTTCCAAATTTGTTTACTGTGTTTTTTAATTGTATTTTCTCACTTTGTGTAAGAAAAACAAATGCTGTATTCTGCTTTCTAGGTGACCGCGATTGAACCCATAATTAGTCATGGAGGAGCCAGTGCCGGCACTCAGCATTTGCACCCAAGCCTCCGATGGCTTTTTGGTGTGGCTGCAGTGGTGACCGATGTTGGACAGATCCTTCTTATTGACCTGTGTTTGGATGACATGTCATGCAGTCAGAATGAATTAGAGGCCTCAGGTAATTGTTTGAAACCCAAAACTGAGCACCTGAATACTCTGATGCAGTGGATTGGGTTTTTTTTCCTAAATAGTGAAAAATTTTTATATAGAAGCTTCTCTTCATGTGTCTTTGTTTCTTTTATTGTTTGGACTTATTGTATTATTGTTTTGGGCACTGGATACTTTTTGCATGAGTTTTTCTATTTTATTGATGAGTTATTCATATAGTTAAAGTAGGTATTGAAAGAAATGGAGATTTTGATTTGTTTTTCCATATACGCTTGAAAAATAGCTGTAACTAAGTATATGCCAGAAGAAGGGCTGAAGGTATAAAATCTTGATCTTTATCAGACAGTATAAAACTATCCAGCTGTGTAGGATCTAACTGTTTTTGGCACACTGGTTATGTGCCTACAGTAAGGCCAAGTTAGAAATAAGGTAGTGTAATAGGAAATAAAAGAGTAATCGAAGGTTTTCTTTCACAAAATAACATACTAAGATAGAACTAATGCTTACTCATTTTTAAAAAAGTGAGGAGGATTTTCTTCCTTTAACACTAATAACTCAGTGTTTATAAATCTTCTCATCAAGTGCTTTCCGTTCTTTGACTATTTATGGGACATTTAAAATGATTGATTTATACAGTGAGGAGAACTAACCTAAAAATCTTAAAAAATGTATGTGTTAATAAAGTTTCAGGAAAGGACCTTTTGATCTTGAAGACCTTCTTTATAGTTAAAGCAGTCCTGTACTATTAGGGCAGATCTGTTTCTCTGTGGTTCAGCTAAGAAACAAATCATTATTTTATCCCAATTTATAATGAGCATAACTAATAAAAATTGTCAGTGCATAGTAAAACTAATTAAAACTGCAAGTAGTAAAATTGTATTTAACCAGAAATTAAAGAACCAAATCAGATTTCTGAGCAAAATTTTAAATCTGTAAAATATGACTTGAAAGAACTTGATTTGGCAGAAATAATGACCACATGGACACTTAAAAAAAAAAGAAAAATTCTCACAGTGATAAAAACTTTATCTTAAAATCTGATATATACAAAGATCTGACTGATTAACCCTGGGTAAAGTTTAAAAGAAAAGAATTGACTAGCAGAAATAACAGTAATTAAAAGTGTATTTATAGAATATTAGAAGTGCTTGAACTACTCTTTATGTAAAATTAATAGAGGACTTCAATAGTCTTGATGGAATTTTGTTCCAGAGTTTTGTAGACAATACCATTCTACATGTAAGGCTAATTAAGATGCTTGTATTCATAATTAAAACTCTCTTCAGGGGCGCCTGGATGGCTCAGTCGTTAAGTGTGTGCCTTCGGCTCAGGTCATGATCTCAAGGTCCTGGGATCGAGCCCCGCATCGGGCTCCCTGCTCGGCTGGAAGCCTGCTTCTCCTTCTCCCACTCCCCGTGCTTGTGTTCCCTCTCTCGCTGTGTCTCTGTCAAATAAATAAAATCTTAAAGAGAAACAAACCTCTCTTCAGACCAAAATAGTGGAGTTAAAACATAGTTTATTTCAGAGGTCAGCAATCAGTAGTTGAATTCAGCACAAGGATTTTATAATGGAACTTGGATTCTGATCAGAGATCAGAATCCTTTCTCAGTTAAAAGATTTACAAAGCCATTGAATAAAAAATTGGGGTTTAATGCAAAAGTTTTTGTTTACAAAAGTAATTTATGATTACAACTATTTGGACTTTGCTGTAATACACATAATATAGAAAGTGAAGTTCTGGGGTGCCTGGGTAGCTCAGTTAAGCGTCTGCCTTTGGCTCAGGTCATGATCCCAGCATCCTGGAATCGAGTCCCACGTTGGGCTCCCTGCTCAGTGTTTCTCCTCCCTCTGCCCCTCCCACACTCGTGCACGCGTGCTCTCACTCTAATAAATAAAGAAAATCTTTAAAAAAAAATGAAATTTCCCAATATTTATCATACTATATACTGTTTTACAGCTTTTCTACACTTAATGGTATTGTGCATCTTTCCACATCAATACAGATAGAGTCTACCTTACTCTCTCGAATAAGTATACATTATTCCATTGTATGAAGTATTTATTTTGGCAAAGTTTAATCCTTGCTCTTCTTTGGAAAAATAATAGAAGCAGAAGGGATTAGGAGAGTAATTGTTCAAGTACAATATATGATTTTTCCCTTCTTCATAACAGCATTGAGGGAATCTGCCCTTGCACGTGGTTATATCAATATATGGGCCTGAGTATTTTTCCTTTTATTGAAATTTCAGAGATCTTCAAGTAGACAGAAGAATATAAGAACTCCCACATATCTGTCACCTAAATTCAAGTTTTCAGAACTTAACCATATGTGCATCTTTTTTCTTTCTTTTCCCTCTTCCTCCTTTTGCCTCTGCATTAATTTAAAGCAAATTTGGCCGTCCTATATAATCGTAATGCCATTACCAGTCCTAACTATAATAAGAGTTCCTTGGTATAGTCTAATAACTGGTCCGTAATCAAATGGCTCTAGAGCATCTTTTTGCATTTGTATTGTTTGAATCCGGATCTGAACAAGGTCCACATCTGACATTTGAGTTGTCTCCTGTCTCCTTGAATGTAGAGCTGACCTCCCTCTATCCTCTCCTTTCCTATTTATTTTTAGTTCTACTGACTTGCTGGAGAAGTTAGTTTATCTGATAGAATGCCCCCACATTTTGGAATTAGTGGAGTGTTTTCATGTGGTATCATTTACATTTTGTATTTTCTGCAAATATAAGTTAGCTCTGATTAGGTTCAAATGTGACATTTGGCAAGGACACTTCCAGAAGTTCTGGATATTTCCTACTGTATCACATCGGGAGCACGTGGTGTCTTGTTTCACCTTCAGTGATCAGTGGGTCCAGATGATGACACTGCAGTCCTTCCTTGTTAAAGTTTCCCATCTGCCTTTGTACCAGTGATTCTCAGCCAGGGGTGACGTTTGCCTTCTAGGGGATCTTTGATAATGTCCTGGGGACATTTTTGGTTGTTGCTCCTGGAGGGAGATGGTGCTACTGCCATCTAATAGGCCTGGGGATGCAGTTCACCGTCCTGCAGTGCATAGGACCTGTTCCCCGCAGCAAAGATTTATCTGACCCAGAGTGTCGTCCGTGGAGCCAAGCTTGAAAAACCCTATTTAAATTAATTGTTTCATCCATTGAGATTGTTACCTTAAACCTCTTGATTCAGTAGGGGATACAAAAATGATGATTTTAAAATTCTGTTAGCCTAAAGAAGAATTTTCTCATTATAGCTAGGGCTATTTGTTTACCCTGAAATACAATTTGTACAGAAGAGGCAGGATGAATGCTTACTATTTTTTTAAGTACTAATTTTCAGGATAAGGAGCTGGTACCCAGTTACTTAAAATGGTTCAGTAAGATCTTTTGTTGGTGAGGACAGGAACTCAGGAGGTTTTACATACTTCATGTGTTTCATTCATTTACTTTCATTATTGTTTATTGATGTTCAAAAGAAATTTTTTTTTTAAACTAATGAGCACCCCTTCATGTACTCTGACAGGTCTCCTTTAGACTTTGATAGTTTCCTAGATTTCTGGCACAAGATGTCCTAGGCTCGTCTTACATATTTTCTGCCCCAGACCTGGAACCGGCCATTTCTCCAAGGGGAATATTTAGGTTCTTAGTTCTAAATTTGAATAAAGAAACACATCAGCTTTTTGTTTGAAAAAAAAAGGGGAGTGCTGGGTGGCTCAGTCAGTTTAGTGTCTGCCTTCGGCTCAGGTCACGATCCCAGAGTCCTGGGATCGAGCCCTGCACTGGGCTCCCTGCTCAGCCGGGAGCCTGCTTCTCTCTCTGCCCCTTTCCCCTGCTTGTGCTCTCTCTCTCTCTCTTTCTCTGTCTAAAATGAATAAATAAACTCTTTAGGGGAAAAAAAAAAAAGAAAACCCTGTCAGCTCTGTTTATGATTATTAAGGAAATTGTGTAATCCTTTTTTAAAAAAGTATACTTCAGATATTTGAGATGTACCGTGAGGTTTTTAAAAAATTACACAATTAAATGTATTTTGAAAATAAGAGCATTTAACCTAGGTATGGTTGGCTGTTTTATAGTTCAGCGTGCTTTGTTATCACTGATCTGATTTTAATTGGCCATAGTAGTCCTCAGTTGAAGCTTGAATAGTGGGTGACACATTTGCTTTTATGGTTGTTATGATCTGTTAATCTTACTTGTCTTGTTTTTCTAGACCTTGAAGTTGTAACCGGCATCGCGGCCGAAGTTCCGCACATCAGGGAGACCGTGATGCGCGAGGGCCGCCACCTGTGTTTCCAGCTGGTGAGCCCGTCGGGCACCCCCGTGTCAGCCCTTCGCTACATCAGCAGGACGAACCAGCTTGCTGTGGGCTTCTCTGATGGCTACCTAGCTCTTTGGAATATGAAAAGCATGAAAAGAGAGTAAGTATGACTTTCTTCTCTTGGTCATTGGTAGTTTCTTTCTAAATATAATTTGTACTTAATTATTACTATTTTAAAATTAGCATAAAGAGAAAAGGGTATGGTTAAAAATGACTTTTTTTTTTAAGTTTTATTTATTTAAGTAATGTCTGCACTCTATGTGAGGCTCGAACTCATGACTCTAAGAGCAAGAGTTGCATGCTCTTCTGACTGAGCCAGCCAGGTGCCCCTCTTTTTTTTTTCTTTTTTTAATAGAAAATCTTTTTTAAAAATTGCTGCAGAATTTACCCTTTATTGAGGGAAGTAGCCCTTAACGGAGGGAGGTAGCAGATTGGCATTAAGGACTTTTAATCTCTCTGAAGAGTTATAGTAGATGCCTGTTTTTCTCATAAGTTGTCAATTTAATATTTCTTCATTTTTTTTCAAGGCATATTGGATTTTTTTTTTTTTTTTTTTTTTTTTAAACCACGTATCAGTGATGAAGCGGCAGTGCTATTGCCTAGTAGCTCCCTAGGGCAAGTCCACTTCAACTCTCTTTGCTTGAGAACCTTTTACCAGCTCTTATCTTGGAATTGCTGCTCAGGGAATGCCTGGAGAACCTGGCTTCCACAGTCTTTCCCCTGGCACTGTCCTCTCTTGGCCAGCTGTGCTTTCTAAGTGGTCTGTGGGAACTCTTCAGATTCTCACTCACTGGGGTGTCGTGGTGAGGAAACTAAGCGCATGCAGCTGAGGTGGAGAGTTGTGTCCGTGTTCATCTTTCCTAGGGGGCCTCTCGCTGGGAGCAGCCCACAGTGGCACATCCTCACCTGACAGGAGGCACAAGTTCCCACCTGCACGTATGCGGGTGCGATTAGTAGTTTTGGCCCTTCCCTCGGCCGTGCCTGTTGCCTCACTGTCCTGTACCCTGTGCATGAAGATCAGACGATCGTGTGAACAGTAGTTGCTCCAACCCAAATTTTCACATGAGACCCAGTATGAACTGTCCTACTTTTTGTGCCTCTTGTAGATACTACACACAGCTGGAGGGTGGAAGAGTTCCCGTGTATGCGGTCACTTTTCAAGAACCTGAGAACGATCCGCGTAATTGCTGTTACTTGTGGGCTGTTCAGTCGACACAAGATAGGTAAGTGTGATGCGTGTGGTTTTTTAAAAACACTTGTCAAAGATGAGGCAGCAGTTCATTTCTTTTGGAAAGTCTTGTAGTATTTGTCTTTTTAGAGAAAATAGCATAATTCAGTGAATTATTTTGAAATGATTTTGAAAGTTAAATGATCAAATGATTGTTTCGACATGGTTGAGTAAATTCTGGGGTATCAGTAAGAAATGGTGCTTGTTTGACTTGTTTGAATGCCATTTCTAAGAGTAAGCCAATACAGGTGAGTAGGCAGCCTCTTATTGCCTTAGACAATTTTTATGGCCTTCTGTGTTCTTACACTTTTATAATCTCATTTCTTCTCTTTGTTGTGTATGCCTCTCTCGTTTTTATTTACCCTTACTCTGTTCCCTGGTCCTCCTGTTTGCCTTTTTCAGTATACTCTTAGCATAAACTTGGTTAATTTTTCTCTGTCATAAGGTCTAATTTTGTCCCAATTACAGTTAGTGAGAAATCTTTCAACTGAATTCTAACCAGTGAAATTTGTTCAACTAGAATAGTGTAAGTATTGATTTTCTCTTATTTTCCTTTGGTGTTTTGTTCTTTCTCGGATGATCAGTGAAACAGTTGAGCTTGTGGTATAAATGCCATGATGGTGATAATGTGCGGTTCCCAGTACTTTTCTCTTCCCAAGTCCATCCTACCTTGGGTTCTAGGTAACCTGAATTGTGGTCACTTTGGGTTTTGTGTTCTTACGTCCCCACATGGTAGTTTGGTCTTGCCTTACTCTATAGTAAGTCAGGAAATGGAGAATTGATTTGCCACTTTGAAATTTGTCAATCCTGGAAAAATACTGAAATGAAAATACAGAGCCTGCTGTTGGGCTACCCCTCCTTGAGTCAAACCCATATTTCCATTCATCTGAGTGTGGGGGGGGGGGCAGCAATTGGAGGGATGTGACCTGTGAGGGCTCTGGGTGGTGGGGAATGTGAGGGGACTTTCATCTAAACAGTTGTTGTATTCTGCTTATTTTTCCTCCTAGGACTGTCTCTTAGGATAAGTTCTATTAATTTTTTATTCTTATTTGGGTTTTTGTATTTTACTTTTTCTGAATTTCACACACTAAACTCTAGAGTGCTTTCCTCTTATTTTGGAACCTGGTGAATAAGTCTGACTTCTTTTTTACCATACCAGTCCTGATTCTTTTGGTGTTATCTGTAAGTGATGCCCACTCTATTCTTATAATCATGAAGCTATTTGAATATTCTCTGTTTCTGGTTTTCTTTTGTAAAATCCTTGTGAAATGTATGCGCTTCCTTTCGTCCTTTTTTGAGGTAGTTTGCAGAGCTCTCTACAGCTGATTCTTGAACAAGGTGGGAGCTGGGGCTCTGACCCCTCTGTGCAGTAAGAAATCCATGAAAACTTTTGACACCCTCCGTCTCCCAAATTTAGCTACTAATAGCCTGCTGTTGACCAGAAACCCTCCCGATAAACATCAATAATTAGCACATATTTTATGTGTTAAATATGTTACATACTGTATTCTTTAATGCTTTTTTGCTTAATTTTTTCAGTATATCTATGCTATGCGGTTCATCTGCAAGGTTTTCCAAATTGTCACAAATCTCCAAAAAACTTCCCACTATATTTATTGAAAAAATCTGCATACAAATGGACCACACAGTTGAAACTTGTGTTGTTCAAGGGTCACATGTATTTGCATTTGAAGCACAAATGAATTATAGTTTAAAATATGGGCAGAATATACTGTTTTCGGTTTCTCTTAATGGTGATGCCCTGTATTTACTTGTCTTTATTATTCACAACACACCGAGTAAGTAACCCATAGGAATAATTCTGTAACGACTTGTAAACCATTTTCTAGTACTATATATAATATTCTTATAATAGGACAGGGTTAATTTAATTGGTAAGTTGGATTATTTATTCCTGCATGATTTACTTTGCATTTGTCACAATTGCTGATGTGAGATATTTTTGAGAGTGGTATTTTCGTGGACTTCTAGTCTTTGATTTGGGCCCTTAAATTAGTATGTCATGGGCCTCTTTGAGACTCTGATGAAGGCTGTGATATATATTGGTATGTGTATGTAATATGATTTAAAGCACAATTCCTGACCTGTGGTCTGTGTGTAGACATAGAGCAGTCTGTGAGCTCCCAGAAATTATATTCAAGATTATTTACATTTGTTTATATATGTCTATGAATAATACATAATAAAAATATATGCGTACATATATATAAGTAATATGTATATATGTGTATAAATAATACTTATACACATATGGAAACAACACTTACATAAGTGATACTTATACACATTGGTATATTTAAGTGGATGGATGGTATTGGTATTATAAGTAAATGAAAAGAATATAAACTTAGATTATAAGTCTAAATTAGATGATGTGGTCCTTCCTTTTCCCCATCAGAGTGATTATTTAAACAGAATAAAAAAGGAAAAAAAAAATCACCATAGAGTGATTGATTATATCACCACAGAATTACATGGGTATAGATCTTAAATTGTTGCCATAGTGCTCATCAATTATAATAAAAGCCACATTAAATTTTTAAAACTTATTTAAATTCAACTAATTAACATATAATTATTATTGGTTTCAGAGGTAGAGGTCAGTGATTCCTCAATCAAGCCGCATTAATTTTGTAATATGGAAAAGTGAATGAAAAAACCGACTGGTGTTCCCTTTAATGTCTGTTGTATGCAGTTTGTCTTGTTTAATATTTGGTCTTTTAGAGGTTATTTCTCTTTGTTCCATGTCCACGTGTTTATTCATTCCACAGAATCCTTGAGTGTTTATCGTGCTAGTGACTCTTGTCGACTGTAACGATGCATAGCACCAATAAATTTCTATTCTTCTAGATGTTCTTTTTCAGCGAGTATATTCCATAAATATACTAGTGCATGTATTTCATATAATTTCAGTTAGTGATGTTAAATACAGAAAAATAAAGCTGGGAGAGGAGATATAGAATGTGTGGTATAGGGAACTGCTCTTTTAGATGGTATCGTTGGGGAGATTTGAATGAAGTCAGTTGGGGTAGGTAGGTAGGTAGGAGAGCCATGGGGAGATCTGGGGGAAAGAATGCAAAGGCCTTAGAAAAATGTCTCAAGGAAAAGGAAGAAGAGCGGTAAAGGGTAGAATACAGACTGGTCATAGATGAGGTCAGAAGAGTAGAACTAGTTTATACAGGGCCATGGAGGCCAGGATAAGGTAAGTATATGAATTTGGTCTGGTTAGACCAGACCAATTAAATTAGTTTCTGATGGGAGGGTCTGAGCATTAGTATTTTGTCAAAGCTCCTTTGATGATTCTAATAATAAGCAACCAAGATAGGGAACCACTAGCCCAGAGTGAGAACAGTAGAGAAGAGAGCTGGGAATCCTTCTGCACGTGGAGATAATTGATGGTGGAGAAGCAGAGTGTAGAACAGCCAGCAGAGGACTATGGATAATGTAGTGTGAGGAACATGAAGATGATGTGGTATCCTGGAAGCCAAGTAGAATATGTGTTCTAAGAAAGATCAGCCAGAAAGAATAAGAATTCACATTCGGACAGTATGGAAATCTGTGCTCTTAATCCTTAACGGCACGCTGTCCTTGAGCAGTGAGGAGTTGCTTTGGGATCTCTGCTTCACATGCATACTGTGTGGCCTCATCCCGTGGTCCTGGGCAGCAAGATCTTCATCTTAGGTAGAAGCATAACAAGATTGCAGAAGAAGGAACAACGGACAGGCAGTCCCCTAAGGACAGTTTTCTGTAGTTGCCATGGGATAATTCTGTATACATCCTGTTGGCCAGAACATGGGCCTCCTGCACCCAGCTCAGAGCACACCTGCTAAAGACGGGGAGAAGCGGTGTTGCATAAACCGCTGTAGTCTCTGCCATATAAGGGGTCACCTAAAGTGTCCAGATAACATCAGCTTAAGTTAATTAGAATCTGTTAAAAATAAGAATCAGTTATTGTTTCAAAGGACTGCATTTTGTGAAAACTAAATCACAGTAAGTTCTTCATGTTGACCTTAGTTTTGTCCTGTGCACTCAGTATTGTATACAAGACAGAAAGAGCTGCTTGATATATTAGTAGGATCTTGAGTGTTTGTTCTCAGCTCGTTTCTGTTTCTTTCAGTGAAGGGGATGTTTTGAGTTTACATCTACTTCAGCTGGCCTTCGGTGATAGAAAGTGTTTGGCATCAGGACAAGTCTTGTATGAGGTAAATGGTACTGGGACTGTGGGTTTATTATGACCATTTTATCATTGTTTTGCCTATTTTAGTCTTTATGATATTAACATACTGAAAAGTATTCTTCTCTTCAAGTTAATACTGTATTCACAATGTAATGAAAAAAGTGTTAGATTAGGGACCCGTAGACTAGCAGTTTTACCACCATAGCCCTCTTAACTTCCCCATGTATCATTTTCATCTAAAATGAGGGGATTGGACACGACTCATCTTGTGACCTAATTGGTACACAGGAAAAATTGCCCCACTTTGTTGCTCTAATATATCAAGCAGTAAGCCATGGGGTGACTTTATAAACAGTCTTGGGGCACCCGACTGGCTCAGTCGGTGGAGCATGCAACCCTTGATCTTGGGGTTGTGAGTTTGAGCCGCACGTTGGGTGTAGAGATTACTTAAAATGTTTGTTTTTTTTTTTTTTTAAAGAGAGCGCAAGTGGGGTGGGTGGCAGAGGGAGAGGGAGAGAGAATCTTAAGCAGGCTCCACGTTCAGCACAGAGCCTGATGTGGGGCTTTTAATCTCACGACCCTGAAATCATGACCTGAGCCAAAATCAAGAGTCAGATGCTCAACTGACTGAGCCAACCAGGCGCCCCACTTAAAAATAAAAATCTTAAGGGGTGCCTGGGGGGCTCAGTCGTTAAGCGTCTGCCTTCGGCTCAGGTCACGATCCCAGGGTCCTGGGATCGAACCCCGCAGCAGGCTCCCTGCTCGGCGGGAAGCCTGCTTCTCCCTCTCCCACTCCCCCTGCTTGTGTTCCCTCTCTCGCTGTGTCTCTCTCTGTCAAATAAATAAATAAAATCTTAAAAAAAAAAAAAATCTTAAACCCACCTTTAAAAAATAAAAATAAAAAAATAAAAACCTTAAATTTTTTTAATTAAAAAAATGGTCTTGCCACTTACAAAAGAGGATAAATGCATTAGCCTTTCAGATGACTATTTCTCCAGCTGAATTTGAAGAAAAGGTGGTGTGCTGCTAATAGCTACGTGGTCAGCCCCTACATTCCTTTCTGTAGGACAGTGTTTCTTAACCTAGTGTTTGAAGTTACGTGGATGGGCTTTAAAGAATCCATGAAGTCTGTGAATTATGTGTGACATTTTTATGATTATGCATTTTTCTGGGGGAGTTTCATAGCCTTCTTAGATTCTTTTCTTTTTTTTCCCCCTAAAGATTTATTTGAGAGAGAGAGAGAGAGAGAGAGCAGGCATGCACAAGTGGGAGGGGTAGGGAGAAGAAGAGAGGATCCCAAGCAGACTCTGCTGAGCATGGAGCCCAATGTGGGGCTAAATCTTACCATGACCCCGAGACCATGACCTGAGCTGAAACCAAGAGTCAGATGCTCACCTGACTGCACCACCCAGGTGCCCCAGCTTCTGTTAGATTCTTAAAGAGATTGATGAACAAAAAAAAAATGTACGGGCTGCTGTTCTAGAGCAAGAATTTCTCTGAGAACAGAGGAGCAGGTTTGCTGGCCTGGAGTATCTTTGTACAGAACAGTGATGGTTAGTCCAGTTCACACTCCAGCCGAAAGTGCCTGAAGGTTCCCGTGGTTGATAACTGCTTTAGAAGGTTTGTTGGTACTGTCTTCAAGAGACTAAGTTTAGCCTTTTATCTGTGTTTTATGCTATATAAAATTTCAGAGCCCTTTTCAGTGATTTGTTCTCTTTTTAACTTTTTTGTGTTTTCTTTTTATCCTGTAAAAACTCTTTAAATTCAGAGAATATTTAATTTTTTAATGATTTCTGGCTTAGAATTCCATTAAGATAGAGATTCTCTGTTTCAGGGGTTAGAGTACTGTGAAGAAAGATATACACTGGACCTCACGGGTGGCATGTTTCCTTTGAGGGGACAGACTAGTAATACCAAACTGTTGGGATGCCAGAGTATAGAGAAATATCGGTATCATGGCGACAGAGAGGAAGGTATGAATGAAGGTTGGTTAAAAGCACTCTTATTATATGTCATGTGGAATGCTTGATTTTAATAGTTATCTTGATGTAAGATTTGACAGACTGCTTTTTAAATTTCATACTCCTGGCAGTTAAAAAATTGGAATATTCTTTAGGTCTGTATCAGATTGGCAGTATTCTCACTCTCCAGTTTGCTAAGTAGAACTCAAGAGTCCAATAGATTAAGGGATCCTTGTATTTTAATCCAGCTCTCTAAATAGACAAGAATGGTCTCTAGTTTTGACTAGTATGAATAGTTTATGAATAATGGTTCCTTCAGTGTATTTTTTGAGACCTACGGCAAACAGGCCTTGGTTGTCTTTAATTTTTCTCTTTCCTTTAGTATCATCTCTTCTGGCTGGTAAACAGCCCTTGCATAGGAAAAATGGTATCGATTTGGAATCCATCATGGCTTCAGATCTTAGCTCTGTCACTAGTTGTGACCTTTGACAAATTATTTCACATTTCTGAGCCTCCCTTTCCCCATCTGTGAATGGAATAATGCAGTTGTACCTTTTGCAAAGGGTGGCTGTGAGAAATAAATGTGATGCCTGCATAGGTTTGTTCAGCTCTGGATGTGCTCCCCAGGGCCCTGCTTGTGTATGTTCTTACTGGGATTCATCTTCATGGTTCGCTCCTCCATCCTGGGCGTGTCCTCTCTGCTTGTTCGACATACGTATTTGTGGTCCAGTCTTCCCGTCCGACTAAACATGCCCCAAACACAACTCTTCAAACTCTAGCTTTTCTCATTCCCCACTCCCCTCTTTTTTGTTTCCCATTGTTTACTTTTTTCTCTTGTTGGTGCCTCTTACTTTGCTCCTATCTTTCCATTCCCCACAGCCACCGCCCAGGTCCTCGCCTTCCCCTCTTTTGCCATAGAGCTGGATCAGCCCTTCTCAACTGGAATTCCTCTGAAGAATTAAGTGCCTCAAAGCATCTGTTTTCAGTGTTGATAATTCTCTCATACTGGCTGTGTTCCCTTGTTGGGAGAATATGCATTCAGATAATTTTCTACTTTTACGTCCAACACCTCAAAGTTGCCAAAGTGTTAAGTGAAAACAAGCCAGGATACAACTTTTCTGATGAGTGCTTTTTAATAAAATTTTCTTGAAATGGAGAAATAGTAAAGATATAAGTGAATGAAACCCTTCTTATAGAATGAGCGATAGAAATGTGCTTTGACATATCAAATATGATTAAAACTTCTTAATTTATGACAAAATGTTGCTAAAATTTTATTTGGGCTAGTTTTACTTTGTGATTATTTATTCAATTTATAAAAATGATATTCTTTTCTTTTAGCTCTGTCTCCTGACACTAGTGTTTCAGTCTTTACCTGGCAGGTGAATATATATGGACAAGGAAAGCCTTCTATGTATTTGGGGCTTTTTGACATAAATCGTTGGTATCATGCACAGATGCCAGATTCGTTAAGGTATGATTTCGCCCTCTCTTCTTTTTCGTGTTTGTATGTATAGCAGCGCAGTCATTTAATGATTTTGTAACATTTTCTTTTAGATCAGGAGAATATCTGCATAATTGCTCTTATTTTGCATTGTGGTCACTGGATTCTGTTGTGAACAAGACTTATCCACATTACATCTTGGATATACTAGTAAATGAGAGAAGCTTAAGTCGAGGAATTCCTCCTTCATATCCACCTCCTGAGCAGTTTTTTAATGCAAATATTTACAATTTTGGTATGTATGTCCTTAACATTACCTTTCGAGAGAAATAACGTGCACGAGTACGTATGCATGTGTGTAATACGTATTTGGATAGTATGTGTATATATAGTTACCTGTTCATGTTTCGTTACTGTCAGTTAATATATGGGTAACTTAGGAAATTAATTTGATGTGTACATGAGAAATTTAATACTTAGGGATTTTATAAAGAAATTATCACTATTATGAATTTGCTAGAAAAGGTAACTATCATTTATGTTGAAGTTTGGTATCTTGTCAGGATGGAAATACCTGGAAAAATTATTTTAAAATTTATTGTATGTAATAATTTTGATATCTTGCCTAGCATGTTAGGATAAATTTTGGTGTATTAATTCCATCTACGATATAATATGTAAGCACAATTTTTTTTTTTACATCTTTTTTTTAGATGCCACTTGTTTGTTAAACTCAGGAATTGTTCATATAACTTGTAATGGCTTTCAAAAGGAGGTAGGTAACAACTAACAATGTGGACAGAGTGTGCCTTATTGAACTGAAGTCAGATCATGGATTTAAACTTTATTTAGTGTTAATTATATAAACTGTTGTTTCAGCTTAAATGGTAGCTTCTGCTAGGTTTGTGCCATGAGCAGCTAGTAGCATCAGTTACTGATGGCAGCCTGCCAGAAGAAGTTTTGGGGTTGTGTGGATGTTAGCTACTTGAACCTTAAGGAAAAGAGCGGAAGTAGGTCAGTGCCTTCACCATAACCCTTTGTATCCGTATTCTTAATTCTCTTTCTTCTCAGGAAGCTTATGAATAAGTGAAGTAACGCAAAGAACGTGCCTAGCACAAGCGGGCAATGATTATGTGTTGAAAAAGACTTTCCCAGGAAAACACAAAATGGCAGATTTCAGAATTGATAATCGGCTAGATGTGCCTGAATGCCATATTTATATTCATATTAGATCTCTCTTACATTAGATCAGAAGGAATAAACTGCAGGTGTGTGTGTGTGTTCATTAAGATCTGTCCCCAGGTCTGTCACCTTTGGAGAAGGTAACAGGGTTACCGTGTGTGTGTGTGTGTGTGTTCATTAAGATCTGTCACCAGGTCTGTCGGCTTTGGAGAAGGTAACAGGCTTACCCGTCATAAAAACAAAAAGCCACCCAAAGTACCCTTATCAGTAATATTATTTATAACTAGCAAGCATTGGTTTAGCTCAAGAACCTATAAACCCTTTTCCTTGCAAGAAGTGTAAAAATGGAGTCTTACAATTTCTATTCCCTGTCTTTTAGCTTTATTCTCAAAATATTAAGTATAAGTATATTCTTGGGGATAGTAGGGTGATAAGTTTATTATTCTTAAATTTGATTATTTGAAATTGTGTATTGATATTTATTCATCGATCTTTACAGACTTTGAGATTTTTAAAGAAATCAGGAGCATCTCTCAGTGAATTCATACCTGATGGCTATAATAGATGTCTTATGGCTGGCCTTCTGTCACCAAGACTTACTGATACTCACCCTTCCAGTTTAAGTCAGGTGAGATGATTTCTAACGCTGTTGTTTCTTTTGAACTATTTTATTAGCTTTCTATTATAATAAAAGTCTACTAGATAATTTTTGCAGAAGTAGACTCAGTAGATGCGCTCTGCATGATCACTAGCTATGGTCCTGGGTTTGGCTTAAAATATATACTCCCAGGACTTAGTAGGCCATAACTTGGCACCAGGTTCACTTAGCTGTATAGAAGGATATAGGACAGGAGGCCCATCATGGCATGTCATGAGTAGAAGCTATTATAACAGGCCTGGGGCCATTTTCCAGCCCCTGTGGGAACTGCATGGGTGCAAGAAAATGAGACCTCTGAGTGGAAATCATCTTGACTTAGGTAGATCTCATGGTCTAGAACAAAAACATGTGATCACTGGCGTGAGCGTCACTGGCAACTTGTTCGTGGTTTCTATCACAGCGCTGTTTAATCAGAAATTCTAGGAGTGGAGCCCAGCACTCAGTGTTTTAATAAGCCCTTGATGTAGGGGGTGCCTGGGTGGCGCAGTCGGTTAAGTATCTGACTCTTCATTTCAGCTCAGGTCATGATCCCGGGGTCCTGGGATCGAGCCCCGCATGGGGCTCCCTGCTCAGCGGGGACTCTGCTTCTCCCTTTCCCTCAGCCCCTCTGCCTGCTTGTGCTCACGCTCTCTGTCTCTCAATAAATCTTTAAAAAAAGCCCTTGCTGTGATTCTGATGCAGTGTTTTATAGAAACCAGTATCTTCTGAGAGCGTGTGAGAAGATTCGAGGTTCCTGCAAAACAGGGCCGTTGGTTCTCGAAGTCAGACTCAACTCATGGAAACCAGAACCTTAACTTCCGAGTGGAGGTTTATAATCCATTCACAGTTTTCCTGGTCCCAGTACAATTTACGTGCCAGGAGACATTCTAGCAGTAAACAGTGTTGCCTGGGGACAGCTCATAATTCACCTCTATTTTAACTCATTATTTGTTAGTAAAATATGCTAGAATGAAGTAAGCTCCATTTTCCCATGGAGAAAGAAAATGTTAACTCTCCCCAGGTAGTGTTTGGATAAAGTTATTTAAAAATTACAGTTGTGAAACATAATGAATTGCTGGAAAAAGAGCCTTTTAAACATCCAAAGGAATATAAATATTGCCACTGGTGGTTTAACACTTATGGTTGGATTTTAATACTTAATTTCATGGAGTGAAGAGAAATATTCAATTCTATTATCATTGGGAGATTTCCTCTCCTCGTTTCCCCTCCTTTTATATTTTTGTATCTGTGTTTACCACATGGTCATGTCATGATCAGTGTTAATGTTCTTGTTATGTAGCTTGTTTTTTCCTGGAGTGTCCAAGTGGCCTTTAAAAAACAAAACAAAACCTTGCCTAGTCTCACACAAGCTTAATTTTTTCTTCTCAGTTTCTTCTTGCTCTTTGTGGAGCCTCTTTAGACGAAGGGTGTGACCTTCTGTTAGGTTACCTTCGTTGCCCAGCGTTTTATCGCCTTTGCCTCTGGTTCTATTTTTGAGAGATTTCTTCATCATCTCCCTGTCTTCCTATTAGCTTTTTAAAGATTTGACCCTCATTTAAAATTTTTGGAGTACTTTTTCTTTGATCAGTCTTTTGTTCATAGTATTCTGTTTTATGGATGAACCAGCTCCTGTCCGTGTGTGTTTAGTCTTACTTGGTTCTCTGCATTAGCTCTGTTTCCTCTGCAGTTGGTTTTCTTCCTTTAGTCTCTTTGATGCCAGTGGCTCTCCTTACGTGTTTGGTGGCCCTTGGTCATCTGTTAGTATGTAAAGTGGGTCAGTACCAGATGATACGCTCTCTTTTGCGTGGGTATAGTTCATGTAGAGGCGTCCTTTTCTTGGGGATAGTAGATGGGACGCGCACCATTACAGTGGAGAAAGCCCACACTTTGTTTGGGGCCATCCCATTTTTCCAAAGATCTGTGAGGCAGGCGTCCGTGGTTCTTCGCTGTGGGATCAGTGACTGGCTGTTCCATAGACTAAGTGTCCACCAGTTGCCTGTTTTCAGCCCCGGGTCTGACCACTCTTGTCCCCCACTTTCCTCTGTACCTGGTTTCTCCAAGGACTTAGCCTGAGGGCTCAGAGAGCTAACCCAATTCCATTCTCATCTGTAGCTCCCCTCTGTGAGGACCTAAGGATGTGGTTTCCCTCACACTGCTGAGTCTGTCACCTTTCCTCATGACTGCTGTTCACGGATTTTGTTGAGCTGTCTTACCCCATGATGCCTTCTCTTTTCCTTGCCCTCGCTGATTGATACCTGTCTCTGCTCTTTATGATTATTCACTGGGGTCTGATGATGATCCGGAGGCAGGAAGTAAATGGCTGTGCGTGATGTTCCATCTTTATCCACAGGTAACAATTTTCTTTTGTTCAGAAAAGGCTAAAAGCAGTTACTGAGGTTTCTTTTGTTCATTGTGAGTAATACGGTCTTTTTAACCCATCTACCTTGTGAGAGTTATGGAAGAATTGCTAATAGGTTGTACAGAAGAGATCTATTCTTTCTGTCTAATGGCCCAGGAATACTGTTGAGGGTTTGATGAAACAGCGTCATCTAACTCTGGGCTGTTGATTTCCAACCATATACATTCAGAGGACACCTTTGATCAGTCTTTTGTCTGTTTTGTGGTGTCCTTTCCTCTGCCCTCAAGAAGACAAGGAGAAAAAGAACCAAGCACCAATTCAAGATGGCTTTCTGCAGCTCTTGATTGGGTTCATTGAAAGACCTTAGGAAACTTTGGCCCCAGTGGCCCTGCCCATCCTCCCGTCAGGGACTGGAACTGCCTTTCCCGCCTGGTGCTTCAGCTTCTGACGACAGAGAACTCACTGCTCATCCTCGTCTTCAGGGCCTTGGGTGCTCCAAGTGCTCCATTTAACTTTCTCACTTTTAAGGAATTTAGTACAGATTATTTTTTTCTGATTACATACTGTCAAATTTATTTAAAGCGATAATATCTTAAAAATGTGAAACAAGAAAAAATTACCTGTAATTCAGCCACGTGAATAAAACAGCATTTAGTGTTTTCTGTGATTAAACCTGGTAATTCAACCTGTTGAGGTTTTTTTCCAATTACGTCAATAATACATGAATAATTTGGATTTAGAAAATTGGCTAAAGTGTATGGAGGCATATAAGTATTGGCATTTTGTTAACCATTCTTCGTGTACCTTTCTCTTTATTTTTTAAACTCCATTCCTAGAACAGGCCAAGTTAAACTGTATTCTTTAGTGATGCACATGTAGAGTGAAAGCAAGAAAGTGATGACTTCAGAAGGCCGGAAAGGGGTGGTGGTTGCCATGGGAGATGGGAGGGGAGGGTGGGATTTGCTTTTGGTCAGGTCAGAGCAGACACAGCTTCCAGGGTACTGCCAAAATATTCTCAATCTAAACCTGGGTGGGGTCTTATCAGTGTCCACTTTGTAATCATTTGTTTGTATACATGGTGTATGGACTTTATACTTTTCTTTCATGCATTTCTTTATATATCCCTTCTTCATATACATGAAAAGGATGATACAGATGCAATTTCATATTTTTATTGACTGGTCAGTATTCTGTTAATTACGTATTTATAGGGCTTACCCTTTTTTTACTGGGTTATCTATGGAAATTCTTTATCATACATATTTACCCTTTTTGTCGTAAATCTTCTAGATCCTCCCCCTACTGTTTTCCTCTTGATTTGTTTTATGGTATCTTTTGCTACATACAAATTAGTATTTTTGTAGTCAGATGTATTTTATAGCTCTAGCTTAAAAAGTCTAACACTTAAATGTTTCTTTATCATTTAAGGGTTCAGTTCATCTTTGTGTATCACATCAGGTAAAGGTTGATTTTCTTTCTCCCGGATGATGATGAGTCCGGCCGTGCTACACCACTTATAAAATAGAACGCAGAATATCCTTTGCTTATGTTACTGAGATACCACATTTATTTGATTTCCTTTGTCTGTGTGTACTGGGTTCTGTTTCTGGATTTTTATTTCTTCCCATCTGATCTATTTCTATGCCATTCATAGATTTCTTTGATATTCATAGTGATTTATAATGATTTTAAGTAACAGACTTAACTAAGACATGGCTGTATCTTACTTACAGTCACCTGCTTACAGTGTCTAATTCAGTGGGTTTTAATAAATCCATGGAATTGTGTACCTATCCCCACATTCAGTTTGAGAACATTTTTATCACCCCCACAAAACCCCCATATTCTACCCTCCACGCCCTGGCTTTTGATAACCATTCCTCTGCTTTCAGTCTTCATAGACTTCCTTGTTCCTTATATGAATCCACAGTTTATTTGTGTGGTAGCACGCATCAGTCCCTCGTCCCATTTAATGTCTGTGTCACATAACGTCTGTATAGGGAGTATACCACAGTTCATTTATCCATTCTTTCGTTGATGGGCATTTAGCTTGTTTCCAGTTTGGGGCTATTATGAATAATGTTGTTCCATGTAGAGTTTTGGTGTGGGCATGTGTTTTCATTTCTTTTGGGTGTGGAGTTGGCTGGGTCATGAGGTAACTCAGTATTTAAGTTTCCCAAAGTGGCTTTACCATTTTACATTCCCACCATCAGTGTATGAGGATTCGTTACTCCATGTCACCACCAATGCTTGTTACTGTCTGTGTTTGTGTTTATAGCCACCTAGTGAGTCATGAAATGTTTTTTTTTTTTTTTTAAGATTTATTTATTTATTTATTTGACAGAGAGAGAGCGAGAGGGAACACAAGCAGGGGTAGTGGGAGAGGGACAAGCAGGCTTCCCGCTGAGCAGGGAGCCCGATGTAGGGCACGATCCCAGGACTCTGGGACCATGGCCTGAACTGAAGGCAGACGCCCAGCGACTAAGCCACCCAGGCGCCCCTGAAATGTTTTATTTTTAACCCTTGAAATGTTTGTATTCTTTTTTTTAAGATTTGTTTATTTTAGAGAGAGTGCATTTGGGGGAGGGGCATAGGGAGAGAGAATCCTCAAGCAGACTCCCTACTGAGCACAGAGCCCCTGTGGGTCCCGATTCCAGGACCCTGAGATCATGACCTGAGCCAGAATCAACAGTTGGATGCTTAACCAAATGAACCACCCAGGTGCCCCTAAATGTTTGTATTCTTATAGAACTTGCTGTCTCTGAGTCTGTGATCAGATATCCTTTATCTTCATTTCTTACTCTTTTTCCTTCTTTTTTTAATGCGCGGTTCAGGAAGAACAGTTAGAAGCTATATTGTCAGCAGCGATCCACACAAGTTGCCTGGGCCTTTTGACTGGATGTATCAAAAAGTGGACAAAAGAAGGTAAGATTATAGTTTTTAACGAATAAAAAATTACTTTTGTATTTTAAATTGTTTAAATGATTAATTCGTTGGGGGGTTTAGTTAAACTTTATTTTGAGATAATTATAGGTTCACATTGCTATTTTAAGACATTATGTAGAGAGATCCTGTGTACCCTTTTATCACCACCTTTCCCCCGCAAAACAGTATCTCAGTCAGGATCCCTGTGTTGTCCTTTTTATAGTTTATAGCCACACCTACCTCCTCCCGCCTCTCACGCCCGGGAGCCACCAGTTTATTCTCTACTTACGTAATTTTGTCATTGCAAAAAGGTTCCAAAATGAAATGATATAGTATGTAACCTTAGGGATCGACTCTTTGGCAAACTTCTCTGGGATTCATCCCAGCTGTTGTGTGTCCCCCTCTTTAAAAACACACACTCAACACCCACATTATTTTTGTTGAGTCATTTGAGAATAAGTTGAGGACATCAACGTTTCTCTACTTGTATTATCAGTATTCTTTCCAAGAACAAGAACAGTCATTACAAAACCACCGTGTACTTAGAAAAATCAGGAGAAGCATTGAATATGCTATTATCTGATCTCAGACCTTACTGGAATCTTACTAATCATGCCAGTAATGCCCTTGGTAGCATTTATAGGGATAGGGAATCCAGAATGTAATCCAGAATATACTTTGTGTTTAGTTTTTAATGTCCCTTTAATCTCTTAATCTCATGTAATTCCTAGGCTTTTATCTTTCAAGAAATTGGTGTTTTTAAAGAGGAGTTAAGCCTGTCATTCTGCAGACAGTTTTTCAATGTGTGTGTGTTTAACCTTTCCTCATGATTAGATTCAGATTTTACATTTTTCACAGGAGTGCTACATAAAATGATGTGCTCCTTGCTGTGTTTTCGTACCAGTTTGTTTCTGTTAGTGTTGATGTTCACATTGCTCACTTGATCAGCGTGGTCTCTGTCAGGGTTCCCCACTGAAGTTACTAATTTTTTGTTTGTAATTGAGAATTCTTTTTTTTTTCATTGATATTTACAAATAAGAACAACCAAATTCTGCGGCTAATCTGCGCTTTGTTCTTGAATGGACATGGAATAAAGTGGTTTTTACAAAAGAGGAATTTGACAGACTGTGTAAGTATTGTATTAAAAAATTAACCTTGGTCTATGTTTTAAGCACATGACAATTTTAATCATTTTGAAGTTGTAAACTTTTTCAAGATTTTATTTTATTTGAGAGAGCGAGAGAGCATGAGCCTTAGGGAGGAGCAGCAGAGGCAGAGGGAGAAGCAGCCTCCCTGCTGAGCAGGGAGCCCGATGTGGGGCTTGATCATGACCTGAGATCATGACCTGAGCCAAAGGCAGATGCTTAACCGACTGAGCCACCCAGGTGCCCCTGAAGTTGTAAACTCTTTAAAGAAGTCTCAAAAAAAATAAAGAAAGAAAGAAGTCTCAGAAGAAAACCATTTCTTTTAATATTGGGGTGGCAAAATTGTGTTATTTTTGTTTGTTTTTTAAAGATTTTATTTAAGAGATTGCTACACCTGGCGTGGGGCTTGAACTTATAACCTCAAGATTAAGAGTCACCTGCTCCACCACTGAGCCAGTCAGGCGCCCTGACAGAATTATTTTTTGAGCGAGATTTTGCAGTAGATTGTTAAATGGGCAACATATTAATATGTCTACAGTACCAGGTTTCAGAACTGTACCTTATCTTTGATCTTAAGAGATTAATTTATGAAGTTTGCTGATGATGGAGTCAGGAGAGTATGGCAGTTGACCTGAGAAGCTCCCCTACTTACTCATTTTCTATTTAAAATATTTATGACTATAAAAAAGCTGAAGAGGAGGGCAAAAATTCATCACCGCTGTCTTCTACTTAGCAGATGTCATTATCAGTCATTCAAAGTCATTTTTCTTCTTGACAGTCTTACTCATCTGTCGGGTCCACTTTGAGTCTTGAGGTGTCTATAAATATCAAAACCCATTATGTGCAGAAATAATCAGGGTATAATATGTGATTGCCCTGTACATGAAAGTATAAGTTTATTTAGAAGTATATGTTTTTGTTATTTCTATCATTGTGTCAATGATGGATGAATAAATGGACTTTTTAAATCAGTTATTCCCCTTCTACTACTATAGACATGGGGTTCTGTGGTATTTTTAGGCCATACTTATGAAACTTATAAAAATGAAATAATTTTAAATATTTAATCACTTAATACAGTTGAAGTCAGAAACAAACACCTGGTAATTCAGAGCCAGGGCAAAAAAAAATGTATTTTTTTGAGTGGAAAATATTTTCAGGACTGGTAATGTAATTCATGTAAGTAAAGAAAAAAATTCAGATCAGTTCATAAATTGTATGCCTTTCCTTTGTTATACTTTGAGCATAATGTGGTACTTCAGGTTGGAACCTGGTAACTCAGCCACTCTTGCTGCCTTGAGCTTCGTTACTGGTTAATGGAGTTTTTTTTTTTTTAAAAACCTAAATGTAATTAAAATTCAAAGCATAGTATTTTAAATGTATTGGAAGTAAAACAAGTCCATTTGATTGAGGAAGGATTTCTGATTATGTTTTCTGGTTTCTAATTACCCATTAAATATTGATGTGATTAAATCTTATCTAAAAGACGTAACCAGTAGCAACTAAAATACCCATTTTTTCCTGAAAAATGAATTTGTAAACTCATTGTTGAGTTTAAATGAAAAGAGAGCCAAGTCTACAATGAATTGTAACAAGCATGCAGTTTTATTATAATAAGTCTTTATCTGGGTCTTAATTTTTAATGTCTCACTTTTGAAGGCTGGGGGTGGAAAAAGTGCTCTTATAAAATCATCACAAGACACCATAGCACATAAAAGATCTGGTATGAAAGATTTTTGTTTGAGGGAGAAGCATTTAATGAATAGACCTCATTTCTAGTCAGCCTGAAGTGGACTCCATAGCCCCTTTCTCTGCTCACATTGTTTACCTCGTTCTGCATCTTAAAAAACTAGGATGGGGATTTATATTTGTCCCTTCTTGGTTTCTTGAGGTTATTTGCCATTTCCACCATGTTTTTGTAAATCTCATAACGTATAGTCTAATTCTGTAGTTAATAGGAGTTGGAGAAATTTTGCGTTTATGACTGTAACCAATTCAGATTTATCGTGTCAGGACTAACCTAGTATTTCGTCCCGGAAGGTACGCCGTTATTTGATGGCTCGTGTCGTTTCACCGACCCGCAGACCATGCAGGCGCTCCAGCAGTGCTTCTTGCTCCTCAGCAACCTTAATTCCGTCTTAAACTGCTTTACCACAGAGGCCCAAGAGATCACGGAGAGAGGTGTGCTCTTTATGTGATATGAATGAGTTTTTATTTAAATTTTACTTCTGGAAACAGTAAACCTCCATGTCTTAGATGCATTACTGTGCAAAGTGCAAAGAGGCCTTTTTAATTTTAACTTTTTAAATGGAAACTAGAGAATGTACTAGATACGCCGTGAGCCCATGCTGAAGCAAGCTTGGGAAATTTGCGGGTTAAACTGCCTGTGAAGGTAGCACATGTACTTCCAGTAGGGTTTCACACTCTGAAAGTATACGTAAGTTTTTATTCACAGAAGCCATTGTAAGTGTTTGTCTCTGTTTTGCCATTTAAACAAAATAGGCAGTTTCACTTAAAGGCCCGGTTTGAACAACTTATATTAATCTATTACTGTGCTAGTTTGTGGGTTAATGTCTACATTTGACTTCTGAAACTAGCTAAATGGAAATGTAGCTTAGGCGGAAGCATATTTACCTAAAATACCTACTTAGTAAGTTACTTCAGCATTTTGGAGGTTATTTGTTCAGGCTAAGTGTGTTTAAAAATACACATAGTACTGTTAAAAGTCACCAAATAATTCGATTTTGGGAACTGTCCAGGGTCTTGATTTTTCATGTGTGGTTGATAAATTGAATGTTACACAACTGGTGTTTCATCCTCACAGGCCTCATGGACTTGCACAAAAAGTGCCTGGTTACCCGGCTCATCTGCCAGTACACACAAGTGGTGCTTTGGTTCTGTCATTCTGGGCTCTTACCGGAGGGCCTAGGTAAAACATTTACTTAATCTGTAGATATTAATGGAAACATTCTCAAATCTCTATCATTGGGGGTTTCTCATTTTCGGATTTCCTTTCTTCCCCCATCCCTCTTAGGTTTTCTTCTAGTCTTATATTCTTTCTCACTTTGTAGCTCTAGTTTCCTGCCCCACACCCGATGCACGTGCATCCATTCCATACATGCATATTGGGCTGAATAACAGGAAAGAATATTTAACAAAACATGGTTCTGAAAAAGGGTTCAATGATACCATCAGCTATAAATTAGACCCATTCAACTGTGGGTTTTATAATCTAGTTTGCCGATCTTTTTCTCCTTAAGAGTTCTTTTAATATGCTCATTAACCGAGATTATTTGCCATCAGTTGAATACTTCTTTTCATCTAATAATTTGTGCCAATACCAAGAATTAGGGAATTTGACTTTTGCTCTGCTTATGTAGAACACTTCTAAGCCCTTAACTTCTTGCATTTCCAGGGCATACGTTACATTCTATTGAGAAGCACTTCTGTCCCTTTGCTAATTGCCGTTAAACTTACTTTTTCATTATTCTCTTTGATTTTTCCTTAAATAGTGAATACTGCTTGCTTTCTAATTATCATTTGAAATTAAGGAAGTGATTAAGGATTAAGGGGGTAGAATCATTTCTGGAATAGCTTTTCCAGAGTTTTAGACCAGCATCCTTGTTTTTACCGACTATTGTGAGAGACTCTGTTTTCTCGTTTGTGTATCTGTTAATAAAGGGGTGTGTATTTATTAAATTTAGGAAGCCTGCAGACCAAACAACATCATGCAATTATAGTAAAATATTAATGTGGGTGACCTTAGGTATTGTTGAGATATTTCAGAAGTATTACTGACCTTTTTCCCGACTCTTAAAAAATTCTAGATGATGCCGTGCAGTTGTCCAGGTTGTACTACAACTACCCTGTAATTCAGAACTACTATACCAGTCGTCGACAGAAGTGTGAGCGTCTGGCAAGGTACCTTACAGAACCTTCCAAAACCTCTTCAAAGTTACTTTTTTAAGAAATCCTCGCTTTCTCAGAACAGAATTCATCATGCTGCAGAAAGATGAAATGCGTGGAATTCTTAAGTAAAGTGACAGAATTTGTTACCAGCATTATTATTTTAGTTGTAACGTTTGCCTGTTTGCCTTGACCTAACGGTTACCCTAAGTTGAGTGTGGCTACTCAGTATTTCCTAATTAAGAGTAGTTACCACAGTTGATTTATTAGAGGAGATTCTGTCACTTAAGCATGTATTTTTCCTGAGGATTCTTATTCAGAAAAGGACTAAGAGCTCCAATTCATCAGAAAACCATGAAGCATACCACCAGTTAGGCTTTTTACGTTCTTTCCGTTAACAGTTGCATTTCAGGCCCTTCAACCACTGTTTTCTTGTTTTCTTTGTTTTAATTCCTCTAATTCTCCTTTTTAAAATAAAAATAAGTAAAATACATCAATGTTAACTTCATTGGTTCCTTTGAAATAAAGAAGCAGAGATAATAGAAGAAAGAGCAGGGATTAGTCGTCTTCCTCAGGTGGGAATTGATGCTTGTAGAACAGCATGCAGCATTGACAGCAGTGGTTCACGAACATGGACATCAGGCATGTTGT
Organism: Eumetopias jubatus; assembly: GCF_037043125.1. NCBI lineage: Eukaryota > Metazoa > Chordata > Mammalia > Carnivora > Otariidae > Eumetopias > Eumetopias jubatus. The sequence continues at coordinate 65,638,543 of NW_028274818.1, read as the reverse complement.
CAGAATCCCCCAGAAATCAGTACGTTAAAAGGCCGTGCTGGCTATAGTTTGGTGTGTGGCAAGTTTGGGGTCCGGTGCTTTAGAAGAAATAATCTCGGAGACTGAGCACAGACTTGGCAGATTTATTAGGCATTATTTATTTTTTAAAGATTTTATTTATTTGAGAGAGAGAGAGTGTGCGCGCGAGCAGAGGGGGGAGGAGAGAGAGACTCTGAAGCAGTCTCCCTGCTGAGTGCAGAGCCCGACGCAGGGCTCCATCTCACAACCCTCAGATCATGACCCTAGCCAAAATCAGGAGTTGGATGCTTACTCGTCAGAGCCACCCAGGCGCCCTATCAGGCATATTTTAAAATTATAGATGTGGTATTTCCTAAGTGTGTGTCCCTGAACGGGTTTGCTAAGCTTTCTAGTCCTGCTTGGGTCACATAAATTACGCAGTCCATAGAAATAAAGACGGAACGGTGGGTGCGGTGCCTGACTCGGGAAGTAGGAACTGCTGCCGCCCTGGTGGTTAGTAGATGAGGAGGCAGGGACAGTATCTGCTGACCACCGTGTAGGTGCTCAGTGATACGTTTTTGAAGGAATCACTGGGTCAGAAGACTTAGGTGGTGAAAGGGAAATCATAGCTCTTTGACTTTGAACTGTAGCGTATTTATACCCGACTGGCTGCCATGCTCTTGGGCAAATGCCCAAGAAGGTCCAGAAGGTAAAACCAAGTGTCGCCTCAGGAATCTGGCGGCTGGACTGTGCTCTCCCCGGGGACCTGACCTATGCGCATGGGCTTGCTAATGACCAAGCCTGAGGCTTCTGCGGGGCTCATCTAATTCTTATTGGTGACTGGACTTCACGTGATGCTAACTGGGGTCCTATTCTCAACTCTCTTCTCCTTTTGATTGTGGAGATCAGTAAGAGTTTGGAATTAACACGAATAACGAATAATCGCGAATGTCACCCTTTCTGCAGAGGGAAGTGGAGCCCTGATTGCTTGATGATTGACGAAATGGTGTCTCAGTTAGGAGACAGCATTGAGAGGTTGTGGAAGCGCGATGAAGGAGGCACGGGAAAATACCCTCCGTCTAGTCTGCACGTATGTTCGTGACCACACGCTCCCCCATGAAGACCCTACAGTGTTGCCAGGGGTGGGGGGGGGACATGATTAGTGGTATCGCTCCCGCCCGGCACAGGCTTGGGGAAAATGGGGAGCGTGAATGAACAAACATATAAAACACACTGAATTTTTTATCCCTTTTACAGGCACTGCTTGACATATACCTACTGGACGACGTCACTGAAACAAGCAAACATGCTGTTGTATCCTTTAAAACACTGTCAAATAATTCATGTATCACCGACATAAAATATGAGAGTAATAGGAACCTCGCACTAATTTAATCTAATCTCGGTTGCACATTTGCAGTTTTTTTAAAGGAAGGTTAACCTAGGGTCTGTTGGTTGGGTTCAGATGGTCTATGGCAAACCTGAAACTATGCAGAATTTAGTTTTAGGTTTAATTTTCTAGGGATAGGATCCACAGCTCTCATCAGATTCTTGTGTGTGTACAGGACATCATCAGAGTTACCAACAGCAGTTCTGAAACATTGCTGGCCAAATGGTCTTTCTTTTCTTTTCTTTTCTTTTTTTTTTTTTTAAGATTTTATTTATTTATTTGTCAGAGTGAGCACAAGCAGGGAGAGCAGCAGGCAGAGGGAGAAGCAGGCTCCCCACTGAGCAGGGAGCCCGACATGGGACTCGATCCCAGGACCCTGAGATCGTGACCTGAGCTACAGGCAGATGTTTAACCCACGGAGACACCCAAGCATTAAATGGTCTTCCTTAATGAGGTTAACTTCTGTGTTCAATACGAATACATGATAAGTTAGTTTAGTATTACCTTAGGCATCGGGTCTGAACCCAGTGGTATTTGCAATGATATTTTTGTACTGCTGGCCAGTTTCTTAATTTAAAGAACGTAGTTCCAGGGAGCTGGGTGGCTTAGTCGATTAAGCGTCTGCCTTTGGCTCAGGTCATGATCCCGGGGTCTTAGGATCGAGTCCTGCATCAGGCTCCCTGCTCAGCGGGAGTCTGCTTCTCCTCTCTCCCTGTGTCAAATAAATAAATAAAATCTTTTTTAAAAAATATGTAGTTCCATTCATAATTTATAAGATACGTGATGTGTTTGCTTAAGCTGTTAGGTTTTGCTGATAACTGGAATTTTGTCTGTAGATCTGTCTCTTCAGTTTGCTAATAAGCTACTGACTTCATGAAGAAAATAGACTTTTTGTTCATCTCTTTTGTGGTGGTACTTACTGTTGAGAGTGAATGAAGTTGCTTGTAGGACTGGCCGGACCTGCATTTAATAAAATTACCACGCTTGGTTTTCCATTTTGTCTTACAGAATCCTAAACAGTCTCTTCAAGCCTCTTTGCTGCTCTAGTCTGTTGCTACCTAATATAAGTAGATATATGTAGGAGATTTTCTTCTTGTTGTTGTCCTTAATCCTCTTTCTTAAAGACCATTTATTTGTTGCTTGATATTATGTATTCCTTCCCAAACAAAACAGATACTTGCATTGAATCATTTCCCACTGCCTTTGCCATTCCTTGGGGCCAGGTGAAACTTATTCAAGGGTTTTGGCTGATAGATCATAATGACTATGGGGTAAGTCTGTTCACTTAGAATGTAAACTTTCATAAACTGTTAGAATTTCAGAAAGAAGTACATAGCTGGATTAAATGGGATATTAAAGATACGATACAGTCTACTTCTGGAGTAATTTACGGACTCAGTTCACTCATGACCTTTACCAAGCTCTATCGTAGGCAGCAGGAATACAAAGATGAAACAGTTCAGGACCCCAGGTCCCATCCTGCCTAAAAAAGGAAATAAATAATAAATAATTACTAATAGTGCAAATACAGCGATTGTTCTGTTAGAGACACGTTTGGTGTCCTGCTGTTAGAAGGCAGGACTTGGCATTGATGTATGATGATGGTGGCGGAAAGATTTTACATCATAGCCCAACGAGGCCTCAGAAGAATGGGGCTTTTGATAAGGCTTTTATTTAAAATCAAACATACCATGGATTAAAGTAGATCTTTATAGGTTATGTTTAAACTGTTGTTTGTGGCTTTAGTGTTGCCTGTCTTTAAAGGCTGGTTACTTTGTCCAAGTGCAGGAAATTTATATTTGCATTTAGCAGTTTTCGTGTCCTTCTGCAGAGTGGCTTGGATCTCCTGTTTCACCCAGCTACTGTGAAACCTGTGTCGTGGCAACATTCAAAGATTATTCAGGCCTGTATGAGTCAGGGGGAGCACAGACAAGCCCTCAGATACATTCAGACGATGAAGCCAACGGTGTCCAGCGGTGATGATGTTACCCTTCACCTCACCGTTTTGCTTTGTAATAAGTAAGTCCCTGTTTTGAAAATACGATCAAACTCTTGATTGTATATGTTAAATAAAGTGGAATTGATGAAACAGCAATATATAATATTTTGCTTTGGTTGCATTACATAATATTCTTAGGATTCTTCATCTGTCAGTGTGAGGAAAAACATAAAAAACCTTTTATCCTGGAATAGGATGAAGGAGTACCCTTGAGTAAAAGGGGAAAGCAAACTGAGCCTCGAAAATTATATCTGTTGCTAATTGGCAATGTGGACAGTGTCCCATGTGGGCGGTTGGGGTTTGAGTATGCTGAAAAGGAGCTAAAGATAGAAAGGATAAAATCCTATTGAGTTGCAAAATCAGGTTTTGTATCTTAAATACTTGAACCAGATTTGAGCAGGTCCTGTCTTTCCATTGCTTTTCTTCCCTTTGCCATATTTTAATGTTCTCTAATCAGCATGATATATTTCCATTTATATTATAGCAGTATATATATTACTGCAGTTATTTTATTTGTCATATAAGTGAAAGCTGTGACGAGTTAAATGTCATGATTGGAAATACAGTGGTCTGTTTACTAGGTTTTCTTGTTAACCTAATTAGTTGGGGAAATTGCTTGGAACTAATACTTCTTACTAGATTGTAACTGTTTTATACAACTCACTGTTTTGTTTTTTTTTTTTGTCGGTTCTGTTAGTTGGTCATTTTTATAATTTTTAGAAATTGGTTGCTTTACTCACCCCAGGTTGTTGTTTATGAACCAACGCCATTTCAGTGCCAGCACTCTGAAAGTTCAGCTTTCTTTGTTCTCTTAATGTATTTCTGAGAAGGTTGAATTTCCAAATTTCAGCAAGAAGAGGAGTTATGTAGTATGGTAATGGGTTGGCTAGATAGGACATTGCCAGTGTGTCCTCAAAAGTAATCAACTAGGAAGTACTTGTTGAAATCAAATAACTTGGATTAGCCACAAGTGTTTGGCTAGCTGAATAAATCTGAAATGAACATAAGAGCAAAACAAAATTTAAAGAAGCTAGTGGTGATAGAGATTTAATCACTGTATTAAGAGTCCCAGTACTGGGTAGTCAGGCAGCATGTAAACTATTTTGAGTTGTAAATAAGCTGCTCACTCTACTGACTTGGAAGAGGTGGTACTTGATCACTGATGCTTACATCGAAAAAACACGTTGGAACCTTGGAAAAACAACCTTTGAGAGGTTGCTGGTTTTTCCTCTATGATCCTGTTGTCCTTCGATTCATTCACAACACATTTCTCTGGCTTGCTAGATCCTCATTCCCTCTCCTTTAGCTATAGTGAACATTATATATTAATGTTTACGATAACAGAAACTTACTGCATGACTTCTAAACCTGATTTGTCTTAAGTAAAGGCTCAGTGACCTAGTCTTGAAGTGTCCTGTAGAGGACACGTAGAAGTAAAACCACAGGGCCACCTAAAATGGTGTTTGTTGAGATGATGTGGGTTCAGACTCGGTACAGGGGCTGTTTCACACCACTGCAGCGAAGTGAGTCAGAGGAGTTTTGTTTCCTAGAGTATATGAAAGTTACACTTTTGGAGTATGTTGATGTTTACACAGGAACGTACGTCAGCCTGTCTCTGCTGCTGTATTACCGAGAACCCCTGTGCACTCCTTAATGAAAGGACTTTTACTGCCAACACACTAGTCTAGCCTTTTATCAGTTGAAATAATTTTCCTATTGCCCTTCCCACCACCATGGTTTTCTACCATAGGAAGCAGTAGAGTAATGGGAATTTGGGGGCTTTCTTATTTTTTAAAATTTATGTTAGTGTTGGCAGTGGAACAGCCTTGCTTGAAGTTGGAGATAGCTGTGTCTCCTGCTGGAGGGGAAACGGGGAAAAACATTATCGTTTGCCCTTTGCCTTCGAGTATACTCTCCTGGTAGATTAATATTTGATAAGTCATAAATAAATCTATCTTACTCTTACTAGTATATTTGCTCAGCATCATACTTTAAAGTGGAAAATTCCCATGGACTGGTGGGCAGAGGAGGGTCAGGAATTTGGTTTTTTATTTATTTTTTTCAATAGTAAGATATTTACATGCTTCAGAAAGGTTCAAAAGGATACACCACGAATTTCCAGCCTCCTGTGCTGCTTCTTGGTACCCAGCGTTAATAATCTCTCGTGTATCCTGCCTAAGAAGTTGTGTACGTATGTAAGCAAATGGATCTGTGTTTCTTCCCACCCCTACTTAAAACCCTTCCCCCCACTTTTTGAAAAGCACTTGCTGGCATTTAATGAACCTCCCTCCATGTGGCTTCAAGCTACTGGGACGCAGCCAGTCTTCCCCCCGCCCCGCCCCGCCCATGACCTTCATCTCCTCAGTTCTTCTCCTGAAGAATTTGCCCCTCACGATAACAGGCTGCTTGGGGAGCTTTCCCTTCCCCAAAACTTCGTAGGAGTCCGATCACAGCACATTAGTGATGGGAGCAGCTCCAGGCTTGTTTCCGGCAGCATTTACCCTTCAACCCCCCCCCCACACACACACACTTAAAATACAACAGCACATCTATGTCTTGCTGCAGTGTACATTTTTCTCCTATTTAATTTGGATTTGATTTCATAATAGGACAAAAAGAGCTTCCCTATTGTTGACTGTTGCGTAGTAGTTCCTCGTGATGTGTCTGTATTTATCGAACTAGCTCCCCTTCATGAACATTTAGGTGTTTTCCAGTCTGTTGCCATTTTAACCACTGCCGTGAGTAACCACACATTTTGCTCAGGTACAGATTTAGTTTGTAAGACATAAAACCCTAAAAGTGGAATTAGTGGGTTAAGGGACATTTACAATTGTCATTTTGATAGATCACGGCACACAGCCCTTGTGAGGGTTAGGCCACTTCACCCCCATCACCTGTGCCCTTCAGTTGTTTATTCATCTGATGGGTAAAGGTGGTAATAGTAATAGGTTTCGTCTCACCATAATAAAATATTTTCATAAAGATGCTATTTCCTGCTTATGACCCGCCCATTGTTTTTTTGTGTGTGGTTGAGATTATTCTTCCTAACTTGTTAGAGCTCTTTATGTTACAAATATTAATCCTGAGATTTTTTTTTCCTCTTGTTTGTCATTTGTTTTTTTACTTTGTTTTAGAATGGATTTTGCTATGCTGAAAATCATGAAGTCAGAATTATCAGTATTTTCATTTGGCTTTGTGTCTTTTTTTTCACTTTAATGTCATTTTTTAGTTTTCTCATGGTATTTGCTACCACTTTTATGGTTTTTGTTTTATCCTTTAGGTGTCGATTAATCTGAAATTTATTTTGGTGAAAGCATTTTAAAAGAAGATTTCAGTGTACACTACACAAAACTAGAATAGTGCGGTGAAGGTTCCATATACCTGTCCTATGTCAGATTCAACAGATAGTGAGATTATGTCATAACTGCTTCATGTATACGTATGTTCATATGGTTTCCTTTTAATTTATGGTAATATATTATCCTTCTTATCTATTTTTCGATCTATAAAAATGTTATGCTCTTTTTAATACTCTCATATTCTTTATGTAGGAAAATAATTACCCCCTAAGACACTCAGGTTTATAACAACCATACTCTCCTGCCTGTTCTGGTATGGGGTAAAGAACAAGGCAATTCTAGATTTTTAGGGATACCCGTAAATGTGTTACTTATTTGGGTTCTTGACCTTAGTAAGTCCTGTAGAATATGTTAAAATACTCTAGTCCCAAGACAATAAAATGAACAGCTGGCCCCGCCTGGCCTGTCAGCAGAGGGAGCCCTTTTCTTCCCTGAGGAACTTGGTATCCACAGGAAGTCTGGGTTGGTGCTGCGAGAATTTCCTCCCATGCATTTTCATGCTGAATATTAATTGGTGTGACTTTGTTCATATATTCTGTGTTTCTTATATGTGTGTTATTTATTAACAAGTCTTTATGTCAGTATTTGTGACTATTTCAGTAACCATAGCTAAAGTTTTTTTATGATATCCATTGAAATCAAAATTGTGTGTTAACTTAGAATTAGATAAAAGATGATTTTTTTAAGAAAATCATTTCCCTGATACTCATATGTACTTGCCATGTTTTTATTCTACCGTCCACTTCAGCCCTGAAAGTTATCAGCCCCTCCAAAAATTCTGACAGTTCTGGTGTCTATCTTTCAAGACATTTTGTTATCTAATTAAGTAAATAAGCACATAAACATTTATAGGCTTTGTTTATTGGTTAAGTTTTTGTAATTATAGTCACTGTTGATACAGTTTGAAGCTTGCCTTTTTTTTTTTTTTTTTTAACTTAACAGTATGTCATGAGAAACACTGCTTTGTTTGATGTCTTACTGCCCGCAGAAGCCAGCATCTCACGGTCCCCACATGGTGTCTAAAACTCCCTAATTTAACCCGTGTTCTCCAATCAGATCTTCCTTATGGATCAGTCAGAATATTCTTTGAGCTCAGCCTGTCGCCGTCCCGTAGACACGGTGTTGCTTGTGTAGGTCTTTGCTCTCTACTCCTTCCACTGCTCTCCCACTGGCTGCGCATCCATAAGGGCCTGGCTCTCTCCACCACACCACGCTGATCCTTGTCTGCTCCCCAGGCCACGTTCGTTTGTGTCTTCTCACTCCCGTGTATGCTGTGTGCTTCCCTGTCTCACACTCCACTAATGATCCAGAGCTGCCTCACACAAACTCTGCTCCTTGAGATCAGCAAACGTCATGATGCCATGACGCGTGTTTAAGAAAAGTTCAGAGTACTTCTGCATCACACATACAGAGTGTCATTGCGATTCTGTAGGTCGATCACTCATTTTTAATGCCTCCAACAGCTTTTCTAACACTGGGCCTTGTGGACACTATTTCAGGTACATGGTGGAGGCCTGGACGTTCCTGCGGCAGCACTCCACCAGTCTGAACGTCGAGCAGCTCCTGACGCACACGTACAAGGTCTGCCAGGAGACGGGCCTCATGGAGGACTTGCTGAAGCTGCCTTTCACAGACCTCGAGCAGGTAATGACGCCCCAGCATCCGCTTGGCGGAAATGCAGGAGAAGTGAGTAGCTGATGAGTGTTTTTGGTTCTTCCTAGGACTGCCTGGTGAGATTTTTGCAGTCCAGCACCAACGTTCGGAATCACGAATTCCTTCTAGTTCACTACCTGCAGCGTGCCAATTACGTTTCTGCCCTGAGGCTGAACCAAACTCTGAAGACCAATTTTTCGGTATAATGAAACGTGTTTCATTATGGGGGACAAGAGAGTAAGGAGAGGTGGTAATTTTGTTGTGTGAGAGTTTCTAGTTTGGTAACCACTGGGTTCTTCGTATCCTCTTGAGCTTGGAGAACCCTCGTCTGACCTTCTCTAGCACGTTGGGAACAGGGCAGTATTACTACTTAACCGAATGCTTGTACATATGCCATTTCTATTTGGATAACTGCCCACAGTCTTGCCAGACTAACCACTTCACTCAGGGGGAGCGAGAGGAAGAGGTAGAGGAGCAGTGGGAGTTACGTAGTGCTCAGACGGATTCTTTTTTGTGCTTTGCTCTTGGAACACATTCTCTGAGCCTTGGTTCTTCATCAGTAAAATGACAGTGTCTCTTTGTGGGGATGCGCACAGGTGTGTCTGACGTGATCTGTCCCCTGACCCGTGTAGATGCTTGGTACATGGTGATCATTGTTGTTAGTCGTGGTGAAGACTCGAGCCGGGGGCGGGGAGGGATGGAACTTACGGACGGATGAGGACTGATAATGCAGTCACGTGTGTGTAGGAGGTCCTTGGTGTGGAAGAATGCATGTGTAGGGAGAAGGAAGATAGTCTTAGGTATTCAGAATTAATGTTTTAAATGGTAAATACATAAACATAGCGCTTTTAAAGATTAAATTTTCACCAATGACGGCATGTTCAATAGAATGATCGTGATCCTCGTTTGCGGGAGAGATCGGAGGTTCGAAATGCTATAGTAGAGCAATATGGGAAAGTCCTTCCTAAAATCCAGCGAAGATTAGCCATTGAGCAAGCTAAGCCTTACCATCTGTCCACATCACCTGTTCTTCGAGAAGGTAAGATTTGATTGAAAACTATTGTAAAGTACTGGGTGAGAAAGGACATCAAGTGATTACCTCCTGAAACCATTGTTCTCTTATATTTACCTAACTTTTGCTTTGATTCATTACTATGGTGCTTTTTTTTTTTTTTTTTAAACTGGGCCACTCCCACCAAATGTAATGCTTTCTGGGAGGATTTTATAGTTGATTTAGCAGTGTAGTACAGAATAAAAAACTCGTTTTATTTCTCTTGGACACTCCTGTCCAACTGTTAGAGAACATGTACGGTAATTTTTTCACTGCCTCCAAAAGCCGCAAGTTGTTACATTTCGGCATAGATGTTTCCGAACTAAGTATAACCTGTAACTGCCTCTTATCTTATGAGCCCCGTGTCCCAGTCCCTATTTCATATTCATCTTCTAGTAAAATCCTGGTGTTAGAGAGGAAATAAACCCTGCATTCTTTGCCTTACAGTTTCTAGACCCCAACCATTGTCCACTGTTACAAAGCAAGCTGCAACAGGGGCTGTGTTAACAAGATCTGCTTTCATCAGTAATGTGTTGTCTAAAATTGGAGAGATTTGGGCATGTACTGAACCTAAAGGTGGCCCCTCAGCCCACAAGAGGTATGCTTTCCTTACACCTGTTACGGTGTTGCCGCTCGCTGATCTTTCCCCGGTATCAGAAGCGGTCAGCAACCGTCCAGCCTTGGAGTTTATTAGTCTGTGTAAAAAGGAAAAACTCCTCTATGTTGACTATTTTTATAGTAAGAAGAGGTTTTTGTTTTTTTTGGTTTTTTTTGGTCTTTAACTTTAAAAGCAATTATATTTATTGCAATTTGTAAATAAGAAGAAATGTACAAAGTAAAAAGTGAGAGCCCTCCCCTCCAAGCTAATCCCACCTTCTTAAAGCATATTTTGATACTCTTCGTAATACATGCTGAACAGTTACATTTTTATTTTCTTTGTAGTCCTAAAAGAGAACCATCTCCTCTCCCACATCCACAAGTGCCTGAGGCATTTGTTGGAACACCAATTTTAAAAGCATCACAAAAGGTTTCTAGGTAAGACTTAGTTAAATCATTTTAAAATCACAATGTTAGACAATAATTACACTGTCATTTTTAATTATCTTTAAAATGTTATAGTATTTTAAATTCTTGAGTGAGTTTTTAATGCTTTTAATTTTTTTTTTTATAATTTGGGAAGTAGCGTAGTAATTTTAGCACCAGCTGCTAACCTACTTAGAATTTTGGCTTAATGATTTCAGACTGCTTAGAGAAAAGAAGCAAATTTTGTTTTATTAAAAATCATGAGCAAAGTAAACTGTTAACTTGCTGCTTTTCATATCACTTACTTGTTGATTGATCCCTGAATGCAGGTTATTTTTAGAATTCGTAACTAATCTTGGCTCATTGAAACTTTCTCCTGTACAACAGAGCCCACTAAAATGCCTTCCATGGCTTCAGATCAGTAATACTTGTACAACTTAAACTGTGGTATTAGAAAAGTAAATAATTAAGTCGAAGTTTTCCATCCAAGATGAAATTGTGATTGTATTTCATTTAAGAGTATTGGATAGTTGAAATAGGTGTTCATATCCTCAATAGCAGAGAACAAACAACTGTCTCCTAATATTTGCTTCCTTGTCTTTAATAGCATGCTCGTGATTATTATAAATTTCAATAACAAAATTGCGTTACTTTTGAGAATAAAATGATCTGAATTTACAATAGAATAAGGTACTCAGAGTAAGTTAATAATTTACAAACAGTTGGAGCCAAAGCTGTTTAGAGTGGGCATATTTTCAAAGCATGAAAGGGTTTACTGTTTGGGGGATTTAGATTTACTTAGATTGATGTTTTCCTTTAATTATCAGGAAGATTATTTCAAATAAAAGTCGTTATTATTATCATTCTGTTTTCCTAGAGTAGTGTTCCAGTTTTTCCCCACAAGTCACTTTTTCTCAGTCCCTTTGTACTTTACTAGATCTAGGGTTCAGGAAGGGAGCAATAATAAAAGTTTTCAGATTCATGACTAATGACCTAAGGTCCTAAAGAAAAAGAAGTATTATGAGAATCCTACAAAGCTATGATTAACTCAGATGGAAGAAAGTCAATTGAGGTGTGAATATTTATTTTTATAGAAATCATTCCATTCCCTAATTCTGTTTTTCAGACTGGTTTGCATTAGTGGGTAGTAAGTAAACTTGATTGTGACTAGCGTATCTTTCAGTGGAATAGCAGAGGTGACATCACTGGGCACTGCATACAGTGAGGCTACGTGCTGTTCTGTGCAGTGTGTGTTTTGTGTATGTGTATGATCTGAAACGCATTACTAATGTGTATCATGCTCAAAGATTTGTGGAAATCCTAAGCTCTGATGCAGTATTTAACATTTTTAAAGAAAATATAATAAAAAAATACTTTTCCTGATAATTGTTTTAGTATTTAGTATTTAGAAGTATTCTTATTAGTATAAGAATTTTGTTTTTACTCAGTAGGTACCTTTGTTGGACAGGCCCTGCTTTTGAGAAGCAGTCATTCATAAATGATTGAACACCTTGAACATGAATACTAACACAGTGCAAGGCAATTAACAAAATTCCAATTTGGGGTAGTTCAGTATAAAAGTGAGCAAACGGTTTACAAATACAGATTTTGAATACAAATGAGGTAGAGAAGGGAAAGAAGAATTAGAACAGACAATAAAGAAACAAATGTTAGTGGCCTGATGGTATATTTTTGGTTTGGTGGAAATCTCAAAGCTGTGTTTAGTACAGAATAACAAGCAGTAAGGGTTAAGGAAATGCTTCCTGTAAATATTTCCCACCGGGCACCGGGCACCAGCTTGGGTCCTAAAGCACCCATCTGTGATCTGTGTTCATCTGCCATCCCATTTGTGAAGAAGGACAAGGAAGGTACAGCCATGGGGAGTTTTTATTCCTGGGCACTGGGACATGCTGGACCTTTCTGGTCATTTTCAGCTGAACCACAGAGCACAGAGTCATTTTGGGGAAGTAAAAATGTGTTGTTTGTATTGCTAGGAAATATGACCATAAAATAGACTATTCATTAGAAAATTGCCTATGCAAAGGATCCATCAGAAATTGTAACCTGAAAATTTCACTTTCAAGTTTAAATTCTTTATCTGTGAATTAAGTTTTTAAATTCTTGGGACTGTGCTTGCTTAATACAAGTTATCGATGAGATCAGTTTTATCATTTGTATGAATTACATCAGGACATTACAGAAAACCAGCAGAATCTGGAGATTCCATTTTGTCACTGACCTCATTAATTTGAAAAAATAACTTTGTGTGTGTTGGTGCTCAGTCTTATTGCAATAAAAACCATAAAAGTAAAGCAAACCAATATTCATTATGTACGTCACATGTAGTTAAAAGGAATTTTTTGTGTTCGTAAAGAATTGTAGCAAATGAATTTATTTTATCAGTGAATATTGGTGAGAGGGAGGGCGGGGGACTAGAGCTTTTTTTTTTTTAATTGTTACCTAGAATTCCTAATTCTCAGTTTTACTACTGAATTAATTTTCTGACTTTTTGAAGTAATGGCATTATATTAACATCCTGACTGAACTTATAATTTCATGTGGTTACCATATTTGCCAGTGAGTATAGAAGTCTAATTACATGGCATGATAAATTTTGGGGGGATTTTTTTCCACCATAACTCAATAAGTTAGTTACCTGGGCCTTTCTGTGTACTGTGTGCCTGTACTGTGATTACAGACCGCTGGATTTGGTCGTTCATCCTGTGCACCAGCCTTGTCAGCGTTTGGGACTTATTCAGCAAACCCCCAAAAGATCTCCTTTATACCTGGCATCCAATTCATTGTTCAAAGGATCACATCACAGTCCTTCCAGGACTGTAGAATTACGTGTACTTGAAACTCCTTTCGTGGTGAAGGTGAGTATTGCATAACTACGTTCATAGTGAAACTAGGAAGTTCTCATGTGTCAAGCAGCAGGGAGAAGTAAGCTATCTCTTACTGATATCTCTGGGTAATGGACAGCATTAAGCCTGTTTGGGGGGAGTTACCTTTCTATAACGTTTATTGTACCTTTACATCTTCTTAAATAGGATTTTCCTACATTTACCTTTTGTGTTTACCTGATGTACTCAAGGTTAACAATTACATAGTTGTTCTGAGGGTAATCCAAGTCTCTATGGTTATTACAAGTTGAAACCTTAAAACCTTTGAAGAAAAGCTTTCGCGTTCTTGGGTTTGCCCCACCACCACCACCATTTCTGCTACCATTTTGCTGTTACTTCTTCCTTCTGTCATATGCTTTTTTTTTATTTTATTGTTTTAAAGATTTTATTTTTTATTTATTTGACAGAGAGAGATACAGCTAGAGAGGGAACACAAGCACGGGGAGTGGGAGAGGGGGAAGCAGGCCTCCCGCGGAGTAGGGAGCCCCATGTGGGGCTCGATCCCAGGACCCCGGGATCATGACCTGAGCCGAAGGCACACTCAACCAGCTGAGCCACCCAGGCGCCCCTCTGTCATACGCTTTTAGTTCTCTGGTTTCTTTTTTTATTTATTTAAATTCTCTCCTTAGATGAAACTGCACTCTGTTACTCCTTCTTACTAGCAGTATATCTGTCTTAATTCCTTTTCCTCCACCATCTCTGATAAATCATTAGCTGGGAAACCACAAAACTAGACTTGTGGTGGCGGGGAGTGGGCACCTTTTCCCATCCTGTTAGAATGGTTTCACAGCACTTGTGCGCTGACAACTTGCCCAGCATCCTGGATTGAGTCCCGAAGCGCCCTACTTTCATTTCTTTCCTTTGTTTCTGCATATTCAGCATGGAGAGTGAAGCCAGGGGATTCTTTTTTTTTTTTTTTTAATTGTATTTATGAGAGAGAGAGAACAAGCAGGGGAGGAGGGGCAGAGGGAAAGGGAGAAGCAGGCTCCCCGCTGAGACAGCCTGACATGGGACTCGATCCCAGGACCCCGGGATCGTGACCTGAGCTAAAGGCAGACACTTAACCAGCAGAGCCACCCAGGTGCCCCTGATTCTTACCTTACAAGGTGAAAAAAAGATAGTTGAACAAATGTCAGTCCTAAAATAGTTATTAAAACAAGTGGAAAAGAAGATTGGTGAGCTTTTTAAGTGCCTGATACTTTCCAGGGCTGTGATTCCTGTTTTTATCCATTAAAAAAATTACATTTTGTATTCTCTTAAATCAAGGAATAATTTTGTGTCTGCTACCAAAAACAATCTTGAAAAAAAAAATCAGTATAATATTGTAACGGATCTAACGGAATTTAGTGATCTAATGGAATACAACCATCTGCTTGCTAATCCTTCAGAGAAGTGAAGTGAAGGAATTATTGCTGCTAAATAGTTTCTGTGCTAATTATTTTTATTAATTCTGGTAAATCTTCAGGATTCTCATAAGTCATGAGTTACTGTTGGATTCATGAGATGAAATTATATCTCTTATAAAACATTCTTAAAGTCAGGCTTATCATTTGTATTAACTTGCTATAATTAAGCTTGGTTCTTTTCTGCACACACTGTCCTGTCTCTCTACCTAACTAAAGTTTTGTAGGCACCCATTAAATAATTTATCTCTGCACTCTCTAAGTTATTAAACTGGGAATAACCAAGACCTTAAAAGAATGATTGTGGATGTAGTTTTATGTTTTGTAGCCTTATGTATAGAAACCTCTTGAGTAGAATTTTGTACTTTCTTTCCAGTAATCCGTAAAAAAAACTTCTTATTGATGTTCTGTTGCAGTTGAGTATGTTGTGACTCAGTTGACCTTTGTCTGTCCTTATGTAAGCGGCTTTTACAGACACTAATGGTGGAATTCCATTCGTTCTTTGTCGCAGAGAGCTAAAACTTTGGCCATGTCAGTTACTTCCTCTGGATTTGCCGAGTTCACTCCTCAGTCCATCTTAAGGTCTGGTCTTCGAACGCCACCTTTGCCCTCTCCCTCTCTGTCACCTGGAAGGTCCGTTACCCCTCCTTTACGACTTAAGGAAACTAGAATTTCATTTATGGAAGAAGGCATGGCCACAAAACGGATTCCTGGAGTAAGTTTGATAATAGTTGGTACAAATTAAGAATATAGTAGCTTTTATAAGTAAAAAGTCAGATAAATCAGTTTTCTTTTTGAGAGAGAGAGGGAGAGAAAGAGTATGAGCCGGAGGAGGGGCAGAGGGAGAGGCAGACTCCCCACTGAGCAGGGAGCCTGACTCGGGCCTCAATCCCAGGACCCAGAGATCATGACCTGACCCAAAATCAGATGCTTAACTGAGCCACCCAGGTGCCCCACATAAATCAATATGACTGTAGATGTTTATATACAGTCTCACAGATAGCATGAAATCAGAAAACACTGGTTCAGTAAAAATCTCATGGCACTGAGTGACCAAGCCAAACCAATCCTTTACAACTGAAGTTTTAAAATAGGGCCCAGAAGCACCAAGCAAATTGCCTGTAATCAAATGGCTATTTGGTGGCAGAAATGGACTACAGTCAAGACCTCCAAATTTCTTAGTCCATGTTTTTTATTTGTTTTTTTTTTTTTTATACCTCATATTGTGTCGGCTCTCTTCCTAAGCTCCTGATCGGGTGTCTGTTGAGACGGTCTGCGGTCAGAGCTCCATCGTGGGTTAATAGGAAACCATTTGGTGGTAGTGGGTCATCTTGCCTAGTCTGTGTCTTAGTCTTTTGGAAATACCGTTTTATTCCCAATCAGGGAACATTAACAACCATTAACTTTCATATATCTGGAGAGAATGGATTTAGAATAAATGAGTTTTGACTGAGAAGAGAATCTAGAGAAATACCAAACATGAAAAGGATGTAAGTAATCAGTTACTATTGATTGGAGATGGAGAGCTTAGACTCTAATGATTTCTCCTAGTAAATTTTTTTTTTCCCCAAAACCTTTTACTTGACAGGGTGCAGATGACAGCAAAACAAGACTCTCTGTTACTACACCTCTCCATAAATGTGGAGGTCCAGCAAAAAGCAAATGGCTGAAGAGCAAAGCCAAGACAACAGCCTTTTCCCTGAGTAGTCTTGAAAAGGACCATCAGGAAGTGGAAGTGAGGTCCCAGGATACCCCTTCCCAGAGTTTGGAGAAACTGGATATGAGCCAAGAAAGTAGCGGTGCCTCCACCAGGTCAGACCAGACCACTTTGGAGTATCAGGATGCACCGTCACCAGGAGACTTGGAAGATATTTTCGTGGCCTCGAGGCCAGAGAGCACTTCCACAGAACTCATTATTAATTTAACTGAACCGACTGAGAAGGACAGTGATAAAGATGTGCTTGAATCAGAAGTGACTCCTCCAGACCTAGAGAAACAAACGGGTAAGACTTCCTTTCCAGATATTCAAAAAATGTGTAGAATTCTTTCCACCATAAGAAAAGCATCAGGATTAAATAATTACAGGATCCCAGTGTACTAGGTTCTAGACACAATGCACACATCTGCCTTAAGGCCATATTGTAGCTGTGAGGAGTAATAATTACTAATCCTCCAATCTAGGTTGTTATTACAGTTTCTAACTTGTCCAGCAGCCTCAACTTTCTAGAAAGCTGCTCAGAAACCAGGTCGGTCATTTCTTTTCACCATCCCTATCTTTCAGAATAATCAAAATCATCTCTGGATGATCCATACAGATATCCAGAGGCCCATGAATTTAGAGTCTTTAAGTTTACTTCTATATTAAAAAGATTTTGAGCCCCTAATGTATGTGGAGAACAGGTAGGCTCTCCTTGTGTGTGTGCTCCGTGTTGAGGAGCCTGCCCCTGCCTGCAAGTAATTTAGAGCCTCGTGGACTAGATACATAAACAAGCATTTACAGTGTAGTTGGAAAAGCATTCCTTTAGGAGGCATGGAAGGGGCCAGGGAAACACCAGAGAGAGGGGAGAGACTCGGCTTAGAATCAGATCAGAAGGGGTATCTGGGTGGCTCAGTCGGTTAAGCGTATGCCTTCGGCTCAGGTCATGATCCCAGAGTCCTGGGATTGAGTCCCGCATCAGGCTCCTTGCTCAGCGGAGAGCCTGCTTCTCCCTCTCCCTCTGCTGCCTGCCTCTCTGCTTACTTGTGCTCTCTCTCTCTGTCAAATAAATAAATAAAATCTTAAAAAAAAAAATCAGATCAGAAAATTTAGTCTATTTTTGGTTTCATAGCCCTGCACGGTTTTAACAAGCACATTTAAAGGTAACTCCTATCTTTAAATCTGTAAAACTAAATACTTCAATAAAAATCTCTGTCATACTGGTTTCTTTGGGGCTGTGATGTCTTTGTATAATAAACACAAGCATTATTGCTCTAAGAGCCTAGGACTGTCCTCGTGAATAGCATCTGTCTACAAGTGTACATCAGTCCAGATGTGCTCTCTTCCACCAAAATAGTTGAATGATAAAACAGATGAGGATGTTCATGGCAGTATCTTCATTGATTATTCCTAAAAAGATGAGGCAGTCTCAAACAGAAACTTGTATTGTTTTCGTGGGGGATTATATAGCACGAAATATAGGGTGAAACAGGCTAGCTGTGAATTTCAGCTACTTACACAGCCTGGGATAAGCAGTGTAACTGTGTGCTTCTGTGTCCTCATCTGTAAAATGGGGATAATGGTCCCCCCACTTGGATTGTCGAGGACTGAGTCGCTCTATGTACAGCACTTGCATGTTAAGTCTCAAGTGGGGGAAGCAGTAGGGTACGGGGACTCTCGGGCTGGGCTCGGGCTATTCGAAAGACCTGTTGGCATTCTGAGGCCAACGGAGTAAACCTAAAAGTACAAAAGAGCAGATCCAACAAGCTTGTTAAAAAGTAGTCATCCAAGAAAGATCATGAGTACTCGCTAAACAGTTGGCATAAGTGATGGTAAATATCCTTCCTGCTGATTCGTAGGCACTGTAGACGACGCGAAGACAAAGGACCTCTTGGTTGCAGAGGAGGTGCTTGCAGACTTCAGTCCCTTGCGCCCCATTCCAGGAGGTGGAGCTTCCCTCTGTGCTCCGCCAGCCCACGACGGGTAAGCTAAGCAGGGAGAGGTGCTCGTGCTCAAAGTATGAGGAGATGGTGAGCCGGAAGCTTCCTGTTCTGTGCGTAGATGAGCTTTTTTTTTTCAGATCTTGGGCATTCCCGCTTTGGTACTGGTTTCTGTTGTGAAGGACGTTCATTTGTACAAGTGTGTGTTACATAGTAGTTATTGTGAAGTCTTAGAACGATACTAGATACTTCCTGAATATACAAAGTCATGATGAAGTGAGGCAGATCTCCTTTTATATTCTTTGGTGATTCTATACTTGTTGAAGCCCTCCTGGTTTCGGGTTGATGAAGTGGGTCTCCTACGGCATCAAGATGGAGTATAGGGGACATGGCTCAGAGGCATTTGTGCTCCCTGCCATGTGGTGAATACAAGACTCCAGCAAAGGTTTTCATTTGTAATGACTGCTTGAACTATTAGTTTTATTCAGTGTTTGTACATTCAGGCACTGTACTAGACGATGTGGGGTCCACCAGCCTGATGCTGCTCAGTGGGGTCTAAGAGCTTGAGGCCAGGCCCCAAATAGTTTGTGGTTGCAACAAGACAGGCAACTTGTATTAGACTGTAAAAACCAGTACATCACTTCCTTTCCTGAAAGTCAGCTCAACTCATCAGTGAAGTGATTGACTGCCATTCTGGCAAAATCTCCTTCTCTTGTTGCAAGGCTGGACACCTTGCGTGTCAGGACTTGGAGCAACACTGTTGTAGAGGATACCAAAAAGTTGCAACTTTGATTATTGTGAAGTGTAGTAAGGGTGATTTACTAAGATTAATCCTTATAAAACATGGTCATTTAAGATACCGTAAGTGGTTCATTGCTTTGTAAGTCCTGAGGGAGTTCACACACCGCCCACAAAAATCACTATCGTAATAGTCACATCTCCTACATTGAACCCGATCATATGCTTCACTTCTGAGAAGAGAAATCCTGATCAGCTGCAATCTTTGCCAGGCCTCCATAGAAAAAGTGGGAGGAAACTATAAAGGATTATCTAGATTGTTTATTTATTTCTAATATTTCTTGAATTTTAATGAAAATAGTATTGCAATGGGTTTGATGGAGAATTGCAACAGTTGCAAAGCAAAAAGTAATCACATGACAAGAAACTTTGTGGTTACTGGTAATCTAGGTGAGTCGTCACCATCATGACAAGCCTATGTCCTTTTTAAATATAAATGTATTAGTTGTTGCTTCTTGGTTATCCTAACATTGTAAGATGGAGATAAGTCTTAAAAATACATCTATAAGGGCGCCAGTTAAGTGTCTGCCTTCAGCTTAAGTCATGATCTCAGGGTCCTGGGATTAAGCCCCTTATCAAGCTCCCTGCTCAGCAGGGAGTCGGCTTTTCCCTCTCCCCTCCCCCCACATTCATGCTCTCTCTCAAAATCTTTTAAAAAAAAATCATCTATAATATTCCAAATGCATGTTTGTTCTTGAATTTATTTTATAATTTTATTTGTCCCATTTAAAAAAAAAAAATCACGCTTTTGTTGGGTTTTGGGAAAGGGCTTATTCAGAATAGGAAGGGATCACTGTCCCCATATTTCCAGAACTTAATTTCACCAAGTGGCTTAATACAGGTCCCATTGGTCTCCTACTGTGAGTCTTTTTTCATACTCTTTCCAGTTAATACTAAAATATTGAACCTGATTTTACTGAGTATATAGGAAATACTCCATAATATCTGATAGACTCAAGAATGTGCCCACAGATAATTAAAAACTGGCATACGTGTAATTTATATTGACCAGCATTTTAAAATAATTTTATTTGTAGTTGAAAGCCATGCAAATTAGAAAGTGGGAATACCAAATACAGCATTACTTGTTTCTAAATTCACTTATAAATTTTATAGTGTTATTTAAAATGAACTTGGGTGGTAGTAAATTCTCCGAACCTCGGTTTTTATTACCAGAATGACATGTAGCAGAGCAGAGCAGTTGGGACCTTCTTCAGCACTAATGCACGTATTTCTGTTTCTAAAGGAAAATCCTCACACTGAAATCCCAGGTACCAGTTGTAGACGAAGGACTAGTATCTGTTGAGACCACCTCTGCATTTAGAGCAGGTAACAGTCAATGTGTGTATTATTTTGACTTTAGAATTATTTCATTTTAGGGGCGCCAGAGTGGCTCAGTCGGTTAAGCATCTGACTCTTGATTTTGGCTCCGGTCATGACCTCAGGGTGGTGGGGTGGGGCCCTGCATCAGGCTCTGTGCTCAGCATGGCGTCTGCTTGGGATTCTTCCTCTCCCTTGCCAGTCCCCAACCCCCTCCCTGGCTCACACATGAGTGCACACGCACTCTCTCTCCCCTCCCCCCCCAAAAAAAACAACAAAAAAGAATTATTTTAGTGTTTTAAGAGTTTTCTTATCTCAGTTCTTACTCTTTGATCAGGTTCCATAGCTGTAAGTAGCCTTGTGTTCTAAGGAGATGTATCAGAGCAGTGAGTTGCTTGTGAGGCGCTCTGTGGTCTAAAAGTAGACGTCTTAGAATGGTTTTTGTGGACATATTTTCCTTCAGAACATCAAAGAAGAGTAAAATCAATTACCAGTCCCCAGCCAGGCGGCATATCTGCTTTTCTGTCTTCTGGGACTCCAGTATCTACATGGGGCAACTTCTGTTTTTTAACTTAAGGCCAAGATTGGCTTTTTATTAGTGGAAAATAATTACAGATGACTGCATTTGCTCTAGGGAAATTAACAAATATGTAGAATTCATTTGATTTTGTTTTTTCAATCCAATGACTTCATTCTTTCACACACTGATAATTGGAAGGTAAAGTGCTTACTTTCCCACTCCTCTTTGCCAAACGGACAGATGAAAAACTTCCCTCATTTTGTTTTATAAGCTGTCTTTGTATTTTAGGGATACCAGGCCCATTATCTGTTAAAAGCATGCAAATATTTTTTCCTTGGTTTTTTTTGTTTGTTTGTTTCACTTTTTTATTGGGGTGCTTGGATGGCTTAGTCTGTTAAGCATCCAACTCTTAATCTCAGCTCAGGTCTTGATCTTAGGGTCACTTAAAAAAAACCCAAAAACCTTTTTACTGATTTTTGTTAAACACTAAAGGGTTTTGATTTAGTCAGATTCTCCCCCCCTCCCTCCACCCCAAAATGCTTTGGGTGTCGTTCACAAACCCAAATGACATTAAACTATGAGTGCTAATGACATAGAAAACTTAGTCAAAGAGGAACGTAAAAGATGAGGATTTATTTTTTTTAATGAGCTGTCACCCTCCCTCAGCTCCCCTCTAGGTTTTTTGTTTTTTTTTAATGGTAGAGTATATTTTTGTCCATTTGGATGCTTTCTGCCAAAAGAGAGATACCTAGTCCTTTTCACAGTGAGATACAGCCCAGACTGCAGGTCCCTCTTGTCATTATACTGAAGTTTCACAGTAAGGGCCGGAATTACACCTAAGTTGGAAAAAAAAAACAAAAAAAAAAACCACCATTGTCATTTTTAAGTGTAAAATTTATCTTCCATGTGTTTGTAGAAAGCAGATACGTATTGTCTAAGTTGGATACTGAAGAGATGGGATTAATATGTAAACCCTCATAAGGCTTTTCCCCTTTAAGAAGTTAGAAACTTTTGGGCAATAGGACAGTTTTTCAAGGAAATGTTCTCAAGTGCAATATGGCCTTTGCCTTTCTCTTGCTTCTCAGTGTGTGTGTCTTTTTGTTTTCCTTTCAGCTCTGGCTGATGTGCACGGTGATAGTGGAGACTCTGGGCTTGCTGTCCCTGAAAGTCCTGTGATCTCCGAAAATAAGCCTGACCAGGAAATAACATTGAACTTACAGGAAGATCACAAAGTAGAACTTGATGTCCTGAAAGCAAGTGTTGACTTAGCGGAAGAAAAGCCTCCTGTTTCTGACGATCCTCCTGATCCTCAAGAAATTCATGTAAAAAATTAATTTTTTACTTTGTTGTTAGTTTTGGTTTAGTTAGGTTTCAAATCATAGTTTAAACCTAATGTATTCATTTATTTGACTGTTGTATAAAAACCTCTTTTTAATGTGCGTTAGAAAAAAGCATGTAAATATTTTGTGGATTATAAAAGAACACATCCTTTAAGTGAGAAATTGTTTTTCGTGACCACCAAAAAGCTATGTTAAAGAAGTCAGAATTCTAACAGTTTAATTTTTGCTTAGTATCTGGTTCAAATGAAAGTTCTTTTAGCCATGAGAAAACAGATACTGGCTACTCCAGAGAAAAGTATGACAACTAAACTATTCAGAGCATTTGAAAATAACTGAATACAGTTAGATAGGATTGTTCCCCCATGCATACTTGTAGGAGAGTGCTCATTAGCTGGCTGGGGTTTAACTTCTATAACACAAGAAAGGATTTCTTTTCTGTCTTTCTTTCTTTCCTTTCCTTTTTTTTTTTTTGTACTTAATATGAATTATGGTTTCTAAAAATTCCACCATGTTTCTTTTAGTATCAACAGGCAACTTTATATGATAAATGAATGTAAGATTAAAAAAAAACAAACCACTTCTAATTTATAGAAATGTGATTGTATAGTATTTGGGAAGTTTCTTAAATCATAAGTGTCATGGTTGTCCATATTCATTTTCATGAGTATTCTCACTGTAAAATAGATGGATAAAGTCCCCTTACTTCAGCCGGGAAGCTAATAAAAATTGTGGGCGTGGTATGAGTGAGAATCCTCATTTCTGGGTATTTCCAGTCTTCATCTCACTGAATGTGTGGGGAGTGGGAAAATGTCATTGTCTAGGTGGGTGGTAATGTTCTACCTTCTTGGTCAGGAGATCTCTCTGTTACTTTCTACCTCCTCCTTTTTCTCCCCCTCCCTTACCAAAAGGTAAATGCAAGGACCATTCCTTCTTCCACCAAACCCTTGCAGGAGAGGTACTGAACTTGAAAGCCTTAGGAATTTCATGGTTTATGCAGCCCCAGCAAAGGGAAGAGGATTGAGTCTAGCCCAAGGGAGCTTATGTAGGTGAATTCTTCTTCAACCTTATGGGGATCATGCTGTTTAGAAAAAGTGTGGTTAGTTAGGGATTTTGGGGATTACCATTAAAACACAATTTGGGGGTTGTGTCTTTTTCTCCAGTTAATGTTTTTTTTTCGGGTGAGAACAGAATAAGTCCTTAAAATTAGCATCATAGTAATTTTCAGGGTTTTGTAAAGACTGTCTTTTTTAGCTAAGGAAATGCGGGATTTCTATTTTAATTCCATTCAGAATCTCAAAATCTTTTTCTGTCTAGTTATTTTGACCAAGTAATAATCTCTGATTGCTTAAATGGATATTTTTATAAAATAAGCCCATAAGTATATGCCATATCAAACGTAGTTTATGTTTAACAATTCATATACCAAGGGTGAGATGATTATTAAAAAACTGTATGCTTTAGGCTAAAATAAATGTACACATTAAAATTCTTTAACCAGTCTCTTATCTTTAATTCATTGTAGGTGACTGAACATGAAAAGCTCGGAGTTCAAGATTCAGAACACGAGGCTAGGAGTCTTTCATTTAATGAGTTGTATCCCTCAGGGACTCTTAAGCTCCAATATAATTTTGATACCATTGAGCAACAATTTTGTGACTTACCTGATAACAAAGACTCTGCTGAGTGTGACGTTGCCGAAGTAGACGGGGAACTTTTTGGGGCTCAGAGCAACTTTACCTTGATATTGGAAGGTGAAGAAGGAGAATTAGAGACAGGTGATTCTGCAGCATCTAATGTGTTAGCTCCAGCGGCAAACACAGTAGCTGAGGAAAAACATGTATGCAGTGAGGAAAACGGTGGACACGACGCAGAGTTGCCAACGGTCCTGACTAGTGATCAGGAGTCCCAGAAGGTAGAGACCTTACCATATGTGCCTGAACCAATTAAAGTAGCAATCGCAGAAAATTTACTAGATATAATTAAAGACACAAGAAGTAAAGAAATTACTTCAGATACAGCGGAACAGCAGTCCATTCACGAAAACATACCTTTAATAAGCCAGCAGGTCACCAAGGTAGTCAAATCTACGTTGAAGACTGTTCAGGAAGCAAGTACAGTGACTATAAACGTGAGCCAGCTTGATGACACGATTTCCTCCAGAACTCGCAGGAGAGGACGTGTCCAATCAGCACAACAGGAAGAGTCCGTAGCTGTTGCTACTCCTGACAGCCTGGGCCTTTTGGATAGGAGGACTCGGAAAAGGAAAGAAATTTCTGGGGCTTTTGAAGGTGCCTGTTCTGATGTCAAAGTTATATCTCAGAACCTGCAAATACCTCAAAATTCTGTGACTCCTAGGAGAGGAAGGAAAAGGACAGACGATAATCAGGACATGTTAGAAAGTGATCGTCCTATGGAACAGGACTTAGAGGTTACTCCAGATAGCAGACTAAGGAGGGCAAAACCCTCTCAGCTGTTGGAACCGGCTGCTGGAAAAACTAAGCTTTCGTCTGTTACAAAAAAGACTCCTAAAGGAATTAAAAAACCTGTGGAGTACCCGGAAAGTGTTGAAATGGTAGATCTAGATCTGACAGTTAGTAAAGTAGCACGTCCCAGTGGAAGTACCCGAAAATTGAGAAGTGCCACTCTAGAAGCTTCTAAAAAGACAGGACATAAGCCAGGTGGAGAAACTAAGCTTTCGTCTGTTACCAAGACTCCTAAAGGAATTAAAAAATCTGTAGACTCTCCGGAAAGTGTTGAAATGAAAGATCTAGATCTAAAAGTTAATAAAGTAGCACGTCCCAGTGGAAGTACCCGAAAACTGAGAAGTGCTAATCTAGAAGCTGCTGAAAGTAGAGGACATAAACCAGATGGAAAGCCCATGGACCAGCCACCACCTGTCAAGCCTGACAAAGGTCCTAAAAAGAGGGAAAGTAGCACACTCGATGTCACAGAAGACTCCAAACTGGATTCATCGCAGCTGAGTCTTCAGGCAGAGTTTGGTAGACCTAGGAAACGTGGTAGACCGAGAAAAGTTAATCCATCTGAAGATGTCGGATCCAAGGCTGCCAAGGAAGTGAAAAGTCCCAAGAGGAGGTCAGGAACTTTCAGCAGCCAGAGGAGGTCGGCAAGAAAGACCCCAGCCAAAAGAAAGACTGATGTTGCAAAAACAGCCTTAGAAAAATCCGCTTTAGTGCCAAATGAACTTGCTGTGGTGACTGGCTCTAAGAAAAAGCTTACAAAAAGGACTGAAGATTCAAGCCAAACATGTGCATTACGTTCAGTATCAGAAAAATACACTGATGAAGAAATGACCGCTATGGAAACTGACGACCTGGAAGAGAGGGGGCTTGCCCCAGCCGCACCGCCAAAATCGTCCCGCAGCACAAGGACTCGATCTAGCAAGACCATCTCGTTTCCCGACCTCTCTGAACCAAAAAACGAGTTTGTGTTCTCTACTCCCGTGTCAAAGGTTCCAAGGAAAGAGAAAGGTACTTTTACTTATATTCAAAGCACAGTTTTCCTCTCGCTCAGTCTTCAGCTTAAAATTCTGTTGTGTAAAGCACAATTCGACTTGATTTAAGACCGTAATTATTTCTCCTAAAAATGATTAGTAGTTCCAGGAAATTCCTCTCCCCCCTCCAAAAAAGAAAACACACTTTATCTTGAAATAGTAAAATTTAAAGATTTTATATTTCAAAGTTTAGATTCAGGAATTTTCTGTTTCACTGTGACTCTTCCTGTAATTCACTTGACACAGGTTTAATCTTCTAGAATAGTACCATTTCTCTTCATTCTGCCCTGACATAAGTGACTTAATTTCTCCTCAAATAGAATCAGCATTTTTAATCTAAGTGCTGCTGTGTTTGGCTCATGTCCCAGAAGATATCCGCAACCTCAAATTGTTTTGAAGGGAAGGAGCAGTAGAATTTTATTGATTAGGTTACAGAAATTATTCCAGTGCCTCCTCCCTGTTGCCCATAAATTGGCATGGCTGCATGTCCAGCCTCCCTCATTGCCCCTGATGAGCTCACGACTCTGTCGTTGGGTTAGTATAGCTCATACCTTGCCAGTGGGGGTGACGTGTCTCCCCAAAGGATGAAAATATCTTATTAGGATTCGGGAGGGGGGATGTTTCAGTGAAGCAGCCAATTAAGAGAAAGGGTCTAAAAGGTGATGATGTTGAAGGAAATGTTGAGACACTGGTGTCGCTGAACAGAACCTGTTAGGGTCGTTCTTGGCAAATGTGATAAAAATGGTTAGGTGAGCAAAATGTAGTTGTTCACTTAAGGTTGAAGATCTGAATTTCAACAAAGCAGCTCAGGGACTCGTTAAGTAAAGTAGGTGACTTTGTTGTATTTATTTAACCTTTCAGAACTGTGGTGTGTACTTTTAAAAGCATTAGTGAACATCCTGTAGAGTTAGTTGCCTTATGACTTGAGGAAGGCCACGCGAAAGATAAGCCATTTAGAAATCTGCAAACTGAAAATTTTCTATATTCAGCATTCACTCTGCAAACACTGTTTAAACGTGTTGGCTTATGCAGTCATTTCTTTTAGTTACATAGTCTGAGCCCAGGAAGGGGCCCTTTGCCATCAGATTGATCGTTTGTTTTACAAAATAACTTGTAACAGTTGCAGGAGGTCTGTCTCCCACCCCCAACCCCGTTTTTAAAAATAGATCTTTGATTTTACTGTAGGATTCCGTTTTTTACAGTTTGAGGAAAGGGAGGTCACGCCCATACTTTCCTTGGAGCAAGATGCAATGACCTGAGTGTGTCGGATTTTAGCTCACTTGACTAAGCTGCTAGATCAGATAAATTGGAAATGCAGCGCGGGTAGCAGAAGGTCATTAACACAATTCTTTTACGCTTTCCTTGTGACTTAGAAAAGTGTAGCAAACACCCAAATTGTGTGGTATTTTGGCAGATGTCTCAGTAATTCTGATCTTCGTCGTCTTTACATACTGGTCACCTGTATACCCACGAACTACAGCTTGTTTCTGTAATAAAATACATGCCTGCCATAGAAAATTAGAAATTCAGTGTATTATCCTCTCGTTATCTGAAGGACCAATAACCAGAGTTCACATTTTCTTCCAGCTGTGTGTCCAGAGACATATTCTGCTGCTTCTTCCCCCTCGCTTCATGAGCATTTTCAGATCCTCTCAAATACCTTTTGGAACCGGGGGTGGGTGTTCGTGATTTTGTGTGTCTCGTGGCTTCCCCCCCCCAATAGGCTTCCCGGCTGGCACCGCCTCTCACCGATGGGCCACACATGCTCGTACCTTCTCCTGTTGTGTATTTGAACCATTGTCAGATTCTCTAGTGTTAAAAACAGGCACCTTCTCGCGTTAGAAGTGGTGAGAAATTGGGGACTGAGATCTCTCATTTCTGCCACTCAGTAGCTGGGCAGCCAGTCCTCTCACTTTTCCAAATCTGGCTTTCTCACTTTGACAACGAAGGGGACAGTACCTGCTCCGCAGCCTTCTGACAAGGCAGTCACCATCACCAGCGTCCAGGGCCTCCTTGCTTCTCTTGCCTTTTGGCTAGAGTTCCCTCTCTCCTCCTCTGCCCATTCACGTTGTCTTCTTAAAGCTCTTTAGGAAGGGCAGGAAGCACAGAGGAGCAGGCACAGAAATACTACCATATGACCTGAAGGCAGTCAGAGAGACAGCCATCTTAGAATTTAGTTAGAGGCATTTTGCTGGTCAGAAAAATGTAAAGCTTGACATCTCCGTGGATTCTGTCTAATTTCTGTTACTCAGCAGCAAGCGTTTAAGAAGGGCCTGCCGTGGGCCTGAGGCTGAACTGGGGTAGACTTTCGTCAGGTGATTTGATTCCCGCTCCAGCGCAGTGAAGTGTAGCTACTGCTCTTCCTTCCTTCCACAGTGAGGGGAGGTTGAAGTTCAGGGAGACCGAGCCCTCACACCACCCAGGCTGTGAGGCGGTGTCCCGGAGCCCACCTGCTGCCTGTTCAGAGCATTGACCAGTACGTTCCTGGCTTTAAAGCTGACATTTTGGGATGCCTTACGCCTTCGGTAGTGCTGGCATCAAAACTTCCCCTCAGGAGACGTAGAGAGGTGGATGAGGAATGAATATGCCAAGAAGTATCATAAAGTCTTGTTTGGCTTAGTAGAAGCACGTGGAAGAATTGGGGGAGGCCGAACATTTTTGCACACAATAGCGGGTGTTCATATTTCCTTACTTAATCCTTTGAATTGTAGGGGGAGATGTAGGGGAAGAACATGGGCTGGTCTTTGAAAAGCCAGGGCAGTTGTTGCTCCAGGTAGCCTAGAAAGAGAAAAACAGCATGTTTTCATTTCCTGGAAAGACCCTAGATAGGTTTCTTTTTAACGAAAGAGGAAGGTCACCACCAGCACCCCCACTGTTGCCGGCTCTGCCCCTAACCCTCTGGCAGCAGAGAGAACTCTGATTTCTGACCTCACCTCAGTTTTTTCTTAACAATTATGTGCTTTAAAAGCAGAATTTGATGTCTTACAGAAGTCTTGACTGTCCAGGTGGGTGAAATAATGTTGAACTAGACTTGGAGAATTTTATTTCAGGACTGTAAATTCTTGAAATAGTAAGCAGCTACTGGGGGCCACCCACGCTGTTCAGTCCTCTCATCTTCACGATGACTTGATAGGTTCTGTTATTAATCCCATTTTATAGAAACTGAGGCACAGAGGGGTTTAACTCATTTGCCAAATGCAGGAGCTGGGATTTAACCTGTGGCAGACGGCTTTAGCGGCTGCTTCCATAAGCAATGGCTACTGGCCATGAATACGGAGACCCTGTGGTGAAAACAAAATCTGAGATACAGTCTGTGATGTCTGTGATGTTTTTAATTACGTATTTTGAACGAGTTCTTAATTAAACCATTTTTATTTATCTATGGCATTTCTTCCTATCATCCTGTTCTTCCACATTCATTACTTTCTCTGCTTACTTTTTCCCTTTATGGCGGGGACTTTTCTATTGTTGCTTTGACCCGAACAACTAGCTCAGAATGAGCTGGAAGGAAAGAACTTTTGAGTCTTCTTTGAAGATAAAATTACTTTTGTAAATGAAAACGTCGTCTCTGGAATAGGAAGGTTTACAAAGCAATCTAGCTCAGCTTATGTACAAGATTATCGCTTCTCGGCCTTTTGGCTAAGATCAAGTGTAGCTTATGTACAAGATTGACGCTTCCCTCTCTCAGAACATTTGAGGAGCAGTAGAGATTAGAATTAGTGGAATGATACAGTTCTGAGCTTTTTAGGTCTTATTTTTCTGTTGTAGTGTTACTTAGTTTGAGGCGTTAGATGTTCCTGAACTTGGGGTTTGCCCTGTCATTCCTCTCCTCCTGGTGCGGCCGCCATGCTCAGATGCTCGTGTCTTCCAGGTTGTCCTCCCGATGTGCGATGTGCGTCGTTTGTTCCAAGCTTTAAAAAAACACAGATACTGGTACATATATAAATGGACATGGATACAGTGTGTTTTTTCTCCCTGCCTTGCTTTAGGGAAAAAAATAGAGGCTCCGGCACAGCTGCAAGAATTAGTTTCAGATTTACCTTCTCGGTTTGTCTTCTCGCCTCCTGCGTTACGGACCAGGCAGAAAACCACATCTAACACATCCAGAGCTGGAGATGAACTGGTAAGAAATGCATTGTATTCGTATGCTTATTTAAACATGCTCTCTACTTGTTTAGGCAGTGTTTCCTAAATAAACCTCATTTATACTGAAAGCCCCAGATCACCTTGTCTGCACTTGGGGGGCCCTTCCCTTGGACACAGTATGTCACCGATGGTGTGTTTCTGGCAGCTATGGTTTAGATGACCCATTAGGGGAAAGGCTTTTAGCTTTTAGGGTCTCATCAGAATGATCTGGATGTGTTTCTCTAGATTAGAGGTCCCTGAACCCCCGGGGTGTCTTGCACAGTCACACTTGGAGAGAGAGTGCTTCAGAGTTGACTGTATCACCTGATTGCACATAACCCTAAAATCAAAGCAGTTCCGGGATTGAGAGGGAGACAGACCCTTGTTTTAACAACATTAATTCATAAGCATTTTTTGAACTATCTGCTATGAGCCAGTTACTATTCAAGGACAAAGACTTAGAGAGAAATCACTTGGGCAGATTCCTGGTCTTTCAGGAGTTCAGTTTAATTGAAGAGGCTAAAACACACATAATTACTTCACGGTATGTTAAGAATCATTTATGCCCAAATAACCCTATAGACGGAAGGTAAAGCAAACAGGCACCACTGGAAGAGAACCGTGGATCACAGAGGCAGTGCTCGGGGGCGGGGGGCTGCTTACAAATGGGTGAACGGCCATGTGCATGTTAAAGGAAATATGAAATGAATTCTAGGGAGGAAAACTAGTCTCTGGTGGCCAGTTCCTTTACAAGACGACGAGAGCCCGGATGTGGGCTGAGGCAGTGGGAACAGGAGTGCAGCAGACAAGGACACGTTCCACGTGAAACATGCGTGCCTTGGAGATGAGCTGGATGTGTGGGGATAGGGCTAAAGAGCGGCCCTAGGTGACCAGAGTTCCTGCTAAAGATAAAAGGGGTCCATTTGGGACTTGTGGCGTCTGAATTCACTAGCCCTCTTTGGCCATATTCCTTGATGCAGGATAGAACTAATTCAACTTGGATTTCAAGTATTTACTTATGATTTAGCTTCTAAAATTTTTAACCCCTAGAAAGATAATGCTCCATCAGTAGAAACTGTGGGAAGACCAAAAGTGAAAACAACCAGGACGGCAAAGACAAAACAGGCAAGCAGGTATGAACTTTTTTATGCTGTAATTTTTATCCATTTTGTTTTATAGATTAGATTTGAGAAGAGTCATAACTTAGAGAAATGAAGCTCTTCAGGAAAGGGTCATTCTTAGGGGCATTGTGCGCACTGGCTTGTGGCGATGGCTGGGTCTCCCCACACAGCAGTGAAAGCCAATCTGTCCTTTTTAAAGAAGGGTCACGGGGGTCTTGTTTTTGGCAGTGGGAGGTTTCACCCTTTCCTTAGTTAAGGTAGATAACTATTAATAAAAATAATTATAAACTTAAAAATCTTGTACTTATTTTACTAGTAGCAATAAAACTTCCATTCATGAGGACGTTTGTCCAGGTATATTGGCGCTTAGGCATGGTTGAATTTCATAAAAGTACAAAATAAATCCATTGATCTTCCTTTAAAAATGGGCATCATGAGACTTTGGACCATAACTCATAACATCGTTTATGCATCATTTCACTTTATATATATATATATATATATATATATATATACACACACACACACACACACATATATATATAAACGTTCATATGACGGAGGTATACCCATCCTTGCTGATTGCTGCCGTGGGAGCGTTGCTGTTTCTCACACACTTCACGGGCCTCCTGGGCTCTCAGCCCACCGACATCACGTGAAGCCTTTACGCAGCCTCCAGGTACCCTGTGTGACCGAAAGCTTCACTTCGCTTCTCAAATCAAAGCACCCAGAAAGGGTACTGCTCCTACTTTTTTCCCCCCAAGGTAATTGGGAAGTGGATTCTAGTCAATATTATAATGTATTCTTACTTGAATTGTGTTTTGTTTTCAGAAGCCAAGAAGAAGATAATTGGTCACCTCCTGCCGTGAAAATCCGGCTGATTTCTCCTTTGGCGAGCCCGGCTGATGGAGTCCGGAGCAAGCCTGGACGAGCGACAGCAGTGGCAGGAAGAGCTCCGGGAAGGAGCAGGAAGAAACTGTCCTCCTTTCCAAAGCAAGTTTTACGCAGAAAAATGCTATAATTTTTTTCAAGTTTTTAATGAACACCAGTTTGTAAAATCATCAGAATTGTGTGGATTATTAAAAATCACCTAATTTGGAAGAAAACAATTTGTATAAATTACTGTAGATTTTTGTAAACAGAAGGTCTTCAATAAGTACAATAACTCCGTAAGGAGTGTGATTCTTTTAGTCCGGGCAGTTTTTCTATTTTATATTAAGACTTCATACATTTATATAATATGTAAATATGGCTTCTTACTGGAATGTTAAATAAAGTGTATACTTCACAGTAGTTTGTGTCTGTTAGATTTTTGAGAGGGGATTTCTGTTTTAATAATGATTTTATAATGCTAGTAGGTATTGGTCCCATTTTCTTTCGCTACAATTAAAAGGTATTAGACCAGCCTTAAAACGAAGATGATTGAAGAACTGTTGATTTTTTTTAAAGTTGCTATTTTATAATTTATGCACTTTGCTCCTATGATTGAGATTTCTAATCATAAAATGTATATATATATTTTTTTGCCTGTTACTATGTTCAAATCGAATTATGGGCATGTAATTTTGCCGCTTTTTGTAGTTTAACAAATTTTGTATATTCTACCTCAAATTTGTCATTTTCCAAGTAATGCATTGGTTAAATACAATGTTGGCATTTCTTGTTCAGCAAGCTTAAAGGCTCTTTACCTTTAAAGTCTCTTCATTCTTTAGAGACTAATCATCCAGGTTAGACTGATTGGTTCAGTGCTCACTAGCCTCCTGGAAAGGTTTGAGAAGAAAGGGAAATGTCGAACAAAACTGTTTCATGGCTGCTTGATACACCTCGTGTGTGCCTAGTATCGACAGAATAAGTCTGAACAAATTTTATAATATTCTTGCTGTGAAGGAGCTTGCTGTAAAATCACAGAAATCCCTTAATATTCAGGTTTGAAGACTGACTCATTTTCATAGGACATCAGGCACAGACTCTTGAGGACAGGGAATGAGTGTGAGGTGGGAAGGGAAAAGAAACAAGACACTGTTGTCTGCAGTACAACTCTGTGCAGTTCAGTGGGGACGCTTGATGTAGCCTGTGAAACTCATCAATAAGTGAGTGCTGTAAAATAATTTATAACAGGTCATGGAGAGTGTGTAATGAATGGACCATTAATAATTGATTGTCTAGAAACAAACTGCTTGTGTTGGCTAAGCTTGTAATGTGTTAGTGTGAAGCAGAAGCACTGTGCTTTCCACCTTATTTTTCTACTAAATAAATACCACGGGAGATGGGAAATGATGACAGCGCCTCTGCCAAGTACTGATGGTGTGCGAGTAGCGGTGCGCGTGAGGCCTTTCAGTCAGGTTAGTGACGGAGGCGACGCCGCCTGGTTGAAACTCAGACTAGGACTTGCATTTTATTCCTTTTGCTAATGATCGTTATCAAACATGTATTCAAGCTGCTTGTCATTGATGGAATATTAAACTTCTTTAAATGAACTTGTTAAACGAGTAATTTAACGATCTCTACTTAATTAGTAAACACGTAACCTCATTCCTTTGCGCAAGTAGCTCAATAAAAAAATTGATGAGAGAAACGTACTGTCAAGTTAATAATTCTTTAAACCGATGCGGGTTGGTGAATATAGATACATGCTGTTTTTAATAAATGTCCTTTGCACCCCAGCTGCTCATTCAGCTGTGTTGCTACAACACTGTAGGATAAAATAGAGGTGATACTCATTCTGGGACCCTGTAGCAATCTCTGATTATCAAGGCATTAGTTACAAATTTTAAGATAATTCTGAACAATTGGCCCATTCAGTGAACTTTTGACTGCTCGAATCAAACGCGGTACTAGAGAAATGGGATACAAAGCAGCTTGCTGTCTCATTATGTGAGTAATTGGTGGCAGAACGCACCACAGTGGTAAGGCAAACAGCCCCCAGAGACTGATCAGGTCTAGTTCATTCTACCTGGCTCGGTCATGAAGACTGGAGATGGAGGCATTTCAGAAGACCCAAGGGCCGAGTAAGATTCGGACAAGGATATGCTAGAATGATGAGCAAGGGCATATTGGACAACAGTCCTGAATGGCATCCAATGAGTGTGATGGAGACCATATATGAGGTCTTCCTTCCCATTTGGACCTTGTTCAACCTGACGCTCTTCTCTCTGGTCCATCAGTATTCAAGATTGTTTTGCACATTTTCAGTTGGTGTCCATGATTTCCCGCCCCCTAGCATTCATCTGTATCCCAGAAAATACTTCAGCAACCAGGCAACATATCATTGGCTAGCGTTTTATGTGAATAACTGGACAACTTCAAGTGTAGTGGCTCATGGGGTCTTCTAAAGGGGCATGGCTTTTCAGCAACCTGATAATAAACATGTCAATTGTGAGGAGCAATTTAATGTTTTAACCAAGAAAAAGGAAATAAAACTATCTTATAACCTAATCTGTCAATACACTATAAAGTAATTATTCCAGGGTATTTTTCGCTGGCCTTTAATACTGCTAGAGTAGCTACAAGTTTTAAACAGTAAGGAGGTAGAAAGTAGGCGCTAAGTTAATTACATGGCTTTTAGGACCCCTCATCAAAAAGATTGCATTTGATCGCATTCTACCACCACCATTGGCTAGCTTATACTAGAACAGTAGCAAGGAGAGCGGACCAACTCGAGGTGACTTTAGGGTGAACGGTTATGGGGCATGCCTGGACAACTGGAGCCTGTCTGGTGACCTGGGCTCTAATTCTCTGACTTCCGGTCTTAATCCTTGTGGTGGGGTCGGAGAACCAGCTTGGTGAGACTGACTGTGTTAGAAGAGGTAGCACTTTCTCAGGAACCTTTGAAGTCAGATGAACTTGGGTTCGAGACCTGACTTTGTCACTCACCCACTGTGTGACCTTGAAGGTTTTAAGCTCTCTGAGCCTTGGTTTCCTTCTGTGCAAAATGGAGATGTTGATACTTCACAGGCTTATATTTCAAAAACTAGATGAAATAATGTGTAAATCAACACAATTCCTGACCAATAAGCAGCGTTGTTATTAGCCACTATAATTTTTTCTTATTTGAGAGAGAGACCAAGACCATATGTTGGGGGGGGCGGTGCGAGGGAGGGGCAGAGTGGAGCGGACTGCACTGAGTGCTGAGCTCAATCTTACAACACCAAGATCACGACCGGAGCCAAAACCGAGAGTCTGGATGCCCGACCGAATGAGCCACCCAGGTGCCCCTGCTATAATTTTTTATAAACATTTTCATTGAGATAGTTCACCTACTATAAGGTTCCCTTGCTTAAAGTCTACAATTCAGTGATTTTTTAATACATTCACAGATAGGTACAACTATCACCAGTTTCAGAACAAATTTTTATGACCTCAAGAATCTGTGCCATTTAGCTCTATCATCCTTATGCCTCTGGTTCTAAGCGACCCTTAATCTAACTTCAGTCTCTATTATTTCCCTGTTCTGTACAAGTCATGGGAATGGGGTTAGTCTTGTGACTGGCTTCTTCAATTTAGCATAATGTTTTCAAGGTCCATCCATGTTGTAGCATACACCAAAATTCCATTTCTTTGTGAATGGTTACTATCGCATTGTATGGATATACACATTTTGTTTAATCCATTCCTCAGTGGATGTTTGAGTCGTGCTGGCTTTGTCCACAGCCTTATCCACAGGATATAATGCTGCTATAGACACTCGTGTGTAAGTTTCTGTGTGGACATATGGTTTTATTTCTCTTGGTTTACACCCAGGCTGAGACATATAGTAACTAGTTTAATTGTTGGAGGAACTGACTTCCAAAGCCAGCTGTACCGTCTTCGGCTCCCCCCAGCCAGTGTACGAGGGTTCCACTTTCTCCAATCCAATCCAGTTACCTGACTTTACTATAGCCGTTCTGCGTGTGACGTGGTGCCTTATGGTTTTGAATTGCAGTTCCCTGATGCCTAAGGACGTCATGTATTTTTTTCATATTATTGTCCATGAATGTATCCTCCTTAAATGTCTATTCAGATCTCTTACTCATTTTTAAATTGGATTATCTTTTTACATTGAGTTCTTTTGGATACAATTCCTTATTAGATGTATGATTTGCAAATTTTCTCTCATTCTATGAGCTATCTTTTCACTTTCTTCATGGTGTCCTTTGAAGAAGAAACGTTTTTAATTTTGATGAAGCCTTTTTTTTTTTGAACTCATGCTTTTGGTGTTCTGAGACTTCTTTGCCCAATCCAAGGTCAGGGATGTCTACTCCTGTGTGTTCTCTTGTACTAATAGCTCTTACATTTAGGTCTTTGGTCCGTTTTGTGTTATTTTTTGCATATGGTATGAGGCAAGGGTCCAAGTTCATTGTTTCTGCATGTAGCTATCAAGTTTTTCCAGGACTGCTTCTTGCAAAGGCTATTTTTTCCCCATTTTGGCAGCCTTGATGAAAATCAGTTGGCCACGGAGGCCTGGGATGAGTTCTAGACTCTCCATTTCATTACATACATCTGTATGTCTATCATTATGCCCATATCACGCTGCCTTGGTCACTGTTTGGTTTGCACGAAGTTGTGAGATTGGGAATTGTGAATCCTACTTTGTTCTTTTCAAAATGGTTTTGACTATTCTGGGTGCCTTCCAGTTCCATGGAAATTTTACCATCAGCTTGTCAATTTCTACAGAGAATCAGGTAGGATTCTGATAGAGATTTCACTGAATTTGTACATCAGTTTGGTGAGTGTTACCATCATAACAATGCTAAGTCTTCTGATCTATGAATGTGGGGTGTTTTCCAATTTTTAGATCATCTTTAGTTTCATTCAACAATGTTTTGTAGTATTCAGAAGATATGTTTTGTACTCCTTTTGTTAACTACTCCTGAGTATTTTGTTCCTTTTGATACTATCAGAAATGGAATTTTCCATTTCATTTTCAGATTGTTCCTTTCAAGTGTATATAGTTGATTTTTGTGTATTGATCTTGTATTTTACAACCTTACTGAACTAATTTATCAGTTCTAATAGTTTTTTTAGTGAATTCCTTAGGATTTTCTATATACTAGATCATGTCTTCTGCAAAGAGATCATTTTATTTCTTCCTTTCCTATCTAGATGCCTTTTATTTCTTTTTTCCTACCTACTTGTCCTGGCTAGACCCTCCAATACAATACTGAATAGAAGGGTTCAGAGTAGAAATCTATAGGATATTAATTAGGGGTTTTTCGTAGATACCCTTTATCTGAAGAAGTTCCATTCTATTTCTTAATTTCTTACGTGTTCTTATCATGAAAAGGCGTTGGATTTTGTTAAATGCATTTTCTACATCTATTGAGATGATATGTGATTTTGCTTTTCATTCTATTTGATATATTACATGAAGTCATTATTTTAAAGTATACCTGAGATTTATTTTAATTGAGTATAGTAAGCTGATAGACACAGAAACAACTGCTTTAAAATTTCCAAGAGAATGGAGCATGCCACACAGCCCCATGGGGAAGTA
Organism: Eumetopias jubatus; assembly: GCF_037043125.1. NCBI lineage: Eukaryota > Metazoa > Chordata > Mammalia > Carnivora > Otariidae > Eumetopias > Eumetopias jubatus. The sequence continues at coordinate 65,600,922 of NW_028274818.1, read as the reverse complement.
TCAAGGTCAGTCAGAAGTCAGAAGGAGCACAGCCCACAGCCTTACTTTGGTTTCTGCAGGAAGGAATGGGCAAGGCATAGTGGGTGAGTTTGAGCACTTTTAGGATTATATAGTTTGAGTAATTCCAGGGCTCTGGGCTAGAGAGGTGGTCTCTAGTTGTCAGGTACCTGGCCCTGGGGTGATTTTGGGCAAGGGAAATATTGGCTTGGTGTGTTGAGAGTTAAGTAAAGGAGGTCCCTGGAAGATGGACTTGGGATATGGACTTTGGGTTGGTTGGTTTACATGAAAGGCAAGTTGTTTACTATCTCTAGGGATTCATTAGCCGTGGAGGGACAGTCTCTCTAGGCCCCAGGATGTCAATGCATTATCAAATATAGAAAATAGAAAACATGATTAATACAATCATTTTCAGATGTTAAACCAACCTTACATCCTTGGGATAAATCCCATTCGGTCAGGGTGGATAATTCTTTTTACATGTTGCTGGATTTGGTTTGCTAATAATTTATTGAGGATTCTTGCATCCATATTCATAAGAGATATTGGTCTGCATTTCCATTTTCTTGTGATGTCTTTGTCTGGATTTGGCATCAGGGTAACACTGCCTTCATAAAAGCAGGTTTGAGTAGTCCCTCTTCTATTTTTTGGCAGAGTTTATGAAGAATTGGTATTCTTTAAATTTTAGGTAGAATCAGCATTCAAACCAAACCAAACCCTCTAGGCTTTTTCTTTTTCTTTTCTTTTTTTATCTACTTCAATCTTTTCACTTGTTATAGGTCTATTTAGATTGTCTATTTCTTGAGTCAGTTTCAGGAGTTCTGTATCTAAGACTTTGCCCATTTAATCTAAATTACCTAATTTATTGGTACCCAACTGTCCATCATCTCCATTATAATCCTTTTATTTCTCTAATCATGGTCCCTGGGTCCGGGGGCAGGGATAGCGCAAGCTGCTTCTTGTTTTAGAATCCCAGCACTTGGTGAGTGTGGAAGAGCAGCCTGAGATCCTCTCAGCTTATCTGCCCTGGCATGGACACCCCTCCCCCCCCCCCCCCCGCCCCAGGGGCTGGAGCAAGCACGGCCAGCAGCCTAGTATTCTCAGCGGGATGCACCCAAAGTAGAGAGAGGCTCCACTGCATGCGTGGGCACTGGGTAAAAGAAGGAATCCCACCTCTCACCAAGTCTCTCCCAGGAGATGAAGGTAGGATGTGAAATGCTGGAATCTGGGGAGAGAGGCAGCCTTGTGGTGTTGGCTGCAGCAGTCTGGAGTAGAGTCTCCACCTGACTGAGTGGGCAGGAGAGAGGAAGGGAATGGTCTTGCTTCAAATACCAGACTCGACTTTCTAAACAACTGTGGTACTTTTCCTTGAAGAGATGTTTTGTCATTGGCTGTCTGCCCAGAGGACCTTTTCCAGAGTCCTGAAATGGTTGGTTGTTTTTCCATTTTCATTTTTTTCATGAATAATTTTCACCAGTTTCACTGGGGAGCGAAACAAGGAAGTTCTCTGTTGCTATAGTTACTGCTATTAGCATAGCTGGGTGTTAGGCTATTCTCAGAAAACTAACATTGCTACAGACAAGACTTTCAACAATTCTGAGGGGGATAAGAGCCACTGCTTGTCATAACAGCTGCTAAGAATAACAGAGAACAAAATGAATAAATGGTAAGTGCCTGACTTAATTTTTTATGAGGTATGTCTCAAGACTTGCAAAATAACTTGGATGACAAAGGAAAACTACAATGATTAACTCTGAATTTGTAATTTGACTATAGAGAGAGAAGACTTCTGGGAGCAAATGTGTGATTTCGATGCATTCCAGGACCACCACAACCATACGAGACCCCAAGAATCCAGAACATAGGAAGACATTTACTTTTGACCTGGCATATTGGTCTCACGATGGATTTCAAAAGGATCAAGATGGTGTGTTTATTTCAGCTGATCCTAGCAGTCAATTTGCAAGCCAGGTAAATTGCTTTAAAACACAACTTGAAAGGAAAGGTGTTTTGTTTTTTTTTTTTAAATGAAGTGTTAACAGTAGAACAGTACAATTTTTTAATGCAAGCATGCTATGATATATACTTCCATTTGAGAGTTTGCTTTTAAATGTATTCCTTTTTCATGTTAAACATGAGGTCCCAAAGTACAGCTATTGCCTAAATAATTTTTAGGAACTCAAATCAATTGATTTGCCAATATACTGCCATATTTTGAAAAAGAAGTGTCAGTCAAATCAATTATATTTTGCCTCTCTGAAATAAGCAAAATTTGTGACACACACAGCCTTTGAGAACTCTTGTTTTATCAAGTATTTGTCACGTGCCAAGCATTATTCCATCTTAAAGTTGCCTACAACTTGGTATGGGGGGACAGGCAAGTAAGTGCATTCAGAAATGTTCCATGTTCTGGGATAAGAATACAGGAAATGATGAAGTACAGTGGAGAGAAGGTCGTTGCAATCTGGACAAAGCTCATTAAGTTTCTTGGATCTGGGTGTGTATAGTTTCAATAAAATTTGGAAAAATTTCAATCATCATTTCTTCAAATATCTTTTGCCCGTTCCCCATCTTATTCCCTCTGTGATTCCAACCAAGCTTGTCCCACAGGTCACTGAGGTTCTGTTCATTTCCCCCAAAACTTTTCTCTCTATTCTTCTTGTCTGCCTATTTGTCTTCCAAACTCAGCTGAAAACTTACAGCTTTTATTAAACCACTCCTAAAAATACCCCCTGTCAAATAGTTCTGACTTCACAAACTCACTAAAAGGATCTCACGGACCCTGGAATGCATTTTGAGAACCACCGTCCCAGAGTAATCAATTTAAAAAATCAAACAAGGGCCCCTGGGTGGCTCAGTTGGTTAAGCGACTGCCTTTGGCTCAGGTCATGATCCTGGAGTCCCGGGATCAAGTCCCGCATTGGGCTCCCTGCTCAGCGGGGAGTCTGCTTCTCCCTCTGACCCTCTTCCCTCTCGTGCTCTCTCTTTCTCATTCTCTCTCTCTCAAATAAATAAAATCTTAAAAAAAAATAAAAAATCAAACAAAATTGTAACTCATCAGTCAATTGTGGGGAAATGGGATTAGGAAGCACTCAATCCAAAGCACAGCAGGAAAAGATGGGAGAAGTAGAATACAAATAGCGAGCTGGTAAATTTCATGTCAGCCACGTCAGTTAGTACAGCAAATGTAAATAGACGTGCCAAGTACAAGTCAGAAATGATCAGATATCATCGGAAAAGCATGACCCAACTCTGTCTGTCTAGGAAACCCAATTTAAATATGGACACTACCATGTAAACCCTATGAAAAAAAAAAAAAACTACAGAGGCCATATTTACATCACATAAAGTAGACTTCAGCACGAGAAACATTCCATAATGATAATTTATTAAGGAAACATACCATCCTAAATGAGATAATAATAGAACTTCAAAGTACATGAAGCAGAAACTGCTAGAAATTGAGGAAGAAATAGACAGATCTACAACTGTCATTAGTGATTTCATCACTCCTCTCTGAGTAATGGATAGAGCAAATAATCAGTACTATACAGAAGACTAGATCCACACCATCAGCCTAATTGACCACTGTGTAATAGAGAACACTTTTGCTACCCACCACCCAACCACAGCACAACACATCCTTTATATGTGAACATGAAACTTCCATTACGATAGACCATATTCCAGGTCATAAAACTAGTCTCAATAATGTGAGATAACTGAAATCATACAAAGTATGTTCTCCGACCACCAAACTAGAAAGAAATGAAAGATCTTAGGAAAATCCACAAATATATAGAAAATAACAGACTTCTAAATAATCCATAGGTCAAGGAATAAACCATAAACAAAATTAGTAAATACTTTGAATAAGAAATTTAGGGGAGCCTGGGCAGCTCAGTTGGTGAAGCGCCTGCCTTTGGCTTGGGTCATGATCTCAGGGTCCTGGGATTGAGCCCTGCCTCAGGCTCCCTGCTCAACGGGGAGTCTGCTTCTCCCTCTCCCTCTCCCCGCCCCCATACTCTCTCTCTCTCAAATAAATAAATAAAATCTTAAAAACAAAAATTTAAAAATTTACCAAAATTTGTGGGCCACAGCTAAAGGTGAGGCTTAGAGAAATTATATAGCATTAAGTTATTAGAGAAGCACAGTCTCAAGTCAACATTCTAGTCTTCCACCTAAGAATTTAGAAAAAGAAGAGCAAATTAAACACAAAGCAAGCAGAGGAAGAAATAAAGAACAGTAATTAATGCAAAATAGTAAAATAATAGGAAAATCAATGAAACTCAAGCTAAATTCTTTCAAAAGATTAATGAAATTGTACCTCTAGCCAAACCAATCAGGAAAAAAAGATACAAAGTACCAAAATGAGAAATGAGCCATCATGGCAGAATTTATAAACATTTAAAAAAAACAAAAAAACAATAAATAAATAAATCAATAAATAAGGAAAATAAATAAAATAAATAAAATAAAATAAATAAGGGAAAAATTTTATGAAAAATTTATTGCTGATACATTCAACAGGTTAGATGAAATGACACAGCTATTGAAGGTCACACCAAAACAGAGATAATTTAAGTAGCCCAAAAGAAGGTGAATTTATAGTTAAAAACCTTCTCACAAAGAAAACTCTAGGCCCAGATGCCTTTGCTGTGAATTCTACCAAAGGAAGAAATAATGAGAATTCTTTAAAAAAAAAAAATCTTAGAGCTGAAAGAAGAAGGAACATTCATTTTTTGAGGCCAATATTACACCAAAACCAGCCAAAGATTACAAAAACACTACAGACCAATATCCATCATGAACATAGACAAAAAAATTAACAAAATTTCAGCAAATAGATTCCAACAATATATTTTAAAAACAATAAATTTCTATCAAGTGGGACTTTTCCTGGGAATGTAAGATTGGTTTAAGATTTGAATATCTATGAAATTCATCATATGATCAGAATCTGGGGGGGCATATATGGTCAGAAAAAGCATGTGACAAAATTCAACACCCAATCAAAATTAAAACTCTCAGCAAACTCAAAAGATGACCTGAAATACATGGGTGAAATCATATTTGATAGTGAAAGGCTGAATGTGTTCCCCCCAAGACTGGGAACAAGGTAAGAAGGGCCAATCTCACCATCTCTATACAACATTTACTGCAGGTCCTAGCCAGGGCAAGAAGGTAATTAATAGAAAATGAATGATATGCAGATTAAAAAAGGAATAAGTAAAACTGTTTGTACATGACATCATTATCTATGTAAAAAGTATGGGAAAAGTATGGTCATGATGTTTTCAGAAACCATGGGTCAAATTCTGTATTTTAGGCCTGAAGTTCCCCTAACCCTTGTAGTATAATAATTTCTATTCCTTTCTTATGAGAAATGAACAGTAAGATTGGCTACTGTCTGTTGTCCATATATAAATCATACTATGTTGATATGTGCATCTTTCCCAGAAGTAAAAATAATACAGATGATACAAATGTACCTATTACAGGGATGCCTGGGTGGCTCAGTCAGTTAGGCATCTGCCTTCGGCTCAGGTCATGATCCCAGGGTCCTGGGATCGAGCCCTGCATCAGGGTCCCTGCTCGGCGGGGAGTCTGCTTCTCCCTCTCCCTCTGCCCCTCCCCCCACTTGTGCTCTCTCTTTGAAATAAATAAAATCTTTTTAAAAAAACAAAAACAAATGTACCTGTTTCAATGGAGGGATCACGTAAAACTTACCTACTATTTTATTGATATTAGAGACCAGAGAAGAATGTCTTCAGATAAGAGAATATTGCTGGCTTTGACCATGACCCAGATACTGAAAGAGCCAGACCACATCCTCTCTTTCAAGTAGTTGCAGGCACAGGCATCTGTGTCTCCCACTTAAAAGGGGGGTGGGCGCGGTGAACATGTACGTGTGCATATTGTAGAAACGCTCCAGAACCGCTGGGTCTTGTGGCAAAAAAAAAAAAAAAAAAAAAGTTCACCAGCAGAGGACTAAAATTAGTTTGGGCATTTGACTGATCTCTAACCCCTGACACCTTGAAATTGTTTCTATTTGCTGAATATTAAAGACTGAGCCAGGCTAGGTTTGGGCCAGGCTGTGAGATGCACAGATTTGCTTATGGGATACCAGCTAGTGGAAGATCCATGGTGATCAGTGTCTTCCAAATTGCCAACTTCCTTTTTGGTCTCCAGCTTTATTCCACTGGTTCTAAGTATCAGAGTTTTCTATCAAATAGGTCGTATGATACTAATTAAGCAATTGGTCAAAACCAGACTATTTATTATGTGTTAAGGGTATTGTGGAAAGCATGTGCTGAATGCAGTGTCTGTGATCTTCTTTCCAGAAGGATGTTTTCCACGATCTCGGCAGGGGGATTCTGGACAGCGCTTGGCAAGGCTATAATGCCACCCTCCTAGCCTATGGCCAAACTGGCTCTGGAAAAAGCTATTCCATGGTTGGGTTTGGTGCAAACAAGGGTATTATTCCAAATGTGTGCGAGGAGCTCTTTCAAGCAATTGAGAAGCAGGAGGGAAATGAAGAATACCAGGTATGCGTTATCCGAAATCCCTTCTTCCAGGAATTCCTTTTTTTCATTTTGGAAACTCCTGGCTCCAAATGATCAGCATCTCTCTTTCAGGATAATGTTAATTTTCCATACCAAAATCTTCTCAGGATTGCAAAATCAAGTCGCTGCTAACTAGAATGCTGACATTTTCTGGTTCTATGGAGGCAAACCCAAAGGCGCTTCAGATGTTTAGGCACTTCAGATGTTTAGGCGCTTCAGGCATTTAAGCAGATGTCTTAAAGCTAACCACTCATGAGGGACTCTCGTTGAGGCTGATAGAACAAGAGCCTCACTGACTTGCCAATGGCTTCCTTTACTCCCCTCTTCTGCCAAGGCTGTGGGTGTGTGCTCGTTTTCATTTCTTTCTTTCTTTATTTTTTTAAAGTAGGCTCCACGCCTGTGGAGCCCAGTGTGGGGCTCGATCCTGAGACGGAGACCTGAGCTGAGCTAAAGAGTTGGATGCTTCACTGACTGAGCCACCCAGACACCCCGTGGCATCCTGTTTTTTCCTGGAGAGCATTCTTTCTCTTTCCAAAGCAATGAGTTATAGGACTTTAAAGAACGTCTCTTCTACTCCATGCATCATCTGCTTTCTCAGAGTTCCTTTTTTCTACTGTTTGTTTGATCTCTCATATTGGAGGCTTTCCTTGTCTGCTAATCTTAGACCATTGGTTTAAAACATGTGACACTCAAGCTCGTTGGAAGCTCTGGGGACATGGGAGGTGACTGGGAAGACCCACCACTGGGAGATGAAACCCACAAGCCCGCCTTCTCATGGGTGGCAGTGGCAAATATCAGTATCTTAGGGCCTTTTCTCTATGCTAGAGCCATTCCAATTCCTCCAGCCTCCCACATACAGGGTGTCGGCTTGTCCAGAAATATTCCAGAAGGAATACACAGTATGATAAAGATCAGTCTTTTTCTCTACATATGTTCAGATTGGGAGTGAGTAATAAAGAATAACCTTTTTCTGTTGCCAAGCAAGACCGAAATACAAACACACAGGGTTGTGCATATGTTTTTAATTTATATTAAGAATTTCTTCCATATCATTAAAATTATGTGAGAATCATTTATTGCATGTGAATTAGCATTACTATATTTTTATTTATTTTTATTTTTTATTTTATTTATTTATTTATTTTTGGCAATACAATGACACCCTGTTTATTTGTCAGAGAAAGAACATGTTTTGGCAAGTCTTGGAAATTAAATCCACTCCAGAATAGAATACTAGAAAACAGCTTCTTAATTTAATACATAATTTGAATATAAAGAGCTTTAAAATGCGTCCATGTTAATGACCGCAAAATAAATAAGACAAAATTTGACAAAATTATAAGAGAAAAATGACAAATCTAAAATAATGTTTTTTAACACAACTCTCAGTGATTAAGAAATCAGGCAAATTTTTAGCAAGAATATAGATGATATAAGCAATGTAATAAACTTAATCTAGTAAACACATATAAAATCCATACCCAATAATTAGGGAATGCATATTCTTTTCAAGCCCAATTGAAACATTTAGAAAAATTGACGATACACTAGACCACAAAGCAAGGTTCAAGAAATACTAAAGAGTCTATATCATATAGACCAAATTTTCCGACTAGCATTACTGTATTTTTAAAAGATTTTATTTATTTATTTAAGAGAGAGAGAGCACAAGCAGGGTGAGGGGCAGAGGGAGAGGGAGACTCCCCGTGAGCAGGGAGCCAGACGCAGGGCTTGATCCCAGGACCCTGGGATCATGACCTGAACCAAAGGCGGATGCTTCACCGACTGAGCCGCCCAGGCGCCCCAAGCATTACTATATTCAATATTAGCTTCTCCCTTTGTTGGAAATTTATGTTGTTCCTATATGACTTTTTTCCCCAAAGATGAGGTTCCAGAGAATATTAACTTTATGTTCTTTTCTATACAGGTTACGTTCAGTATGCTGGAAATTTACAATGAGCAGGTAACAGTGACTGTATTCTCTGACACACACCTGAGGGACTCTGCAGCCAGTCTCCCCCTCCCCCACCCTACAGCTGGAGTGCCAACTCCGTAGCCCACCATGGGCTGCAGCCCTGTCCCACCTCTCTGGCTCCACTTCCTGCCCCTTTAACTCCACACACTCTCTGCTTCCGTCACATAAATGTCTTCCTCTCTGGAACATGTTATTCTTCCCCACATCTACCCTTCTCTGCCCTTCCAGGGTCCGCTCCCCTTCCCATCCAGTTGACCTCAGTCAGCATGTGGGGCAGAGGAGTGGCAAACTGTTTTCAAAGGGCCAGATGGTTTGTGCTGCAACTATTCACCTCCCCCACAGCACAATGGAATACGGGGCAGTCGGGGGCGGAGGGGAGGGGTTCCAATGGGGCACAGTTCTTGGACACTGAAACTTGAATTTCACATAATTTTTGATGTGGGGCTGAGAGTCAGTGGTCAAGAGAGAATTCTTGAGATGCTTTTGGTGCAAAGAGGTGCTTTTGTTAGAGCAAGGCGACAGGACCCTTGGGCAGAAAAAGCTGCCCCAGGGTTACGAGGAGTGGCTGATTATGGACTTCTGTTAGCGGGGGTTTAGGGACAGGTAAGTCTCTAAGGAATTTGTGCATGTTAGAAGCAAGGCCTCCAGGATGTTGGATGTGTTAAGGTTGCTTAAATCTTTAAAGATACATCAACATTAAGGCGGCCATGATTTCCTTGCAGAACGCCACACTTTGCAACTTAGGCTGCAAGTTGTAAGGAAATTTAATGTCAGCTGCATTTCTCTTGCCTTTGTTCTTCTCGTCAATTTTCACATGTCACAAAATATTTTTTTAAGAGTTTATTTATTTGTCAGAGAGAGAAAGAGAGAGAGCTCATGAGCAGGGGGAGAGGCAGAGGGAGAAGCAGACTCCACGCTGAGCGAACAGCCCCACGTGGGACTTGATCCCAGGACCCTGGGATCATGACCTGAGCCAAAGGCAGACGTTTAACTGACTGAGCCACCCAGGCATCCCCAAAATATTTTTCTTTTGATTTTTTTCAATCATTTAAAAATGTGGAAAACATTCTTATGTCAAGGATCCTACAAAAACAGGTGGCCGGCTGAACTTAGCGCCCACACCATGGTTTGCCTGTCCCTGGGGTGGTTGGAAAGAGCATGATCTCAGACCCCACCTCTCTCACTGAGTAGCCATGTGACTTTGGAAAATCACTTTATCTCAGAGCTCAGTTTTCTCATTTATAGAGAATTTAAAATAAGACACCACACATTGAGGTGCACTGTTTTAAATTTCTAACACAGAGCTTAGAAAACACCAGATATTCATTGCCCTTTCCCCCTGAATTGATCATATTATACTGTGAAATTTTATTTACGTATTTGCGTCTCCAGAACAGATCATGTCCTTGTGAACATCTTTCAATATGAAGTATCCTCTCAATACTCAGTGCACTTGTAGATTTAGAATGGGTGCTCCTGAATATTTACTGAGTGGATGAATTGACAAAGGCATCTAAAACTGTAAGTTTCTTATAGGAGACCATATCCTAATAGTTTTTGTGTAACCCCAAGCACTATCCAAAGCCTTGCACTTAATCATTCCTAAATATTAAAGGAATTAATCTGTCAGTGTTTTTCTCTTTATATTAGAGAAAGAAAATATCCATTTTGTTTCTTACACTCTTTCATGAGTCATTTATTACCATTGAAGGTTGATAGTAAATTCAATGGGTTCTTTTTTTTTTAAAGATTTTAAATTCCAATTAGTTAACATGTTAGTTTCAGGTATACAATATAGTGATTCAACACTTCCCTACATCACCCGGTGCTCATCACGACAGGTGCACTCCTTAATGTCCATCACCTGATTCACCCATCTCCCCACCCCCACCCACCTCCCCTCTGGTGACCAGCAGTTTGTTCTCTAGAGTTTAAGAGTCTGTTTCTTTGTTTCTCTCTCTCTATTTTCCCTTTGCTCATCTGTTTTGTTTCTTAAGTTCCACATGAGTGAAATCATATGGTATTTGTCCTTCTCTGAATGGCTACTTCACTTAGCATAATACTTTCTAGCTCCATCCATGTCATTGCAAATGGCAAGATTTCATTCTTTTTTATGGCTGAGTAATGTTTCATTGTGTATATATTCATACACCACTTCTTCTTTACCCAATCATCAGTCGGTGGACACTTGGGTTTTCCACATTTTGGCTATTGTAGATAACGCTGCTATAAACATTGGGGTGCATGTATCCCTTTGTATTAATTTTTTGTATTCTTTGGGTTAAATACCCAGTGGTGCAATTGTTGGATCATAGGGTAGTTCTATTTTTAACTTTTTGAGGAACCTCCATACTGCCCTCCATAGTGGGGGGTAAGAGGGCTCCCCTTTCTCCACTTCCTCATCAACATCTGTTGTTTTTTGTGTTTTTGATTTTAGCCATTCTGACAGGTGTGAGGTGATATCTCATTGTGGTTTTTATTTGCACTTCCTTGATGATGAGTGCTGTTGAGCATCTTTTCATGTGTCTGTTGGCCATCTGCATGTCTTCTTTGGAGAACTGTTTGTTCATGTCTTCTGCCCTTTTTAAATTTGGATCATTCGTTTTTTGGGGTGTTGAGTTTTATCAGTTCTTTATATATTTTGGATACTAACCCTTTTAAATATCTTCTCCCATTCAGTAGGTTGCCTTTTAATTTTATTGATTGTTTCCTTTGCTGTGCAGAAGCTTTTTATTTTGATGAAGTCCCAGTAATTTCTTTTTGCTTTTGTTTCCCTTCCCTCAGGAGACATATCTGGAAAGAAGTTATTATGGCCTATGTCAAAGAGGTTATTGCCTGTGTTCTCCTCTAGGACTTTTATGGTTTCCTGTCTCACGTTTATGTCTTTAATCCATTTTGAATTTATTTTTGTGTATTGTGTAAGAAAGTGGTCCAGTGTCATTCTTCTGCATATCGCTGTCCAATTTTCCCAACACCATTTGTTGAAGAGACTGTCTTTTTCCCATTGGATATTCTTTCCTACTTTGTCAAAGATTAATTGACCATATAGTTGTGGGTTCCAAATGGGTTCTTCTGTTAAGGTCACTAATCAAGTTTCTATTTCTTTCAAGTTGCTAAGGCTTGGAAGACAGTGTGACTCCTTTATTTTGTACCAATGACTTTGGGAGGACAATTAAATTCTGGTGGGCATCTCACTGTGGTCTCCCTTCTGAAATCTGCTTATGATGATAGTCTGTATGGAATTCTGTTTCCTCATCTCTAAAATAAGAACACTGGACATCCTGGGGTGGCTCAGTTGGTTAAGCGTCTGCCTTGGGCTCAGGTCATGATCCCAGGGTTCTGGGATCGAGCCCCGTGTAGGGCTCCCTGCTCATCTGAGGATGAGTTAATCCTTGGACTTAATTCCTGCCATGGAGGAGTCTAGTGGGAGCTACAACACCCTCTCCAGACAGTGATGTATGACATGTGTGCCATGAATGGTGAAGAGCAAGAGGCAGAGAGGACGGAATACATGACTACCTGGGATGTTTGGCAGTAATGTTCAATGCTGGACTTAGACTGGACCTTGAAAAATGTGTAGGAGTTTGGTGAGGCAGCTGGAGGGTTGGGGGCACAGACAGGCACTTTAGGCAGGATTCGTTTTAACCAGTCCAAAAATACATGAAAGTGCATGGCATTTAAAGGAACAGTCAGTACCCTGTGTAGCCAGAGTTGGATACATGGTGGGGGTCTGCCAGAAGTAAAGGGACTTTGTCCCAGAGGCGGTAGAGAATCCGTGGAGGGTTTTATAGGGAAATCCCTATAGATTGGGATTCTAGAAGAGTTCTCTAGCAGCAGAGTGAAGTTGGATTTGAAGGTGTGCCAAAAAGAGGCAGAGTTAGGAGATTCTCAGGAAAGCCCAGGTGAGTGAAGGTCTTGTGACAATCACCAATTTTGATCTCCAGGCACAACATGGAGGGTCCCAGCACCAGGATCCACTCTTGTCTCTGGACGCCCATACTTCCACTCCACCCAGATAAATCTACTTAGCTTTTTTCTAATAAGCCTTACTCAGTCCTATCTTCAGCCTCAGATGCCCCTTCCAACAATCTGTATGTTAGAGGAAAGGCTTCCTAGCTACACCAGAAGTGGTCTCTGTTTTGATGTCTCCTTATCTCTGTCACCTTATGTCCACTGTCTTAGTTTGGCTTGCCCAAACTTCAATCTGTGATCTTGCCTTGGCTCTAAGACGAAAAGCTGTAGAATACCAGAGCTGGGGGAGATCTCGGAGATAATTTAATCCACCCCTACCATTATGAATACTGGGAAAGTAAGAGATTTTCCAAAGCACTCCCAGGTTAGAGGCAGAACCAGGACGGAGAACCCAGGTCTTCAGGCTCCCAGTCCAGACATCTCTGCACCATATAACACCGGCCACCCCTCTGGGGCCTCTGGCTCTACCAGAATCCCACAGTAGGACCTAGTTGGCCTTGTCAGAGGTGGCTTTTCTTGGATGAGAGGCAACATGGGCTTTTACCCAAAGCCATGGTCTAGGTGTGACATCTCACAAATCTCCAATAATAAGATCCAAAGAATCACCCATATTCTCCTGTTAGGTTTGACTGTAGCAAATACTGTTTGGATTGAATTAGTTTCCATTGGAAGTAGAGAGTTCAGGGTGGTGGCTTTTGTGGGCACATGATCTCACCTAGGCAGACCATGCTTTCTGCTTACATTAGGTACTTAGAAAGTTACTATCTACTATTTATTTTTATTTTCATTTATCACTATTCTCGGTAAAATAAGACAGATTACAAAATTACTTTGTAATAGAGAATTTGTGATAATTCAGAGAGGGGCTAGGATAGTGTATTTTTATATTATCCACAAAGGAATTGCTAATCAAATAAAATAATTAATAAGATTTCTAGGCAAATGTTTGTCAATAAGAGAGTAAAAGTTTCAAGCACAAATGTTTTAGAAGCACCTGTTAAAAGCCAGACACCTGTGCATACCTACTCCAATATTTTATCCTGCTGCAGAAGCAGATCTGCAGCATCCTACATGTGATGTATTAAACATTATTTGTTAGCCTAGCTCTGGTTACCCTGTTCTGTCAAAAATCATTCACTGAGTGCCTCTTCTATGATGGGAACTGTGTCAGGATCTACTAGTAAAAAGCCCTGGTCCCACCCAAAGGGAGTTCACAGGCTGGTTGAAGCGCTCTAGGTACTAGAAAATACTAGAACTGAGTTTTTATTTACTTGTTGTCACTTGTTACAACAGGTTTCCCTCCTGTTTGCCATTCCCCTATTTCTTATTTACCTAAATAGTGAGCTTGTCCGGTGCCTACAGAAATTTAACATTTATTCATTCATCTAATAAGTTTTTATTGAACACTTAATATATTCTAGGCAGAAGTGTAGGTGTTAGGTGTAACAGTGAAGTAAATAGAAATCTCTGCCTTCCTGAAGTTTACATTATTTATTCTTTTTTCCACAGATAAGAGACTTGCTATCTAGAACCAAGAAACCTGGGGGACTAAAAGTAAGAGAAGATCAACAGCTGGGCTTTTATGTGGATGGCCTGAAGTCAGTGCCCTGTGAGAACTATGCACAGATAGAAAGGCTGATGGAACAAGGGACAAAAATAAGGACCACAGCATCGACCAACATGAACGCCAGCAGCAGCCGGTCTCATATGGTTATCACCATTCAGTTCAAGCAGGTGAGACTCGTGGGAAGGCTGCGGTCCCAGTTTCCCACTAAGTGTGATCCATGGGAAGGGTTCCCAGTGGCATGAGTTGGTGAGTACTATGGAATCCTTTCAGATTTGACCTATGGATTAAGGTGGCTACTTCCAACCATGGGCTATGGGGTCAGAAACAGAACAAAGTGAGGCACTTTCTCTTTTTCTACCTCCCCACATCCCTGCTCCACCCAGGCTCCCCAGGATGATGATGACCAGCTTTCAGATCCATGAGCCTAGAGAACCACCAGATACTGAACTACCTTTCCAATACTTGGAAGTAGCAAGATAAGGTCTTTGAAACTAGCTAATCCATGTAACTCTCCACTAACTAGAATTTTTGAAAAAACTGAGCACATTTTTCTCCTCCATACTTCTTGGTAGATATCAGAGAATAAACTCTAGATCATCATCAGTTTGATTCTAAATAGTTATTTACAAAGCCTGGGTAAGCATTACAGTTAACTATGATTTCACCATCTCTGTTGCCTAAGCCACATCCCTAGTAATAGAAAGAATGGTGAAAATGAAGATTACCCTGCTCTAACCAGGAATAGTGGGAAAACACTGGACTATATCTAACTCTGCTTACCAGCTTTGAAACTTCGGGAAATAACTTACTCCTCCTTAGTCTCAGTTTCCTATTCTGTAAAATGAGACAAATAGCTATCCTGCAGGAGTGCTGGGAAGCTTAAAGAAGGACCTGCATTTTAAAGAACTTTGAAGGATGACTGGGAAGATGGCAGAGAAGGCTCTGAGTTCACCTCCTTCCGCAGACACACAGAGACCACTATGCATAATCCAACTCACTCTGGAAACGACCTGAAGACTGGCAGAACAGCTCTTCCACAGCTAAAGACATAAAAAGAAACCCACAATGAGAAGGGTAGGAGGGGCAGAGGTCTAGATGGAAACCAAACCCCAGGCAGAGCGACCCTCAAGCAAGAAGGATATCATAGGCACCAAGGTATTTCTTGAGGAGCCAGGGTATCAAGCTTTACATCAGGCACCCCCTGCCCTGGAGACCTGCATCAGAAAGACAAGCCTTATAACATTGGGCTTTGAAAATCAGCAGACTCAACTCTGGGAGAGGTGGAGGGCTATAAGAAATTGACAGTCCACTCCTAAAGGGCCAGCACACTACATCACGCACTGTGAGACCCAGCACAGAAACAGTAGTTTAAAAGTGCCTGGGTTATACATGAAGAAGATATAGTGACTAATTTTAGGGCATGTGCCAAAGGATCAGAGATATGTAGGAGCTCTTGTAGGAACAAAGAGTTCTGGAAGGTGCTATTTTTCTCGACCTTCTTCTGCCTAGCTGGTCAGTCCTTGTGGGAGCCAGTTCTGACATTCTCCATCCACCTTCTTAACACTGTTTGCCCTGCCTGGTGTTTCGCTGTGGACATGCCTCACCCACCCACCCCTGAAGGCACCCCTTCAAAGAGACTCCTTCCCCAAGGAGGAGGGGAGCCAGCCTTGACCACCAGCACACCTGTAGCAGCTACAGTCGGGCCTCTCAGCAAGCTGTCTTGGGGGCCAGCTCTGCCCATCAGCACACCCACAGCAGGTGCAGCCAGTCACACAGGGGGTGCACACAGCCCACACAATAGATATCCCTGAAGCACCTGGTTCTGATGACCAGGGGGATTGTGCTGCTGGGCTCCCCATAGAATGCCTTCTACACAAGGCCACTACTGTCAGGACCAGGAGATACAGTTAACCTACCTAGTACACAGAAAGAAATGAAGGGTCAGACAAAATCAGGAGACAGGAAAATATGTTCCAAACAAAAGAACAAGACAAAATATCAGTAAAAGAACTAAACAAAATGGAAATAAGCAATCTGCCTGATAGAGTTCCAAGTGAGACAGGTGCTCCACAGACTAGAGAGAAGAGTGGATGAGCTCAGTGAGAACTTCAACAAAGAGATAGAGATATAAAAAGAACCAATCATAGCTAAGTAATTTGCATTATCAGGGTCCCAGAAAGAGAGAGAGAGAGAGAGAAAGGGGCAGAAAATGTATTTCAAGAAATAATACCTGAAAACTTCCCTAACCTAGGGGGAAAAATAACAGACATCCAGGTCCAGGAATCACAGAGAGCCCCAAAGAAGATGAACCCAAGGGACTCCACACTAAGACACATAATAATTAAAATATTGAAAATTAATAATAAAAGGAGAATCTAAAGGACAGCAATATTAGAAAAGCAAATTGCTATATACAAGGGAAACCCCATAAGCCTATCAGCTTATTTTTCAGCAGAAACTTGACCAGAAAGGAATGCCATGATATATTCAAAGAACAGAAAGGAGAAAACCTACAATGAAGAATTCTCTACCCATTAAGGTTATGACTCAGAATTGAAGGAGAGATAAAGAGTTTCCAAAACAGGGGCGCCTGGGTGGCTCAGGCGGTTAAGCATCTGCCTTCACCTCAGGTCATGATCTCGAGGTCCTGGGATCAAGGCCTGCGTCGGACTCTCTGCTCAGCGGGGAGTCTTCTTCTCCCTCTCCCTCTGCTGCTCCCTGCTGCTTGTGCTCTCTCTCTCTCAAATAAATAAATAAATAATCTTAAAAAAAAAAGTTTCCAGGACAAACAAAATTAAAGGAGATCATTACCACTACATTAGCCTTACAAGAAATGTTAAAGCAGACATAGGGTGACTGAATGGATTAAAAAAACAAAATAAAACAAAACACAAGACCCACGTATATGCTGCCTAGGATTCACTTCAGACATAAAGACACATACAGACTGAAAGGGAAAAGATATTCCATGCAATTGGAGGCAAAAAAAAAAAAATGCTAGGGTAGACAAACTGACTTTAAAACAAAGAGTGTGGGGTGCCAGGGTGGCTCAGTTGGTTAAGTATCTGCCTTGGCTCAGGTCATGATCTCGGGGTCCTGGGATCAAGCCCTGCATCAGGCTCCCTGCTCAGCAGGGAGTCTGCTGCTCCCTCTCCCCCACAACCACCTACATGCTCTCTCTGTCTTTCTCAAATAAATAAAAATCTTAAAAAAAAAACAAAGACTGTAACAAGAGACAAAGAAGAGCATTACATAATGATAAAGGGATCAATCTAACAAGAGGATATAACAACTATAAATCTCTACGCACCCAATATAGGAGCACCTAAATATATAAAGCCAATATTAAGAGACATAAAGGGAGAAAGTGACAGTAATATAATAATAGAAGGGGACTCTAACACCCCACTCATGTCAGTGGACAGATCATCCAGACAGAAAATCAACAGGGAAATGGTGGCTTTGAATGACACGTGCAACCAGATGGACTTAACAGCTACATTCAGAACATTTCATCCTAAAGCAGCAGAATACACATTTTTCTCAAGTGTACATGGAACATTCTCCAGGATAGGTTTCATGTTAGGCCACCAAACAAACCTCAATAAACATAAGGAGTGTGAAATCGTATCAAGCATCTTTTCTGACCACAATGGTATGAAACTAGAAATCAATTACAAGAATAAAACCGGAAAAAAACACAAACAAGTGGATGCTAAACAACAAGCTACTAACCAACCAATGGGCCAACAAAGACACCAGAGAGGAAATAAAATAATACATGGAGACTGGGGCACCTGGGTGGCTCAGTCAGTGAAGATTTGACTCTTGTTTCAGCTAAGGTCATGATCTCAGGGTCATGAGATCGAGCCCCATGTAGGGCTCTGTGCTCAGCGGGGAGTTTGCATGAGATTCTCTCTCTTCCTCTCCTTCTTTCCTCTCCCCATTCGCACTCCCTTTCTCCCTCCCTCTCTCTCTCAAATAAACAAACAAATAAATACCTTAAAAAATTCATGGAGACAAATGAAAATAGAAACATAATGGTTCAAAATCTTTGGGATGCAGGGCTGCCTGGGTGGCTCAGTTGGTTAAGCGTCTGACTCTTGTTTTTGACCCAGGTCATGATCTCAGGGTCCTGAGATCAAGCCCCGCATCAGGCTCTGCACTCTCCTGGAAGTCTACTTGTCCTTCTCCCTCTGCTTCTCCCCTGCTCATGTGCGCTCTCTCTCTCCCTCTCTCTCTCAAATAAATAAAATCTTTTTAAAAAATCTTTGGGATGGAGCAAAAGCACTTCTAAGAGGGAAGTTTATAGACACAAGCCTACCTCAAGAAACAAGAAAAATATTAAATAAACAACTTAACCTTATACCTAAAGGAACCAAAAAAAGAAGAACAAAAGCCAAACTTAGTAGAAGGAAGTAAAGATCAAAGTTAAAATAAATGAAATAGAGGCTAAAAAAAAGAAAATATCTATGAAATTAAGAGCTGATTTTTTGAAAAGATAAAAAAATTGATAAGCCTTTAGCCAGACTCATTAAGAAAAAAAGAGAGAATACCCATATACATAAAATCAGAAATTAAAGAGAAGTTCAACAGACATCACAGAAATACAAAGGATCAGGGCACCTGGGTGGCTCAGTCAGTTAAGCATCTGCCTTCAGCTCAGGTCATGTTCCCAGGGTCTTGGGATCAAGTCCCACACTGGGCTCCCTGCTCAGCAGGGAGTCTGCTTCTCTCTCTACTCTTCCCCCTCCTCGTGCTTTCTCTAATAAAAAAAATCTTAAAAAAAAAGAAATACAAAGGATTATAAGAGACAACTACAAAAGATTATGAACCAACAAATTGGACAACCTAGAATAAATTGATAAATTCCTAGAAACATACAATCTTCCAAGTCTGAATCAGGAAGAAATAGAAAATCTGAACAGACCAATTACTAGTAACAAAAGTGAATTGGTAATCAAAGAACTCCCAACAAACAAAAGTACAGGACCAGATGGCTTCCCAGATGAAGTCTACCAAACATTTATTTTTTTTTTAAGATTTATTTATTTTAGAGAGAGAGAGAGTGCGTGCATGAGAGCAAGCATGATTTGGGGGAGGGGCAGAGGGAGAGGGAGAGAATCTCAAGCAGACTCTCCTCTGAGCACGGAGCCTTGAGGGGCTTGATCTCACAACCTGAGTCATGACCTGAGCCGAAATCAAGAGTCAGACACTCAACCGACTGAGCCACCCAGGCATCCCTCTACCAAACATTTAAAGCAGTGTTAATATCCTTTTCAAACTATTCCAAAAATTAGGAGAGGAAAGAAAGCTTCCAAATTCACACTATGAGGCCAGCATTACCCTAATGCAAAAAATAAATAAATAAATAAATAATTACAGATCAATATCCCTGACGAATATAGATGCAAATGTCTTCAACAAACTAAATTCAACAATACGTTAAAAGTATCATTCCCCACAAATCAAGTGGGATTTATTGCAGGGATGCAAGGATGGTTCAATATTTGCAAATCAATCAATGTGATACACCATTAACAAAATGAAGGATAAAAATCATATGATTATTTTAATAGATGCAGAAAAAAGCATTTGACAAAACTTAACATATGTTCACAATGAAAAGTCTCAACAAAGTGGATTTAAGGAGAACAACTCAATGTACATAATAAAGTCCTTATGTGCCAAACCCACAGCTAGCATCATACTCAATGGTGAAAAACTAAAGGTTTTTCCTTTAAGATCAGGAACAAGGCAAGTATGTCCACTCTTGCCACTTTTATTCAACATAGTACTGGAAGTCCTAGCCAAAGGAATCAGGCAATCAGACATGGAAAAGAATAAAATGCATCCAAATAAGTACAAAAGAATTAAAATTTTCATTATTTGTAGGTAAGATGATACTATACATAGAATACTCTAAAGACTACCAAAAAACTATTAGAATTAATAAATGAAATCAATAAAGTTTCAGGATAAAAAATTAATACACAAAAATCTATTTCTATACAATGATAATGAACTAGCAGGAAAAGAAATTAAGAAAACAATTCCATTTACAATTCTATCAGAAAGCATAAAATACCCAGCAATAAATTTAACCAAGGAGGTAAAAGAAATGTCTTCTGAAAACTATAAGACATTGATAAAAGAAATTGAAGAAGACACAAACAAATGGAAGGACATTCCATGCTCATGGATTGGAAGAACAAATATTGTTAAAATGTCTATACTATCCAAAGCGAGCTACAGATTCAATGCAATACCCATCAAGATACCAATACTATTTTTTATAGAACTAATAATCCTAAAATTTATATGGAACCACAGAAGACTCCAAATAGCCAAAGCAATCTTGAGAAAGAGGAATAAAGCTGGAGGAACTGCAAACTATACTACAAAGCTACAGTAATGAAGAGTATGGTACTGGCACAAAAACAGACGCATAGATCAATGGAACAGAATAGAGAGCCCAGAAATAAACCCACACTTTTATGGTCAATTAATCTATAAAAAAAGAAGGCAAGAATATACAATGGGAGAAAAGACAATCTCTTCAATATGTAGTGTTGGGAAAATTGGTCAGCTACATGCAAAATAACGAAACTAAACCACTTTCTAACACCATACACAACAATAAATTCAAGGGGCACCTGGGTGGCTCAGTCGTTAAGCGTCTGCCTTCGGCTCAGGTCATGATGCCAGGGTCTTGGGATCGAGCCCCACATCAAGCCCTGCATCGGGCTCCCTGCTCAGCGGGAAGCCTGCTTCTCCCTCTCCCACTCCCCCTGCTTGTGCTCCCTCTCTCGCTGTGTCTCTCTCTGTCAAATAAATAAATAAAATCTTTTAAAAAATAAATAAATAAATTGAAAATGGATTAAAGACCAAAAATGATAACTGAATCTATAGAAAGAAAAAAGAAAACATAGGCAGTAAATAGATAGTCTTAGCAATATTTTTTTGGATATATCTCCTTAGACAAGGGAAACAGAAGCAAAAATAAACAGTTGGAACTACATCAAAATAAAAAGGTTTTGTACAACAAAGGAACCCATCAACAAAAATGGAAAGGCAACTGACAGAATGGGAGAAGGTATTTGCAAATGACATATCCAATAAGGGGTTAGTATTCAAAATACACAAAGAATTTATACAAATCAACATCAAAATCAAAACAAGGAACAGTCTGATTTAAAAATTGGACGAGCCTCTGAATAGACATTGTTCCAAAGACTGATACACATACATGAAAAGATGCTCAACATCACTCATCACCAGGGAAATGCAAATCAAAACCACAATGAAATATCATCTCCCACCTGTCAGAATGGCAAAAATCAAAAACACAAGAAATAACAAGTGTTGGCGAGGATGTGGAGAAAGGGGAACCCTCGTGCACTGTCGGTGGGAATGCAAACTGGTGCAGCCACTGTGGAAAACGGTATGGAGGTTCTTCAAAAAATTAAAAATAGAAATACCATGACAATCCAGTAATTCCACTGCTGAATACTTACCCAAAGAAAATGACAACGCTATTTGAAAAAGATATATGCACCTCTGTATTTATTGCAGCACCATTTACCATAGCCAAGATAGAGAAATAATCTAAGTGTCCACTGATACCATATGGTATATATACTCAATGGAATATTACTAGCTTTAAAAAAGAATGAAATCTTGCCTTTCAGGACAACATGGATGGACCTAGAGGGTATTAGGCTAAGTGAAATAAGTCAAAAAAAGAAAAATACCATATGACTTCACTTGTATGTGGAATCTTAAAACACAAGACAAATGAACAAACAGACACAAATAGAAAGAGACTCATAGATACAGAAAGCTGGTGGTTGCCAGTGGGGAGGGTTTAGAGGGATGGGTGAAATAGGTGAAGGGGATTAAGATGTATCTACTTCTAGTTAAAAAATAAGTAAGTCACAGGGATGAAAAGTACAGCATAGAGAATACAGTCAGTAATATTGTAATGACATCGTAGGGAGACATTTGGTAACCCCACTCACCACAGGTGAGCATTTTGTAACATATATAATTGTCAAATCACTATGTTGTACACCTGAAACTAATGTAATGTTGCATGTCAACTGTACTTCAATTAAAAGTAAAAAAAAAAAAAAAAAATAGGAGCCCCTGGGTAGCTCAGTTGGTTAAGCGTCTGACTCCTGGTTTCGGCTCAGGTCATGATCTCAGGGTCATGAGATCAAGCCACGTGTGGGGCTCCACACTCAGTGGGGAGTCTGCTTGAGATTCTCTCTCTCTCTCTGCCCCTCCCACCCTGCTCATGTGTGCACGTGCACACTCTCTCAAATAAATACATCTTTTTTTTTAAAGTAAGAGAATAAAGAACCTTATAAACTTTAAGTACTATTCAGATGATTTTACATTAGTAACATTCATAAACTTTATATATGCTTTGCCCTTTTTTTAACTTGATGTTTTAGAGGCAAGGGAAGAAATCCACTGAAAAAATATGTGTAGAGATCTAGCATTACACTCTGCATATTAGTGTCAGTAATGATATTAACACCTGTTACTGTATGCTGGGCATGGTGAGAACCATTACTTCTCTTATCTGTTACCCTCCTAACACCCCAATAATATGCTGTGATCCCTGTTTTTCAACTAAGACAGTTGCAATTCTGAAAAGCTAGTTCTTACAGTCACGTAACCAGCAAGGGGATCTGTCACATTCTAAAATCTACATTCTTTTCCCCTCCCTGCATGACCACACTGTTCCAAACAGTTCCTTATTTTGCAGATTTCCCAGTATTTTCTACTTAAAACGTTTGATCACAGAAATACTAGAGCAGTAACTGGTATCTAACATACCACTGGAGATAGCTTTGCAAAATTGAGAAGGAACAACTGAGACATTTGGGCCTTATGATGTATTAATGTGAAATGTCATTGTAAAGAAGATGGCCTTTTTTTTTTTGAGAGAGAGAGAGAGGAGAGTGAGCAGGGGTGGAGGGTCAGAGGTAGAGAGAGAGAATCTTAGGCTCCTTCACCAGCAGGTAGTCTGACAGAGGGCTGGATCTCACAACCCTGCGATCATGCCCTGAGCCGAAACCAAGAATCGTGCGCTTAACCGACTGAGCCACCCAGGTGCCCCGAAGGTAGCCTTTTAATTTGTAAATTTTAATATATAATTTTGAGTGTGATGTACAATTAGAAAAAATGTTTTAAAGTGTGAAGTAGATTGATTTCATATGTAGCCTGCTACCACTCTAATCGCATGACTTGTGGCGCTTTCCTATAGGTTTTCCTAGACAGCAACCTCACCAAGCAATCCAGTATTAATTTGGTGGATTTAGCAGGAAGTGAAAGGCAGAAATCTTCAGGATCTGAAGGAGACAGACTGAAGGAAGGATCACGAGTTAACTTAAGTTTAACCAGTTTAGGAAACGTTATCAGGTAAATAATTGGTGCATGGGTATTTATTTCTGCCATAAAAATGACCTCAGAAATTAAAAAAAAAATCAGATTAATCATAGCCCTTGGTTCATGACCCACTCATGAACTCATTGGCTCATACCTGGCCTGCCTATATATTTTATTTTAAACTTATTGCTTTTTAATAAAACTGAAAACACCAGTAAATTCACCACCCAACCCAAGAAATAGTTGGTATTTCTGTGCTATGCCCCCCTTGGAGGTAGCCACCGTCTTAAATTTTGCTTATCCCCTCTCTGTCCCTTGCTCCCTTTCTTTTTTCACCCTTTCTTGTTTTATCACTTATGAATATTATTAGTTAGTGGCACTCATTTTTTTTTGAAATGTACAAAAAGGGTAAAATATTATACTATCTTTTTGATCTTGTTCTTTTTTAAGTGATCAAAGTATAAATTATATAAAGTACACAAATCTTAAATTTCAGCTTGGTGAATTTTTATATGTATATATATCTATGTAATTACCACCCAGGTCAAGATACAGAACATTTCCAAAACCCAGAAAGCTCCCTTGTACCCTCTTCCTAGATTTTACACCCACCAAAAGAAGTTGACCTTTGCCACTAAAAATTGGTTTTGCCTAACTAAATGATTATGGCTATGAGACTAAGCCATGTTTCTCATGTAATGTATCAGCTCTTTTTCATTGCTATGTAGGATTCCATTGTAGAAAATATACCACAATTCATTTATCCATTCCCCTACTGATGGACATTTCGTTTGTATCCAGGTTTTGACTATTATGAATAATGTTGCTATGAACATTCTTGTACATATGCTTTGGAGAAAACAGTTTCTCATTCCCCTCAAGGATACACCCAGGAGTAGAATTGCTGGGATTGGCTTTTTGACCCAACATTATTAACAATATGTATCCATGTTATGTGTGGCTTTGGTTAATTTGCCCTCTGTTCTGTCACTAAACATTGTGTTTATGAGATCCCCTGTTGTAGTAGAAGTTGTTACTTCTTTTTCATTATGATGTAGTGGGGAATTCCATTGTGGGCATATGCCACAATTTATTCATTTGTTCTCCTTTTGGATTGGCATTTTGGTTGTTTCCAGGTTTGGGTTATTTGCTATTATAAACAGTACTATTATGAACATTCTTGTACAAATCACTGGGTATCACTATATTAAAGTTTCTCTTGAGTATAGACAAAGGACTGAAATTGTTGAATTATTTGTAAGGTATATGCAATACCTATTTTTTTTTTTTTTGGCAGTACCTAACTTTTGACAGTGGGGACAAATTATTTTCCAAGTGTTTGGACCAATTTATACTCCCAGCAGCAATTTATAAAATATCCCATTGATCCACATCTTTTCTAAGGCTTAGTATTGTCACATTTCTTGATATTTACTAATTAAACGGTCTTGCCATGGTCTTGATATTCCTGGTTACTAGAAATTTTGAGCATCTTACCATGGTCTTGATATTCCTGGTTATTAGCAAGTTTGAGTATCATTTGATACATTTACTGGCAATATGTCAGTAAATCTCAAAATACCTGTTATGTTTTGCCTCTTAGTCTATTCAGTTACTGTCTTTTATTGATTTTTAGGTGTTCTTTACATATTTTGTATTACTCTTTCCTCAGGTATATAATAAATATCTTCTCCCAGCAGGTAGCTTGTCTTTTCACTTTTAGGTATCAATTGATGAGCAGAAATCATGGTAATGGTTTTTGTTTTGCATTTCTTGTGTCTTGTTTAAGGAGAGTAGAGTCCAAAAGTTATCTCCCTACATTTCACTTAATTTCCTATCCATCTGGAGTTGACGTCTGTGCGTAGTGTAAGGTAGGCATCCTTTTCATTATTATTTCCTTACAGATTACCAATTTTTTCCAGTTATACTTGTTGAATAGTCTCTCCTTTCCACAGTGGAGTTTCTGCACTACCTCTGTCATAGACCAAAATTCAATATATTTGACTTTCTAATCTGTTCAACTGGTCAAAGTCTAAATATTATAAATGCTTCCTCTTCCTGATTAATACAAGGATCTCCATCCTACATTTGTAATTGTTGATATGTATGTTAATTCTATTCTTCTTTAACCCCAAAGACATTATTATTTCTATTTTACACAGTGTTCATTTTTTTAAAATTATTTACTGCTTTTTAAACCTCAGAGCTGCTAAGATCAGTTTCCTCCTGGTGGAAGTATATTCTATAGAATTTCCTTCAGTGATCACTTGCTGAATGGCAAAATCTGCTTTTGTTCGGTTGAAATGTGTTTATTTCACCTCATTCTTGAAAGGTAATTTTGCTGGGTATATAATTCCAGATGTGTAGAATTTTCTTTCAGCTCATTACGGTTACAGTCTCCCATTTTCTGCCAGTGGTCTAATTGCTATTTCCTTGAAGATAATCTATCTTCCCCCCTAGCTGCTTTTAAACTCTTTTGTTTTGATTTTCTCCAATTTCATTGTGTTGCATTTGAGTGTGAATTTATTTATTCGGCTTGGAATTCCCTGGCCCCCAAAGCTCTGTAGATTAGTGATTTTCATCAGGGCTGGAAAGTTCTCAGCCATTACTTCTCATGTACTGTCCATGCCCATTTATTTTCTCTCTTCTCGTCTGGAACTTCAGTTAAACCATTTAAATATTCTCACACTGTCCTCCATGATTCTTAACCTTCCTCACTTGTTTCCCACCTTGTGTCTCCAGGCTGCAATCTGGTTAATCTCTTTTGAACTATCTAGTTCACTAATTCCAGTTAGAGCAGTGTCTAACTTGCTGTTAAACCTGTCCACTGTATTTTTCATTTCAATTACTGTATTTCTTTCTTTCCAGAAGATCATTTTGTCTCTTTTCCAAACCTGCTAGATTAACCCTATAAATTCCTTGTCACTGTTTGTGATTATAATTTCCCATCGATGGGATTGCCTCCCTCCTCCTCCCTGCTCTGGTCAGTGACAACACCGCTGTGTTTGCAGTGCCCTGGAGTTGGGTGGGGATTGGCCCATTCGCTTATTCACGCTTTCTCTGGTGCCTTGTCATACAGGGTCCTAACTTTATGGGCTCTTCTGAAGGCAGTAGGAGAGAAAAGCAAGAAGGGGACTTAAACTACTCCCCATCCTGGTCTTTACACCGCTAGCTGGCTGTCCTCTTCCTCAGATTGAACTCTTCTTTATGCACGGATTTACAATAGCCTGCAGGCTCCCTGGGTTTTCCTCACATGATTAAGCGTGTTTGTTCCTCAGATCTAGGCTTTCCTCTGGCTGTCATGGTCTCTCCAGGGTTGAGGGCAGGGAGGGAGCCCGTGGCCCAGGTGGGTAGCCGTCTTGCGGCAGCATCCTCATACAGAAGGTGTCTCCACTAACCGATGTTAGTTAGAGTCATGCCTCAGGTTTATGGGGTCAACGAGGGGATGGGTGGGGTGTTTCTGACTTATTCCCAGGGAGGCAGATTTCTTCTTATTTTTTTATCTGTTGTTTTGTATTTTCTTTTTCATTCAGTGCCCTGGCTGATGCAGCCATGGGGAAGAGAGTCTTGCACGTTCCCTACAGAGATTCTGTTCTGACCAAACTGCTCCAGCCAGCTCTGGGTGGGAACAGCAGAACGACTTTGGTAAAGTGACTCTCTGACAGCATGTGACACGGATTTAGCTGTTGCTGTTGTTGTCGCCGTTACTGTTACAATTATGCTTAGTGTACTATGATGTCACACTTTGCATTTACGTAGCACATTCTTACCTAGCTCATGACTCCTGGAACTCTTTCTATTACAATGTTCAAATATTGTTCGTTTTCGTTTTTTATTTATTCTTTTCTGTAGTTTTCAGGCTCTCTACAAGGAACATTACTATTATCAGGAAAAAAACATCTAATTTTTCAAATCACACTGATAAGGTCATACTATTCTAAATCAGGGGTCATTTCAGGGCAAGACTGGAAATCAGTTTGACCATGTGTGAGACACAAGGCAGGTGTTTAACCTGGAGAGGAGCTGAACTGTGTCACCTTAGCAAAGACTCCAGACTCTTACTACTGAAGTTTGCCAAGCGGGTACAATGCAGAATGTGTTAAAATCAGGATTCTCTGCTCTTTGGCTTCAGGTGTGGGAAGGAGCAAAGCCGGGCAAACTCTGCCTGCCTCATGCTTGCTGTCCCAATTGGGAGAGAAATGCTCACTGCCTGGCCTGTTCTGTGCATGCTCTCCCAAATTCACAGCAGAAGACATCCTTGTTCTCTATCGCTGAATCTTGCCTACGCATTTAAAAATATTTCAAAGTTCTTCTGGTTGTATTTGCCCGTGGGCCACAGCGGGCACATCCCCCAAGAACCTGGACTAAAAAAGGGGCCCATAAGATGCTCAGAATGTTAGACTACAAAGTCAAGTGTAACAGGTCTACAGGGCAAGGCCCTGACTTGGGTGCTACGACGCTTTAACAGAGAAAGATGTGGTTTGGGAGGAGGTTAGGCATCACTTAAAAGAGTATTGCAAAGCCAACATCCAAGCGCTAGATCCTCTGTGGCTCCAATCCTATTTCCGGCACAGTTATCTTAACACCTCCTTTGTTTTAATTCTAAAGTGGATATGCTAACAGTATTCCCTTGAAAGTGTTGCCGTGTGTGTTGTGAATTTGTGTCATGTGTTTGTGTTGTGTATCTGAGGTGTCTGTGAGCTGCGTGTGTCACGTGGGGGGTATATGTGGGGTCAGCATATGCGATAAATGTGTGTCGCATGCGTTTTCTGACTTGTAAAGCTTGAACAATACTGTAAATTGCAAGATATTCTATGAACATTAGCTGTACAAAATCTACAACAAAAAAACCCTCTAAAATCACACAAGCTGAAAGGGCTATTTTTTACAGATAGCAGCCATAAGCCCTGCTGACACCTGCTATGAAGAAACTTTGTCCACATTAAGATATGCTGAAAGGTACGGGTATGAATATTTACTATCCCTAGTAGCTCTCTGTTCTAAATCTGCCAGATTCTTCTGGTACCCTTCTACCCGATGGGATGGCAGTTGGGGAAGAGGTTCGGGAGGAGACAAGACAAAATGCTTCCTGGGAACTGGGGCCCTTCTGAGCCTGTCACTCGGTCGCTCCAGCTCCGCATGGGAGAGGCACCGGGGGCGCAAACCGATGGGGAAGGGCTTGCCAACCCCCCGATGTGATTGGCATCATCCTCCCTGTATTTTCCTGCCAAATAGCATGGCCATTCACACATTTCTGCCCTTGTCACATGGCCCACGGGGAGCGCGGAGTGGCAGGCAGAGGACTTTTATGCTAATAATGTGGGAGGTGACTCCCCGGGGTTGGCAGCCACTTTCCTGCTCCGTAGCTTTCCCCCTGGGCTCATTCTCATTTCTCCAGGCCCTGCGCATACAGATTATACTCTCAGAGTAGGCCTGGCGGTCATCGGCATCTCCTCCCGGGGAGGGTTCATCATCGCCAGTTTCCTTCTGTCCAGTGGGGCTGGGAAGCAAGTCTACGCACTTAGCCTGGGGAGGAGGCTGCAGCCCAGACAGGTTCCTGATTTTCAAGGCAGGTATCTGGATCCTGCTTCTCCGGACCCTTTTAAGATGAGGGTACAGGCCGAGGGATACTCTAAGCAGGGTAGAAGCCACAGGCTGCCACCCTTCCTCCTTCCCTATGCGTGGCGGACACTGAGAATCTACCACCGAGACCCACCTATCGGGTTCAGATGGGACCTTGGGATTCTGGGCCTCCCCATTCCTCAGCTGCATACCATATGGAGGGAGGTGATTTCTCATCAGAGTCAGGGTGAAGAACAACACAGGCGATCAGGCACGAACTGTGCCGGACACATGGCAGATGCTCAAAACCATAGTTGTTACTGTGCCACCAAGTAGTAGCCACTCGTCGGAGTGGCCTGGGCTCAGGGAGGGAGCCTTGCATTTCAGGGACACAGACTAGCGTCCTCCTGTCTCGTGCAGCCTCAAGACCGTGTTACATCATTAGACATTTCTTCCAGCATCTGTACCACAAGCTCGGATCTTTGGGTCATTTTTGTCTCTCTGCTTACCAGGTGCAAATCTGCTGCCAGCAGATTTCACGTGAGAGACTATGTGATGCAGAGGAAGGAGAAAACAGTAGCCAAATGTCCCGGGCTCTGAGCCCGGATGTGCCACGGGCTGTGTGACTTGGGGGCCAAGCCTTGGAGATCCTCTCTTCCTCAGTGAAAGGAGTAAGGTGGCCAGAGTTAGTAAATAAAAACACAGGATCCCCAGTTAAGCTCAAATTTCAGATGCAGAGCAAGTCAGTGTGTTAGTGTAAGTATGTCCCATGGAATACACTAGAGGCAGTGAAAAAGTTAACCCCCAGGACCCCCATCAGCCTGGGGCACGTGCAGAGCAGCGTGGACAGCCTCCAGGGTTGAGTTAGGACAGTTGCAACCGCCCTGATTGCGTAGACTCTTCCATTAGTGGAGTCAGCCCAGTCGGCCAAGTGCATTCAGGACCCAGGACGTGTCAGGGCCGGGCTGTGGGCCCGGCTGAGCTGCTCATGTTCATTTGAGCAGTAGACATCACTCAAGTTCCTTTTGGCCTTAACGGTTCACTGGAACCCAACACAGTGGAATCACCTGGGCTGAAAGGCTCCTGTTTTGCCAGTTGCCGGCCAGTGCTCTGCAAAGGGGCCCAGGGCCTGAGTATGTGTTCATGTTTGCACATGGAAGGGCTAAAAAGATCCAGAACAAAGCTGTGGTCAACACCTCGACGCTGATGAGAGAGTCAAAGGCAGAGAACAACAAAGTACTGCTCACACGTGGAAATTCCAGGATGGCAGGTAAATTGAGTCTGGAGTCAGTGCCCCGTCCAGGCCAGGCTGGGAGCACGTTGGAGGGAGGGACCGGCCGCAGGCTCAGCATGAGGCTTGGCCGGGGGTGGGGGGTGGGGGCGAACACCTGCCTGGAATCGCTGGAGCCCTAGCCCAGGCTAGGGCAGCCTCTAGGAACATTTTGGCCCTGGCCTCGGGGAAGCACACTTTATTTTGAGGTAACCGCAGAGTCGCATGCAGTTGTAAGAAATAACGGCCCTGCCCTTCCTGGAGGGTCATTTTCAGTCTCATTTTTATTGCCATTTTTATTCCGAAGCCATGGTTTCTACCGAGACTACGCTTTCCTTCCCAGAATTGCACGGCGTCCATCTGTCGTTTATTCTACTGATGGTCTCAGGCAGTTAAATGATGTTCAACTCTCCAGAAACCTTACTGGCAGCACCCCGACCTGCACCATTAATCCCTGGGGGCAGCAGAAGAGCTCACGGTGTCCCAGCTGGTTATTAGTTATTCTGCTCCTCCCCCTTGACATTGCATACCTGTTGCTGAAAATGCCTCCCCCTTCCAGAGCGGCCGGCCTGCCTGCTGGCAGAACCAGGGCCTGGGCCGCAGACTGGCCAGCCGACCTGGGCGCACCAGCTGGAGCAGGCTCGGGAGGAGTGGCATCAACAGTATCTGGCCATCGCCCAGGTGAGCCTCCCTGCCTCCACCTGCAGAAGCCGGGCCCAGCGGGGAGCTGCGGCCAGGGGGATTATGGGAGTGGCTTCTGTTTTCAGTGAACATGTAGTATGGGAGATGTGACAATGACTTACATCAATGCTATTGGTGGGGACGAGAGGGAAGGAAGCCAAGAGGCTTGATGAGTGAGGCTGAGGGTAGATTCAAGGCTGTCAATAATTACCATTCAGGGAGAATTTGAGGACTACGAACTGTCTTGTGGGGACCATATTGTGCCTACCCTGTCATTCACTGGCAGTATCAGATCTAAACGGGCTGCGATGTGAATTTCGTACGTGGGTCAGGGAGATGCTTCTTGGTCCCCCATCCACAGCACACTCCCACCGTGACCTGGCCCCCCAAAGCCACAGGAAGCCTGGAAGAGGGGTGAGCCTCAGGCCGGGGGAGCCTAGTGCAGGTGGGGTCTGCAGCACCAGGAGGCCAGTCCAAGTTAGGGCCCAAGGATTCTAGAGTTGTGGACAGTAACAAGGGGAAAGGTTCTTGCTCTCCTTACTCTTTGTCAGAATTCCAAGATTTAAAAGCTTTCCTTGTGCCTGCACCATACAGTCCGGTTTTCATTGACTAGATCCTCTAGAAGTCCAAGACCAATCTGTACTATACTCAGGGATGAAACACGTTCAGCTGACCAAGAGAGTCCTACAGCACGTCCCATTTTGTCATCAACGTCTGATGACCAGTGAACTCGCCAGTACGCCCGGGGAGCATGAGATACAGGGGAGAAGGCTTTAATGGAGACCCAGGGAGGGATGAGCCCAGTGAGGCACTGGCCTGGAGCATTGGGATGGCGGGGGACTCGGGGAAGTAGAAGTCAGGGTGGAAGGGGTCGAGGCAGGGCAGCCAGGCAGGGGGAACAGAGTTGGAGACGGGCTACACTTCGCAACAGTCCTGTCCAGATGAACTCAGGCCCCCGATGGCTGACGTGCCGAGGGGCTCACCCCTGCTCAGTCGAGCCCCCAGCCCCACTCAGCCTTCCTCGTCCGGGTTCACTCTACTGGGCGATTTGACAGGACGCATAGACAAATGGCTTTGGTGCCAAGTGGTTAGGAATGCTGCTCTCTCCTGAGCATGCAGGCCCTAGGACCTCTCCATGTCTCCTCCAGGAGCGGCAGATGACCGAGACCTTCCCTCACCTTCTCAACGTCAATGAGGACACACAGCTCACGGGTGTCCTCAAGTACTTCATTCAGGCTGGTACTCTCACCCCTCTTGCCCCACTCTGCGCCTGCCCCTGCTTCTTGCTTCACAAGCATATTTCTGGTTCTTTTGAATCTCTCTTTTTGTGGTAAATATACGTAACATAGAGTTTACCATGCTGACTATTTTTAAGTATACAGTTCAGGGACACAGTGCTATGCAACCATCACCCCGATCCATCTCCAGAACCTTCCTTCTTTCCAAACTGAAACGCTGTCCCGATGCAACAATAACCCCCTGCCCTTGCCAGGATCACATCATAAGTGGGCTGCACTTACAACTCTTCTAGGCACCCCGTATAACTGGAATTGTACAATACCTGTCCTTTTGTGACTAGCATGTTTCACTGAGCATAATGTCCTCAAGGTTCATTTATGTTGTAGCAAGTGTCAGATCTCCTTCCTTCCTTTTTAAGTCTGAATAATAGTCTATTATATGTGTATACCACATTTTTTTTTAATCTATTCAAACTTTGGAAAATGGCATCGGTATTATAGTAACATCTGGCTTTCTGCACCCTGGCCTTATGCGCACCCCCGGACAGGAGAGGGTTCATGCGGGATGGAAGTGGGGGGCAGCCCCCCAGGGGGGCCGGCATGGTGCTCTGGGCCCTGTCCGGGGGTCAGTGACAGGACTGAAACAGAGCTTCACAGACCAGGACCTTCCCCGTGGCCAGGCTTCACTGCATCTCCCAAGGCCCAGACGAAACAGTTTCTTCCTCCAGAATTCCCACCAACAAGGTGGAATTTGAAAAAAGTTAGGAATCCCACCAGGACAGCGCAGAATGTAAAACAATTATCCCTAAGGCAGGGTGGTGTCCAAGGACTTATGACTGAAAATCCTAGCAGCAAAATCCCCTCGCACGATCCTCTTGGAGATGAAATAGCACTGCCCAAACATGAGACATGATCCCTGTCCAGGTCAAATCCTGACAAACTTTGAAGACCAATTATCCCAATTCTTTTCAAGGTTCATGTGACGCTGGTCGGGCTGCGTCAAATGCCATCCTTCTTCAAGGTTTAGGGTAAGTCTACACGAACCATCTTTGTCCAGCATGCATGAGCTGTGACCAGTCAGCCCATGGGAGAATCTCAGTGTTTGTCTGGTTGTCGCCGGGCCAGGCCACAAAGCCTGCTGGACAACCCTGAACAAGAAAGTACCAAACTGTCCTCAGGATCCACTCCAGGGCTTAGGGAAGAAAGCCTTGGAAGGGCTTTCAAGCTCTCACTGGAATCCCTCTGCTGCGCCCACCTTGTCTCCGATATGGGGAGAAAGGGGAAGGCCAGTGGCTAGATGCTGTATGAGAATTTAGCACACGGGGACATAAGTAGATGAGGCCAGAGAGTAAAGAGAGAGCCCACCACAAGTGGTTCACATCTTTCGTGGTCTTAACCACTGAAGCAACAGCATCCTCAGACCTCTGTGCTCAGAGTCCTCCCTCACCAACTGGACTAAGACGAAGCCCAGCCTCTGAGGTGATCCCCCCCTACGAAGGGCGGCCCTGCGGAACCCTCTGATGGCCCCCACAAACTCGCAGCTGTCCCGTACCTCTGTGGCCTGCCCACAGATTTCCAGCCAGGAGCCTCAATCAGCTCATACAGAGGCTTGACCGACCCATACCCCTGATGTAGCTCAGCCCTCCTGAGCTAAAATGCAGGGAGAGGAGGGGAGGGGGCCTGTGCTGACCCTGCCCCACCAGCCTCTTGGTCTCTTCTCCTGACTTGTCCTGGGGACCCCCCCTCCTCTCCCTTTCCAGACCACTCCCTGTGGGGACCCTACACAGATCTGTAAATGGCTGAACTCCCGATGAGCCGAGGTTAAAACCTTTCACACAGCATCCCTGGGCACCAAGCAAACAAGCAATATGGATGGACATGTGTCTCAACACCCAGAACATTCCATGACAGCCAAGGAGTCTAGGAACATTCTAGAACAGTTAAGAAGCTAGTCATTCAGGGCACACAGATAATGTCTAGGGGGCAGCCAATTTCTGACACCTCTGACATCGATCCCCCAACTCTTTAGCATATAAAGTCTGGATTTGTATGATAAGACCCAGAAATGGATCTAAACTTCTCTGTGGTGTGGACATTATTATCAGTCATTAGTAGTCGACTGCCCCGGCATCCCTTTGGAAACATCTTTGCTTTTCATGTCCCCCCCCTCCCCCACTCAGTCCTGCTGGCCTGTGAGTTCTCGAGAACTCTAGCCATGACCCTGCCTGTCCGGGCTCCTTGCGGCTCTCAGCCCTCAGCCCATGTGGTTCTATTGGTAAAAGAATTGCTTTGTTGTCCTTCTGCACCTGCTTCTCCACCTGCAGACCCGGGAGCCACAGCCCCAGACCGCTTCCTGCCACTCGGCGGCCATGGGAGGTCTTACTGAAGCAGGAAAAAAGACAATCAGAACTGTTCGCTAAAGTCATCATTGTTGTGGCTCCTTAGACAAACTCTTGTCTTTTTAGAATTTCAGATAAACACGCTTCCTTCACCAATCTGGATGGGAAAGTGACGGTCACGCCACAAAGCAAATGCAAAGTTGTCATTAATGGGGTGCCCATCGTGACCAAGACGAAGCTGCAGCACCTGGTAAACTTTCCTGCCTGGTCACAGGATTCCCTAAGTCCAACCCGAGAGCTAGGATGGGGGTCCTCGACAGGAGCACCGGCTCCCGCTGTGGCGAGGGCCAGGCAGGGCTGGGCGCCAACCACCCCGTGTCCTTCTGCGACAGTCACAATGGACATGGTCACAGCCTGGGGTTGGGAGACCTGATATTAACTCGCTGTGTGTTCTTGGGCAAGTCACTTCACTTGTCTGGACTTCATCTACAAAACAGAGAGGAGTGAACTAGAAGTTCACCAAGACCCTTTCCAGCTCTAATGTTGTATGATAGCTTAGACTTCTTTAAAAACCTGCCACAGGGAGGGACTGTAGCCCCTCGAAGAGCTTGGGCTCCCCATCTCCTCCCCATGCCCCAGCCTGAGTCCGCAGCACTGTAGGGCCCAATCCCCTCTTCAACCCATTCCCCACACTGTAGCCACAGAGAACCTTCTAGACAAGCTACTTGGATTAGACCCCGCCCTCCTGGAAATCCTCAGTGACCACACCTGTGTGAGCGGCCCCATCGCTCCGCCTCCTCCAGCCTCACTGCTCCGCACGGAGGTCACACTGACCTTCTCTTGATCGTTCAAAACATTCCAGGCTCTGCTCAGCAGCGGTCTTCTCTGCCTTGGTGAAACTTACCACCCCTGACGTCTTAGCTTAAATAGTGCGCCTCGGGAGATGATTGCTCGGATCCCCAGTACGTATTAGGCCCCTCGTCCCTTCTGCAGAAGCGCCCCCTCTCATTCAAGCATCTCCCTCAGGCTATTACACTATTTGTCTATAAAGTCCTAGAGGGGAGGGCCCAGGTCTGTTTGGTCCCCACTGGGATTCCCGATTCAGAGCTTGGTGTGGGATACCGAGGAAAAACTGAAAGCGTACACACAAAAGCAAGATGCCAACCTCTTCCTCCCTGTTCATGGGTCTCTTCCCCGTCTGGGGAACTGGTGAAGGTCTTGTGATTTAACACAGTCGGACAGGGCATGGGGCCTTGGCCTCCCCTGGGGCAGGCTGATCCCACACCTCTGGCCTCCATCCCTCCCTGAGCCACCTGTCTCCTCCCTAGGACCGCATTATCTTGGGATCCAACAGCGCCTACCTCTACATTGGGTTTCCTTCAGAGAGAGGCAATGAAGACTTGAACAGGTTTGACTATGACTTTTTCCAGCTGGAGAGAGCAGCTGCAGAAGGAGTGAGCGTGGACAAGCTCGGTGAGCAGCCCAGGGCCCTGCGTTCCCAGCATCTTCCACGTGCTGGTCTGAAAGCAACGGCTTTCACTGTGTGCACTCCTGCCTTCCTTAAGAAAATCATCTTTTACTGTTTCAAAGGGCAATGTTTGGAAAGTTAAAACAGATTTCCATGTCGATGTAGAAATGAGGGCATGTCAAAGATTTAATTCATTAAACTGTTTCTTTAGGGCACCTGGGTGGCTCAGATGGTTAAGTGTCTGCCTTCAGCTCAGGTCGTGATCCCAGGGTCCTGGGATCAAGTCCCCGCAACGGGCTCCTGGCTCGGTGGGGAGCCTGCCTCTTCCCCTGCTCATGCTCTATCTCTGTGTCTCAAATGAATAAGTAAAATCTTTTAAAAAATAAAAAATAAACTGTTTCTTTAACAAATGGAGAAGAGAGTGGTATATCCAGTTGACCCTTGAACAACATGGGTTTGAAATGCATGGGTCCACTTATATGTGGATTTTTTTTTAAATAAATACAGCATAGTTCTGTAAATGTATTTTCTCTTCCTGAGAATTTTCTTCTCTCTAGTGTACTTTGTTGTAAGAACACAGTATGTAATACATAGAACAGACAAAATATGTGTTCATCAATTGCTTCCTGGTGAGTCTTCCTGCCAACGATAGGCTACTAGTAGGTACGTTTTGGGGGAGTCAAAAGTTGAGTGGATTTTTGACTCTAAGGGGGGTCGGGGCCCCAACCAATAGTTTAGTGAGCGGACACTGCGACTTCCCCTTAAGGGATCAGAATCCCTACACAAGGCTCTGCCAGGACATTTAAAGGACAGTCATCCCTTTTGCCTTATTTCCGTGTTCTGGAGGTTCTTCTCCAGAGTCTCCCCTGCACTTCACAGCTGCCGTGTGGCTCTCAGACATAATTCCCACTACGTCGTGGCCAGTCCACCTGTCCTCAGTGCCTGGACACGCTCTGCCCTCCTTCCCCAGAGCCTCTTGCCACGGCGGGGAAGCACTGTGTGGGCAATTCCTCAGTTTTGAAGCAATTTCTTGAGAGGTACAGAAAAGTTTCAAGAGTCGTGTGTAGGACGCTCACACACACCTGAGTTCCTGTGTCAACATTTACTACACTTGCTTTATTATATATCTGTAATGTGTGTATATATATGTAAATATGTGTATATATCTTTAAATATATATAATTTTTTCCTAATCATTTGAGAGTAAGTGAGTTGAGAGTAATTGAGAGTAATATGGACTTGATGCATATTTAACTAATTGTTTGTGTCAACGGTGTCTTTTATAACAACAACAAATTCAAGTCCAACATCCAAATAAGGACCACGTTCAGTTGTCACGTCTTTGGTCTCCTTAAACCTGGTAAAGGTCTTTGTCTTTCATGACCTTGATGTTTTTAAAGAGTAAAGCCCAGTTGGTTAGCAAAATGTTCCTTAATTTATCTTTTTGGTGGCTGCCTGGTTTCTCCACTGTGAAGTTACTATCTTTTTAATATATTTTTTAAGATTTTATTTTTATTTATTTGACAGAGAGACAGCAAGAGAGGTGGCAGAGGGAGAAGCAGACTTTCCGCTGAGCAGGGAGCCTGATGCAGGGCTCAATCCCAGGACCCTGGGATCATGACCTGAGCTGAAGGCAGATGCTTAACGACTGAGCCACCCAGGCGCCCCTTTAATTAATATTTTGAGAGACTTTGATATGTAGATACCCTACATCTCGTCATACTTTCATCCATTAGTTTTATCATCCTTTGATCATTCTTGCTTGGATTATGATGATGATTTTTGTCAAATGGTGAATCTCTAGCTCAACCCTTTCTTCTACATTTAGTTGAAAAAATCCACTGTGAAGAAGAAATAGTCTGTATTTGTTTAGTCACTTATTTATGTCAATGTGAACTCACAGAATCCAATTTTACACAATGGGTTTTAATCTGTTGCTTTCAGGGTTTTTTTTTGATGCACAAACTGTCCGACATATGGCCTGAGGAGTCCCTTCAAGCTGACTTCCGTGTCTTCCTGACATGTCCCCATCGTTCTTTGAACACCAGCTTCCTTTCTGGCAGAAGAACATATTCTAGGTTCATCTGTGGACTCTCAGTCCCAGCACTGGAGTCAGGCACTTCTCCCAGCATCCTGACTCCTTTTGGTTGAGAACGGCACTTATAAATCAGGATCTGTGGGCTCTTCTCCAGATGGATGCTCCCCCAGGTCCTCATCCAGCCTCAGTGGCGCTCAGCACCATCTTACGGAAATGACCCTCAGTAACTGTTTCTTGCTACCTACTTGTGCTCTGCTTGGCTTCTTCATCCAGCTGCCTTCCCGATAGCTCTGCCTGCACCTCCCACAGACGTCTCAACCACTCACTGCACCCTATTTTCATACCCAAGATTTACCACATTGGCCTCCTCCCTTCCCTCACTTCGTGATCCAGTCCACCTTTCCTCCCTCGGCTTGCACTGCCATTTCTGTGCAAGCCACCTTCTTCTCTTGCCTGTTATGGTCGGGCTGAAAATTATTCATCAACTTCTCAGTGTAAGAATAAAACCCAAACTCTTTACCATGGCCTTGAAGGTCCTATATGTGGCCTTGAAGGCCACCACAGCCTCATCTCACACCACTCTCTCCTTACCTCACTTCGAAACTTCCTGCTCTCCTTGTGCTCCTGCAGCACACACCAAGCCCTGTTCTGCCTCAGAGTTGAGAGTCCCTGACGGAAGGCAGCGCGAGCCTGGGTCTGACAGGGGGACTGGCCATCCCACCATCTCCAGGACCCCCAGCTGTAAGCTGCCCAAGGGACAGAAGTAAGAACAGGTTACCTGCTGTTCAAGAGGAATCCCCAGACCTTCATGTAGCCAACCACGCTTTACACTCCCCACCCTCCTCCCGGGACAATCTGCAGCTGCTTTGGTCAAGGACCCTGAGACCACTAATTAGAACCAGAGGCAGGGAGCTTCCTGTCGTGACACTGCCGAGATTCATGGGTTGAGATGAGTAGCTATTTAAGAGAGAGTCGGGTGGTGGTTTTTCTCCACACTTACTTGGTTTTGGGTGTTTTTTCAAGGTCTATTTGAGAGACAGAGAGAGAGCACATGCATGAGTGGGGAGAGGGGCAGAGGGAGGGGGAGAAGCAGGCTCCCCGCAGAGCAGTGAGCCCCATGCAGGACTTGATCCCAGGACTCTGGGATCATGACCTGAGCCAAAGGCAGACGCTTAGCCCACTGAGCCACCCAGGCGCCCCCGGTTTGTTTGTTTTATTTAATTACATGCTTGTAATTTTTAAATGCAGACATTTGATGAACAATCGAACGAATGAGCAAGCATATGAATTCCCTTGTGGCTGATGAGTGTCCCGGAACAGGTGGCCAGCGCTCAGGGGCACTGTGCTGTCTTCCTAGGGGCCGCGGGCCGCAGGGCGGGGAACGCAGACCCCAGCGTGCTGGCCGTGTTCCAGGACTATGTCAAACTGATGCCGCTGGTGGCGGAAGCAAATCAAATGGGCAAGGAGCTGGAGAAGGTAAAGAGCTAGGAGATGGTACAGCGCCAGGTCCAGGAAAGGCCCGGAGAACAAGGTCCACGGCCCCTCACGCCACTGTTCCAGCTGTCTCGGTGGTATGGATGGGGAGGGACATTGGGCCTGGAGAGGTCAGGACCCGGGACCCCACCGGGAGCCAGTGACAAAACCCAGGTCAACACCCAGAACTGACCAGTCCCAGCCGCTAGCGCCATTCCTTCCACCTCTGGCCACTGAGGCCGCCATGGCCACCAGGGCCCCAGACCCCAGGACCCCAGACCAATGCTTGCCTGCCAAACCACCCCATCCCAGATTGCACTCCAGCGGGTTTCTCTGGGCCCGGCACCCCAAAGCCTTCTAGGCCACAGAGAGGACCTGAGCGGGGCTTGGCCCCCTGGACACAGGATCCCAATCCTCAGGAAACTTGCAAGAGACTTACACGCTTTGGGAGTGTCAGAGACAGGGAAAGACAGGGCTGATAAATGCAGGGTGACTTAGGGCAAAGTGTTTCTCTTGCCAGGGACTCAGAATGGAACTGAAGGTGAAGAATTTAGCGTCGTCAGACTCTAGGGGCTACGACCTACAGAAAGAGGTCATGGTGAAGGTGACCCACCAAAGGACTCATGAGGTGAGGACGCCTCTGGGGACGGGGTTTCTGAGGCACTCTTCCAGGGACAGAGGTCAGTTCTCCCCGACAGCCTGTGGAGACCCAGTGAAAGGATACCATGTGTTCTGAGTGTGAGCTGGGACTCTGGGAACAGAAGACCCCTCCTCTGTGTTTCCCTCCTGGGCCTCTCTCCCACACAGCACCAAGTTCTGGGATTGGTCCCAATCACCCGCACTGGATACTTTCTGTTGATTTTTTTTTCCAATTTTTATTTATTTATTTGAGAGAGAAAGAGCATGAGCAGGAGAGGGAGAAGCAGGCTTCCTGCGGAGCAGGGAGCCCGATATGGGACTCGATCCCAGGACCCTAGGATCATGACCTGAGCCGAAGGCACCCAGGTGCCCTATTTCTAACATGACTTAAAGGCTTGAGTACCAGAAGGGAGCCTGAGAGTTTATCCAACTGATGGTGGTGTCTGTGTGCGAGCAAGACAGAGACAGAGAGACGTGCCCGTCTGGAGCAATGAGAAAATCTGCATTCCTGTTAAGATTCCAGAAAAGGCTATGGCTGATCCATTCCCATGTTTGCCTTTGCTCACTGGCAGGAGGGTCCTAAAACCCCTTGCCTTTCCCTCTGCCCAACAGAAAAGACTGGGATGCTCTTTTGGTGTCCCTTACATATTTTTGCCTTCGGAGCAACCCCCGGACCTCTGGCTCCAGTCCGACACACACTCCTTAGCCCGTCTTCCGAGATGAGCCCCGACTTCTCCAGGGGCCTCCAGGTGGGCTGCTCCCTCCCAAATCCATGGCCGGAGTTGGCAAACGTGCCGCTGGCGAAGGGGACCATCCGTCACTGGATGATCTCCTCTACCAAGCAATGAGCTGTTCCTTCTCTGGGTTTCACACTTCTGTTCATTCCCCCAAAGTTGTCAAAATCTTCTGGGTCAAGCCCGCTGTGTAAAATCTTCTTAAAACTGTGAAATGCGACACACAGGGAAAGATAGTCAGGGGCCTGTGCCTGTGTTTTCTGCCACGTGCTGGGGTCACAAGGTCATGGCTTGAGTTTAACGGGCCCCCAGGCTGGGAGGGCCCAGGGAGCAAACCTGAGCCAGGCCAGTCTCGAGCCCGAACTTGAGACATGTTCCTGTTCTTTTCTGTCTCTTCCTCTGACCAGCGCCACAGTGGCCTCCTCTGAATCACCTGGGGTGAGGAGAGAGGGGAGACGTGTCCCATCCCTTCACGTCACTGTAGCAAAGTCCCCCACCGCCGGGGAGGCTCGAGCAACAAACCTTTATCTCTCACAGCTCTGGAGGCTGGAAGCCCAAAATCGTGGCATGGGCAGATATGCTATCCGGTGAGGGACGGCTTCACGGGTCAGAGCGGACAACTTCTCGCTGGGTCCTTGCATGGTGTTAGGGGCCTGGGAGGGCTCTGGGGCCGCCTTCGTAAGGGTGCTAACTCCATTCACGAGGGCTCCACCCTCATGAGCTGGTCACCTCGCATAGGCTCTGCTTCCTTATCCCATGACATCGGGGGTTAGGTTCCAATGTATGGATTTGGGGGGACCCAACATTCAGTCCAGAGCAGCAGGCTTGATGCCAGCTCACCGCACACCCCCAGGGCAGCTCTCAGAGGTCTTGCTGTGAGACACCTACCCTGGGAGTCAACCTGGACTTCTGTGAGGCCTTCGGAGTTGAATCCTCAATGTGTGTGTGATTATGCTTTTGTTTCTTGTGTTTTCTGGAAGGTGCCATGAGGACAGAGAAGCTTTGGTGATCCAGTGTTCCACATGCCTCTCTGGGGCCAGGCATGCCCCCTGAGTTGGGGTTGGCAGTTTCCTGCTGTCTTGTCAGACCTTGTTTCAAGGAGATCTTTAGTTTTTAAAAACTGTTTTTCATGTGATTCTGTGTTCCAAGGCTTATTGTTTATTATGGTTTAAGATGATTTGAAAACACTTTATTCAGCCTCTTCTATTAAAAGCAGAAAGGTTACCTGAATCACACAGGCTGCCCTGGCCAGAAATAGAAGGTAAAGCAGTGTTTTTGCATCTTAGGGTTAAGCATGTCCTAGGGGAGAGCATTGGCTGGCTTCTGTAGAAACCACACTGGGCTCCCTTGTAAGGGGCTGGGTGCTAACAGATTTTGTTTCTATTTTTCTTTCTTCTCAGAAGCTAATCTTACTGATCTGTCATCTTCAAGGCTGTCCATTTCACCTTTTTAAAAGTATCAGTGACTTTTCCTCGAAAGAAGGTACTCCTTCCCCAGGAGCCCACCTGAAATGTTGGCAGTTGGTCATTCTGGGAACGCTCTGTGGGTCTGGTTCTGGAGGCTCGAAGAACAGCCTGGTGCAGAGCGGCAATGTGGAGAGACACACTCAGCACATTTTTGGTGGCTGGTCTTGCAAACGTTCACCTCAGACTGTGAACCGTGAATGCCACTGGGAGGAGACAGGACCCACGGGCTGCTTGTGTGACCGTCAAAGTCACACATCCCACACAATTCAGGAGCTGGCCAGGGCCATGGGAGGAGAGGGAGGTCATCTACACTGGAATGGCTAGCCACACTCACTTTTCAGGAGTTCCTGTGCAAAAGCTTCCAGCCAGGGAGTCTGTGCCCAGGGTCACCCCCGCCGGTCCCGCAGAGACTCGTTGACCTGTCACAGGGCCCGCAGTCTGCTCTCCGCAAGGAGGCAAGCAGCGGACTGATGATCTGGGTTCCCATGATCTTAGCTCCTTAGCCTGAGGGTCTTGAAAAAGCCCACACACTCTGGAACTTGTGTTGTGCTCTGTCCGCATAGCGTTTGCTGTGGCCACATTTGCAGGGACACTTGGAGGACAGGGCTGTGCCTCACTGTACTCAAGGCAGAAGAGAAAAGAGTCTTTTAGTGTCTCGAGGATGTTCTTTTTTTTGAAGACACATTAACACTCAGAATGACGTA
Organism: Eumetopias jubatus; assembly: GCF_037043125.1. Taxonomy (NCBI): domain Eukaryota; kingdom Metazoa; phylum Chordata; class Mammalia; order Carnivora; family Otariidae; genus Eumetopias; species Eumetopias jubatus. The sequence continues at coordinate 65,557,834 of NW_028274818.1, read as the reverse complement.
TCTATTAGTTTCTTGTGTTTTCAAGTTGCTCAGAGAAGGAGGTGCTTAGTTTACCTGGAAACCACTTCTGATGTGACATTTATAGTCCAGAACATTCCATTTCACTTGCATGCCCCCCCAGCGCCCCCACAGCTTATGCTTCTGTCCTCTTTCTCAGCAGCCGTGTCCCTCACCCAGTGAGGGGACAGACAGTGGCAGGCTTTCTCGGGGCCATGAGCTCACACGTTTATCATCTTATAGTTCTGTAGCCGCAGGCCCAGCCCAGGCCTCCCTGCACAAAAAGCAAGGGGCTGGCAGAGATGTTTTGCTTTCTGGAGCCTTGCGGGGCACTCAGTTTCCTTGTTTCTTCGAACTCCTAGAGGTCCCCACATTCCCAGGCTCATGGCCATCATGATCCATCTCCAAAGTCAGCCATATGGCATCTCCCTGACCTGGCTTCGGCCACCGTCTCTCCAACCGTGTCTTCTGCTTCCTTCCACACTTAAGGTCCATGTGATTACATGGGGCTCACATGGATAATCCAAGTGAATCTCCCCATTTTAAGGTCAGCTGATAAGCAAACTTGATTCCACCTGCAACCTTACTTTCCTTTGCCACATGAGGACATATGGGCAGGTTCCAGAGACTGGGACACAGACATCTCGGAGGGCCATTATTCCGTGGACCACAAGCCTCAAACCTCCATTTCTCCTGGGAGGGCCCATTGTCTAAACCCTTCATCATCTCCGAGCTGTTAGGCTCCAGCAACTCAAGGAATGCTGAAGTGATGGGTCAGGAATGAATGTGGACGAAGTTTGATGAGAGTGTGGTGTGGTCCTGAGTACCCCGAGCCCAGTCCACCTGAGTGAGCATGCTGGGGAAAAATCAGGGGAACGACCCACGAGCAGGTAAAGTCATACACTGGTGACCCACCTTTGTATTTCCAGGTGTGGATCTGGTCAAAAGCCAAGTTTATCAATAGGAAATTCCTAATGGAGGAACTTTACCAGCGCTTTCTAGAGGGGGAAGATGGCCGTGTGGCTCAGGAAGATGACCCTTTCTGGGATCCCGTCGAGGTCGTCCACCTGGGCTCAGCTCACATCTGGCTCCAGCCACTTGCCTACTGCATGAAGCTTGAGGACCAGGTGGAGTTCCTCAACTGCGATGGAATAGAGGAGGCTGTGCTGCACATCCACGTGACGCCCTGCTCCCCGGCAGGACAGTGGGTGTCTCCTTCTCCCCCTAGCCTGGCCCTGGGTCTGCCCAGCAGAAAGCTCATAGTGTGCCTGCGTTCTCCCAGAGCAGGTGGTCAGCTTGGTGCCCAGCAGAGCTTATTTAGTCATGATTTTGCCTCATCAAATTGGGTTTTTGCCATGGCGGCCAAATCGGCTGACTTAGACTATTCCAGAGCCTGGTGGGGAGGCCCTAGAGCCAGAAGCAGAAAGCTGGTTTTCCAGTTCCTCCCTTCTCCATCCTGGGTATAGGTTCTGATCTTTTTTTTTTTTTTTTTTTTTTTGGTTCCTTTTCTCCAGGTAGAGACTGAGGTCCCTTTGTTCCCTGACCTGGCCTCATTCTGGGTGGTTATCCGACCTTCCGTGGGGATGGGCTTTGCTTTAACTCTGTTGTGTTGCCTCTTACCCTCCTTCTGGGGAGTCTCCTCAGTTCTCTCTTCAGGCTGTAGGCAGTTCAGGCAGTTTTCACAAAAGCCCAAGTCTCTTACCAATCCTAAGCAAAGAGGCAGGCAGGCAGGGGCTCTGGCCTGGGGGCTCAGTCCCCTTGGGTGCCCACAGCAGCCTTTTTGTCTTTCTGAAGAGGCAACAGGCTCAGGAAGAGGGCAAGAGGACTGCAAGGTCCTGTGACCCAGGGACCAAGCTGACCATCAACTCACTGTCTTTGTTGGGACTCGATGAAAGTTTCCGGTCACTGGGCCACCTTGGGCTTCTGGGCTACTGGATGGCTGATCTCTCACGGCAAGTTAGTAAGGCAGCATTTTAGTTTCTAGGCTTTGGTCTTTGTGAGCTTGAAGGGAGTTGATGTGAGAGACAGCCCCTGTTGGAAAGCGGTCCAAATTGGTTTGCAAACTTGTAGGCTTGGAATTGACTCTGGACTGTGAAGATTTCACCAAGGAAAATGGCACCTTGAGGAGGCCGTGTCTGGGCAGCCAGCTGGCTCTCCCTGGGTAGGAGCCCCTCTCACCCCTGGGAACCTACCTAGGTCTCCACTGCTAGCTCAATTATCGCATGAAGCGGTTATATCGCTGTCTCCTCCTCGAGAAGGTTGTGAGCTCCTTGAATGTCTCTTGAATGAATGAACTCCACAGCTGGTAACATCCCCTGTCTTTTCTTCAGAAAAGTTGGCCATCTCTTGAGGAGTCTCAATGATCCTCTTTGACGGCAAAATCCTAACTTGCTTTGGCCCCGGCTAATACCTGTGGTCCATGTTCTCCTTCTCTGTTTGCAGAGCATGTGGTGAGGAGGATGTGGTTATTGACCCTTCAGAGTTGCTGGGCAAGAGGATGGATTTCCAGATTGGCCTCGTGCGGTGCCTTGGCATTAAGTGGCTCAAGGAAGGCGCAGAGCGGGGCATTCAGATGGGGTACCAGCCTGCCCCATGGAGCTGTGTGCACACACCATCCCCCCTTGTGGGCCCCGGTGGGAGGGAGTTTTTCCTTAAGTTTGAAAAATGAGTGTATCATGAAATTTTCTTAAGTTTCTCTGCTTGCTCAACCCCAACATGAGTATTTCCCCATCTGTTTAATGGAAGCCCCACCTACTTCTAGGTTGCTGGAAAGTAAGCCGTGTATGCTGAGAAGAGTGACTGAAACAGCAGAGATTTTAATTATCTGGTAGAATACCCAGTAAAGCTGTATTATCTACATGGAATAGTTTTGGGATTTTTTGAGTTGGAAACAAAAGAACTGTATTGCAATATGGTGGAAGCACCAGATAGGCTTAATTAGGCTAAAAAGATTTTAAGCGATAAAGGGAAGTTTTGAAGGACAAAAACCAATCCACCGCCCCACATGGAAAATTAACACTTTTTGATTGATGTAGAAAGTATTTATCAAAGTGTTTATCCATTTCCTTTCATTTCATTTTCCTTTTTGTGAGACATGTAATACTCTCCATGTAGTGATGCTTCTCACAGTAAGTAGCTGAGACGTTGGGGGTAGCACTCGCGAGAAGCAATTACAGGTCACCCTGTATTGACTGACCAATGCAGGCCATTGTTCTTGGGCTCATCTGATCCTTTTCTTTGTAAATGTGTCCCTTCTGGTTTTAAATCATGTTTTCTGTTCTTTTCTCAGGTACAGAATTTATGATCTTTCAAGCACTTTCTATACCAAGCCTGTATGGAAAATTGTGAATCCCCAAATAGAAGAAACTGTCCAATTTACAGCTTTAAATGCATCTCAGGAGTTTCTGAATTATTTACAAACAAATGCTCTCATTGTCGATTTATGGGGTCTTCAAGGTACCCTGTTTACTTCCTCTTTGGCATGATGCCTTCTTCCATCGGATATCATGTCAGTATATCTAGGGCTGCCGAGGGAGGGAGGGAATCAGGGTCTTAACAGCCAAGAGTCATCTTCTCCTGGGTCCCTGGGCTCTAGTCCATGGGGGATTATATGGTTTAAATCTCTTCACACGACACTGGGGCCAGACAGCAGAGAGGTTTCTTTCCTTGATGGTGTCCCCCCCACATTGCAGAAGGCTGTGCCCAACTGAGCTGCTCTCAGCCGGACCCCATGGTCACAAGTGAAGGCCACATCATGGTGGACACCAAGAAAATTTCCACAGTGATGGATACAGGCCAGGTGTGCACATTTATGTGGCAAATAGACATGGCAGATGATGAAGAAATCCCAGGTGACAGCCGCTTAGGGATCATCAGTGTTCCCTCCACTTGACAAGTGTTTTCTTGATTTATTCCTGTGTTTGAGGGGCTTAAACCCTGCTCACCAACCCCCACCCCCATCTAGTTGTCCCCTGGTAGTAAAAATTGCCAGTCCCAAAGGGTATGCAAAAAATCCAGCAAAAGGCTAAACGGACATGTTTTTTGTAGACCACCTCAAATCAGATATCAGAACTTTATATGAAGTTGCTCAAGTTAGAACAGGAGATGGAACTGCTCAGAAACGTTAACAGAGCCTTGAGAGAGGAAAATGTGCTGCTCAAATACTCACTTGAGAAAGCTGGTTCTGCTCAACAAGGTGAGAGGCAACCCAAGTCTTGGTTGTTTACTTTCTAAACTCCTACATCTGAGAGGTGTGTTTGTATTTCTAAGAAATTTACTTTTTAATGAGTTGGCCTAGATCTTGTTTCATTAAAAAAAATGCAGAATTTTTTTTTTCCTTCTGCTGGGTAAGATTTCTCTGGAGGTGTCTCTGTCGGTGTTTGATAAACACTGCTGGTGGAATGCCACCAAAGTAAATACACAGATACTTGGGAGGAACAGATGATTAAATAAATATTATCTTTTCCCGCTACCTCAGCACAGAAGCCTTCAGATAGTGGGAAGGTCACTCAGACACCAGCACAACTCCCCACAGAGGGAGAGATTCATCACACGTCCGCTCAGCAAGCCAGCTCTGACAGAGAGTTGGCCAAAGCTCTGAAGGTCTTCTACCAAAGCCTGAATGTGGCAAGAGGACAGTTTCTCAGACTGAGACATTACAAACCTCCTGTGAGTAACCAGAATCTTTCTCCATTAAATTCAGGCATTTGAGGGAACGGCATTGCTTGAGCTTGGGGAGGGGTGTGTGTGTTTCAGCAAAAGCAGGGCTGGGGGCCTGAACCATGTGTCCCCTGCTTTCTTGGGCAGCCATCTTTGCTCTTGCTTTTTTATCCCAGTGGGACATCTGGCTGCTTCCAGGTATTGGCATTCATTGACTTTGTGATTAACAGAGTATCCCCGAAATGCAAATTGGGTTTATTGTTATAAACCAAATAAAATACTTTAGGAGAAAAATCATGATTACCTCAATAGATTCAGAAAAAGCATATGATAAAATTCAGCATCTTACCATGATAAAAACTCTTAGCATATTAGGAATAAAATGTGCATTCCTTAATCTGATGAAGGCCATCTTAAACACAGAGCAAGCATGAGGCTGAGTGGCAAATCACTGAATGCTCTCCCTTTTACATCAGGAAGAAGTCCGAGATGCTAGCAAACTTTACTTCTGTTTCCCACTGTATATGAGGCTCTAGCCAGTGGCACAAGCCAAGAAATACAAGGTAGAAAGATTGAAAAGGGGAAAAAAAGTCATAGGAACAATAGCACATTTTTATACATTATTTACTAAGTGCTTTACAGTTACTACCTCAATTCTACAACAACTTGGTGCAGTAGGAACTAGGATTAGCCTTCTTTTACAGTTCAGGGGTCTTAGGCACAAGAAGGGTTAAGTAACTTGTGTGAGGATAAACAACTAGTTAAGTAGCAGGCCCAACCTCCAAACCCAGCAAGGGGCACTCCACAGTCTGTATTCCTTCCTACTACCCCGGGTTGCCTCTGTTTTTATTCCCAGATGACATGTTTATGTAAATTAAAAATCCAGGAGAATCTAGAAATTAACTAATAGAATTGCAAAGTTGCTGGTAAGAAAATCAGTATTTAAAAATTAACTGCATTTGAATATAACAGCATCAAACAGAACTGCCTTGTATAAGAGGTGCCATTATAATTGTGTCAAATATATAAAGTACTCAGGCCTACAACTAACATAAAACTATGTTTTAAAAGCCCATAAAACTATGGACTTCTATGGAGAGCATTTTAAAACTCGCTTGAGAGATGTTAAGGAAGATCTAAATAAGGACGAAATATGCCATGTCTGCATGGTTGGGAAGATTTGCTCTTGCAAATCTGTCACATCTCCCTGAGATTCCGTATAATCCCAATCAAATGGAATGGGGTCTGACAAGATGATTCTGTAATTTAGATAGAATCACAAAAGCAAAGAACGGCCAAGACCAAGACCCCAAAACAGCATGGGAAGACTGGCCACCTAACACCAAGGTCTGTTTTAATGCTACTGTAGCAGACGGTAACACATCGGCCCGATACACATAAAGTAACCAAAGGAAAAGGGCAGAAGGCCCAGAAATAGATTCACTCAGGACTAGAGACTTGATAGGTGACTGATGAGGAACTGCAGTGGAGGTGGTGAGGATGGATTTTTCAACAAATGGTGCTAGAATACATACACAAAAGGAAAGACGAAACTGGAGTCTCACCTAAGACGATACCCAGAAATCACTTTCAGTTGACAACCAAGGACCCAACCATGGAAGGAAAGAGCCTGGACAGGCCCATGAGCTCACAGTGGGACAGGATAGGAAAGCAGCCGGCTGTCAAGAAAAACACTGATGGACGCACCTACATTAAAATGGTAAACTTTGGCCCAGATACCCAAATAAAGCCAAAAGAAGTTCGGAAGGGTTATTTACAACACATTTAACATACAGCTAACTGATATCCAAAGTAGGGAACTACACAAATCAAAAAGAGAAACAGCCCAGCAGAAACAACAACAACAAAGTGATCAAAAAACCGAAACAGGAACTTCACAAAAGAAACAAAAAAGCCTATAAATATATGGAAAAGTGCTTAACGTCATTAGAAGTTTGGAAAACACTACCTGAAACCACAATGAAACAGTATCATAAACCCAATCGTACTGGCAAAATTTATAAGTCTCAAAACCCCGAGTTGTGGCAATGGTCTGGAAAGAATGGTAATCGGAACGACCACTTAAAACACTTTTTTGCCATTTATCCTATAAAAGTTGAAGCTGCACCTACCCCAGAAGCCTGCCACTCTCCTCCAGAGTCCGCTGGTCCTGCAGAGGATTCAGCCCCAGTGCCCTGAAGCAGAGGTTCTCAAAGTGTGGTCCCTGGCCAACAGATCCAGAACCATCAGGGTCTCAGAAATACAAACCCAGGGCCCCTGCCAGCCCTCCTAAACCAGACCCCTGATGTGCAGCCCGGGAGTCTGTGCTTTCACCAGCCCGCCAGGTGACTCTGCCTTAAACTGAAGTTTGAGAACCATCTCACGAGGCATTCAATGTATGGAATGAATTCATTTCTCTCCTTCGCGTCCAGAATGGTACTCGTTACGCACCATTCTTGAGAGAATTGAGAAAACAGTCACGCAGATCATTTCCTGGTCTGTGGTTCAATGAGGAACCGGCTGCAAAACTCTGCAGACGCCCACACCTACGCACACTGGCTGTTCTTACCATCACCCCCAAAGTAGCCCCAAACTGGAAACGCCCCAATGCACACCCAGCGAAGACAGGTACCACACCCTCCATACCATGGAACTCCATCCTGCTGTGAAAGCAAACTCTGGCCTCATGCAACACGGGGAGTTTCAGCCCCAAGCATGCTGACCTGCAAGTCACGAAAGGTACCACCCAGTAGGATTCCATAAATGATCAAGAAACAGGCAAAATAGACTGTTTAGGGCTGCATTGCGGGTGGCGAGTCAGGCTAGCAGTTGTGCCTGGGGGCGGGGTAGGGGGTGCGACCAGGAGGGGCTCAAGAGGCAGAGCTCTTTCTGGAGCAGGTGAATTCACTCTAACACATTACAGGTACTTGTCTGTGTGTTTATCTCACAAAAGAAAGAAAGAAAAGCTTTTAGGTGAAAAGCTAAAAATAGGCCATAGCCTGTTTGTATTATTTCTCATCAAACAGTATTCAGAATATATAAACAAATACCTTTAAGAGAATGAGTTGGTCAGAAAACACATTGGAGAAAATGGCTAAGTTACCTGAGCATCCATTTCATGAGTGATCCTGAAGGCAGAAACCGAAAGGCCCCGCGGGGACGGGCTGGGCGCCCGCTGCCCCCTCCCATCTCAGCATTGCCACCCTCCAGCCCGCCCGCACCCCGGCAGCCTCTTCTCGGGCACCTGCTTCCCTGGGCGGGGGGGAACACGGCAGCCCACCCTCCTCCACCCATGGGAGAACCCCCAGCCCCACAGGGCCCTTGGCAGACCTCAGAACTTCTCCAGTATTGGAGGAATGTAGATCATTCCAACCTGAGAAACTTGCATCAGTTCCACATGTCTCCCTATTAGCAGCACCTTCCAGAGGCTGAGTGCGCCCCTGGGTGACTCACCACCTCCACCAGCAGCTCTCAGCCGCAGCGCCGGGAGAACTTCCTGGGCACCCCACTCACACCCGCACACGTTTTCACTCTAATCACATGAGGCAACTGTCCTTTTTCCCCTTTATTTTCAGGAAGACGATGGATTGCTTCGACCGTTTGTACACCAACAGTCACAGAGGTTAAAAGACTTTGGGGAGCTGCTCGAATCCAGCTTGTGGAGACTGAAAAGTGATGTTGCTCGTATAGTGAAAGAGAAGAGAACGTGTTCGCTGCATCCTGGATAGTGTGGGCTCACCGACCGAAAACACCTGAGCTGCAGGAGAAGCTGGCTTGTGCAGCCCCCGAGTTTGATGAACTTGGCTCTCAGCTGAACTGTGCACTCAATGTACCCAACCCATTTCTCGTACTGTTTCTGTCCTTCAGTTTGATTTCAAATCATGTAAAAATGAATCCACATCCAGGGTGAAGGTGAGCTGGGACTGGACTGTCTCGGGCTAAATCCTGTTTAATCGGTCACTTCCCAACTGCAGTTTGAGGCAAGTGCCTTCCCCTCGCCAACTTAAGCCTCTGGTTCCTTATAGGGGAATGACAACAGTACTAATTGCAGATGGTTAACGAACATAAAGAAATACAAGGGTGCCTGGGTGGCTCAGTTGGTTAAGCGTCTGCCTTCGGCTCAGGTCATGATCTCAGGGTCCTGGGATTGAGCCCCACATCGGGCTCCCTGCTCGGGGTAAGGCCTGCTTCTCCCTCTCCCTCTGCCCTTCCCCTGCTCATGCTCTCTCTCAAATAAATAAAATATTTTAAAAGTATATAAAGGAATATAAAGCACTTAGAACAGTGCCTGGCACACTGAAGCAATTGAGAAGCATCGGTATCTTTACAGTAAACAGTTTGAAAGTTCAAATAAAGCTGTTTTGATACATTTCTTGGGGTCAGACTTGGAGACAAATGGTTATTTCAAGCCCCTCATTTTGTATCCTTGCTCGGGGACAGAGTTGATATTCTGTCTCCGCAAGTTTATCTGCAAACTGTCCCGCGCACAGCACAGAGTACAGTCTGCTGGTCTGCGGGGGTCAGTCAGGCCCAGGTGATCTTGGTTCCACACAGGGCTGCCTGCCCGGGCTCCACCAAGGGCCGACGAGCACCGAGCACAGGGCGCTCTGGGAAAGGCTGCAGGGAGCCCCCGATAGAGACGGCAGGAGTGCTACTACCGAGGCTCCATGAGCACAATATGGCAGCTCATGGGTCCTTTGTTACAGTCCCATGAGTTTGGCACAGTTACCTCCATGTTGAGGCTTGAAAGGATAAATGAACAAGGCCTGTCCAGGTCTCTGTGAGTGAGCGGTGGGCTGACTCAGGAGGTGGTGTTCCTGTGGCAGAACTGCCCCCCGGGGGAGGTGGGGGGGGGCGCGCCGCTGGGCTGATTTGCATAAGAAACCAGGAAGGAGGAAACAGAGGCAACAAGCCCAGTCCTTGCTCCCTAAAGAGTAAAGTTAGGGAGATCAAACAGGACACCGAAACTCCACTGGCAGGACAGGCTAGCGAGGGCTTCCAAAAGGAGTCTCCCTAGGAAGCCGGGGAATCTGGTGATTTCTGCTTAATAACAGGTCCCAAGGGCTTATCAGGGAGGCTTGGGTTTTCCCTGCAGCTCAGGTTTGGGACTAGGACACACATCAACTAAAAAATAACCTGAAAGCTTGCAGCCCGAGTGTGGAGCTTCGCATGGGGATGGCGGGGGCCCGGGGTCTGCAAAGCCACATGGAGTCCCTGAGAGCCTGTCAGTGAGGCAGACCAGCAGTGAGGCCCCAGGAAGCAGGAAAGGCTTCTACCCCTTGGACTGAGCCTCAAAGTTCTCTAACAATTTGCAGAAATAACTGCAGAAGGAATGTACTTCCAACTAGAGGAGCCTTGGGGGTTACAACGAAAATCTGGATGAGACACACTTGTACACAGGTCGTATACACACACTTTAGAGCCGGACACGGCACACATTGCCAAGCTGCAAAGAACACTGACAGCATGCAGCTTTACCCAGTGGCTCCCAAATGCACATCTAATCCACTGATTCTTGCAGGCCGCGAGGGCCCACCGGGGAGCCCACTGTTGCATTAGGATTCTGCCATGTGGCTAGTCGTGAGATCTGCTGCTCCCATACACCTTCCTGATTTTAAAGAGGATAAGAACTTTTCTAAGGGCCCACCAATGAGGGCACAGCTGAGCCTAGTTCCCAACCTGGCCGGGCAGAGGATGGACGAGACCCCAACACCACCACCACCACGAACCTCCCTCTTCAAGTTAGATCCCCCCTCAGTACAGGCAGCACAGAAGGGTCCCTCCACATGAATAAGGTTTCTATCTACGTCACGCTTCTCAGTGAAGAGTAGAAATTTCATAAAGGCAGTGGCCGTCCTCTTTATGTAATGAATGGCACAGAAGACTATGTATGTGTTTATTATATGCTTATTACAAAAGGAAAAGTCCTTTGCCTTATTTTAGGGCTTCAGTGGAAAACCTAGTTAAAATACAAAAAATAGAGAAAAATTCTGGTCAGGCAGTGAAAATCAATAGAAACTGGCCACCTAGCTCTTTAAAACCAATCGCAGGTACAGAACCGGAGAAAAGAAATGATAGGCCCAATTCTAGCAATACCCGGGACAGACCCCAACTCAAATACCTACGCAGGCCCAAACACAAAACCACTGTTCCAAGTGACAACCCTTTATTATTCAACTTAGGTAATAGTCAAAAAATCAGTGTCTGTGGGTGAAAAACTAGGCTAAAATAGCAAAAAATGCAGTTTCATTTGGCAAAGGCCCGAAGAGTATATAGAGAAACTTAGAAGGGTGAGGTCCCGTTCAACACTATGGCAAAAGGAGAGTGGCAGTTACCGCCTCCCGTGACCACCAGCCTGAGCACCTCATCTGAGGCCTGTCAGCAGCACAGAGGGAGACCCCCACCCCAGCCTCTGATCTGCCAGCTCATGTTTAAAAATTGACCATGAATTCTTCAATGAAAGAGTCAAAGATCAGTTCTCTCTCACAAGCAATAAAATCACAAAATCAGCTAAGATTTGAAATTTAGGATAAGCTAGTACAATTTCCTGCTTTTAATGTGTACATATTTTAGATATAGTCAGACAGGATATAGAAGAATTTCAAATTTCAAATTAAAAAAAGCCGTTAATTCATGCATTTTATGCCTTCAGGTAATTCTTCAACTGGTTAGACTTCAGAGCTGCTAATCACACTAAATTCAATGCCGCGTTGGTTGAGTCTGTCAATCAACTTTGTTCTGGAGAAGGCTGCTCCAGGGGTGAAGACCCCGCCCCTGTAAGATGAGAACAAGGTCAAACCCTGCACAAAGCAAGCTCCAGCCCTCTCCTCTGGGAGTGTGATTCGCTGGAGGACTAGCCATCAAGCCATGCAGAGAACTCATGAAAACCATCATTCCATCACGGACTACTTTGGGTTCCTTTCTTAAAATAAGCCAAATGAGCAAAGGAGCTATAAGCCAGGAAGAAACTACCACCCAGTAAACCCATCTAGAAGGGCTCAGCTCCCAGTGAGACTGTCTCCATGGACTGCTGAGTATTCGACTAAGGGTCATCAACCTAAGGAACTGCTGCTGTTGGTAGAGGCAGTCCTCAGACTCAGGAGGACAAAACCTGAGTGAAATAAATTTAGGCAATAAATTATATGAAAGCATAAATAAGACAAAGTGGATGAAAAAAGTTTCTTTAAATCTAATGACTAACATTTGTTAAATACTTTCAAAGGGTATACAGTTGACTCAAACAACATGGGTTTGAACTGCATGGGTCCACTTATGTGATTTTTTTACAGTACTATAAATGTATTTTCTCTTATGATTTAACATTTTTTTCTCTAGCTTACTTTATTATAAGAATATAATATATAATATATATGTCAACAGTAAGCTATTATTTAAATGTGGGTGGAGTTAAACGTTACACATGGGTTTTCAACTATGCAGGGGGTCAACTGTAGAATTATTTGGAAAACTTTAATTACGCTTCACTTTATACCATTTTTATATTTGTTACTTAATATTGTTTCAGGTCATGTCTACATTTATTGGTTTCTAAGCCTGCAGGCCTAGGACTCATCTGTAAAGTTGGCCTACTTTTACAGTAACAGGTAAATGCTCCAATAACTCAGGCCACTGGATAATCCTCTAGCCGAGATGCCATGCATCAGTTCACACTTGGTATCACAGCTTCCCACTCCTGGCTGGGTGTCATCATTACTGACTAGAGGCTCCTGATAATACTTTTTAACAACAGGGCCTTTTCTGAGTGGCTGATTCCGGCCCTGTGCTATTTTTACAAGGAATGAAAGTCAGCCTACATAACTCTCAAACTCCTCTGTCTCCTCTCATTTATCTGTGCATTGTTCTCAGAGGCCAGTAAGAAACTGCCCTCCTCACAATTTTAATTTACCTTTATCTTTGGATCAGAGGTACTGTAATTGCTTATGTGCAGACCCAATGTCTGAAAACTGAATCAAAATAAGCTAAAATATAGATGAAAACGACATCTTCGAATTAGAAGAAAACCAGACTCACGTCTTCGGAAGATCAGAGATATCATTTAGAAGAGTCATGGCTGCCTGGACCATGGCTATGGAGGTGGCCACATAGCCAGCCTCTGTAGAAGACAGGTGATCAAAGAAAACTATTAATGAAGTATGCATTCGACAACACCCAAAAACCAAAGGGTTGATTTGATATCTAACTCCAGGTCTATAGAATTTGCTCAATAAATATTCTGTTCACTTAAAACTAATAATTAATATTCATATAGTACTTACTAAGTTAGGATCTGTTAGTAAGTGCTTTAATTTTATTAACCTCATTTAATTCTCCCAGCAATGACATCAAGTTAGTCCTATTTTTTAATCCCCATTTTACAGGGGAGGACACTGAGGCACAGACTCGAAGTCAGGCAGCGGCTGAGCTGGGAGCACATGGAGCTGCCGCGGGTCCGTGGCTTGTGCCCTCCGCACTGCCTCTGGCCAACAACTGAAGCCAATGACCCTTGTTCCTTGTTTCTCTATTCACACACCAGGCTCCACTTAAAAAAAAAAGATTCAATTTCTTTAAGAAAAAAACTGAGTAACTTTAAAAGAAATCTAACTTTAAGAAGTAGCTTTAAAAGAAGTCTATAAGCAAGTGGAACTTTAGTGTTTACAAGTCTGCCAAATAATAAAAATATGGTGAATTTATCTTAAAAAGCCTGGTGGGAATCTGAAAAGAAGGCAAGATACAAAGATATCTTTGCCATCTGGCTTGACTGAAACTGCAAAACATACCCCCCTGATCTATCAGAGGTGTTGGTAATTAAATTGGTAATTATACTAGATTCACAAGTAGGACTCTATAGAGTTCTGTAAAATTCATACCAAAAGTTCTTGAACTTTTTTGGGTGACAGATCCTTTCAACCACCTATCAAAAGCCTGTACCCTCTCCAGAAAAATACACACAGGCACACACATTTTACAAACAATGTCAGCGTGTTCACTTGGCCCACAGCTTTGTTATAACTTCACTGCTTTAAAGTGAGCCTTGAGTATGGGAATAAAATAAATGTCAACCAGCCCCTTTTCTTATTAATATTAAAACATGCTACTCAGAATTACTAAATTATCCTAAAAAACAAAACCAGGGGGATGGATATAATAATAAAATTAGATTATAACAATTTCAATCCTTCAACAGAATAATTTATATTATTAAATAATTTGTGCAAGTTTATTTCTAAAACAATGAAGCTTTAGGAAAAAAACCTCGCAATACTGCTTTATACCTTAAGACAATGAAAAACTCCCCAGCAATCTTAAGTCATATGTGAAATACCTGGTCCTTTCACCTGAGTACAAATTCTCATGTTTGGTTTGTTCTTCTCAGGACTAAAGCCTTGGCTGTATCCTTGACCAAAGAACGTCAATGTAAACGATGAGGCATCAATCTGAGAAGCAAGCAAGCAGAGGCCTTATTTAATAAATATGTCATTTCCTCCCTGAACATGGTAAAACCTACTACTCTACTTAATATGAGACATTTTCAGTAGATGAGAACACCATTATTCTGCCAGAACACCCTATCATCCTTTAAGCATGGGGCAAAAATCAATTCTTGGAAGATGCAAGTTTTGACGCCTGGTTGGTGCTGGGGGAGGGAGGTGGTGCGGGACAGACGGTCCTTAACCTGGGGATTCCACACAGACAGCACCTTGAAAACAGCAGTTTCAGAGGAAAAGCTAGGATGGTGGTGGCGGCAGAATGTGGTAATCTGGTTTCAGGTACCTGTTTGAGGAGACAAGACCAAACTAGCCAACAAGTAATGGAAACACAGGCCAGACAGAATTGCTCCACTTGGAGATATAAAAACCTGATTCAAAACATTCAATTCTAGAAGACTTATCTGAGCATCTTTCACAATCACTAAACTCAGAAATAAGATAATGAAGAATTCAGTTGTGGTTAAAAAAAAAAATGTTATTAATGAGATAACACTAAAATACGGTTCCTGTCTTTTCTGGAGCTGACAGCTTAGTGGGGGATACAAATATATGTATGTGTGTAAATATACACATGTAGATCTAATAACAATGTGAGACATGAATTAAAAGATGCCAGACTAGTTCAAAGGAGGGTATTATTAAATCTGTTCTGTAGGACGGGGCAGGGTTTTAAAATGTGTACACACACACACACACACACACACACACACACACACACACACACACACTCTAATGGAAGTGTACTACACAGAAAAGTGGGGTAGGCACCAGAAAGGACAAACCATTGTGGAAAGGCAAGAAGGGATGCAGTATCACGGTGGACCAGGGAACAGGGTGGCACTTGCGTATAAAAGGTGCAAACAGGGTTAGACGCACTTGTCCCCACCCCGCCTCCCTGAGGCACATGGGCTAGCTGAGCACAACCCTCTCAGGCTGGGCACATATTCAGCTTTAGAACAAATGTCTTTTTTTTTTTTTTAAGATTTTATTTATTTGAGTGAAAGAGAGAGAAAGAGAGCGAGCGTGCACAAAATGTGGCAGAGGGAGAGGGAGAGAAGCAGGTATCCCACCGAGTAGGGAGCCCGATGTAGGACTCAATCCCAGGATCCTGGAATCATGACCTGAGCCAAAGGCAGACGCTTAACTGACTGAGCCACGCAGGTGTCCCTAGAACAATTTTCAACACGGTCTCTACGCTGCTACTACCAACTAATCAGAGTTGGCATGAAAACTGAAACCTATCTGCCACCCAGGACTAGATCATGAAGGCCTTCGCTCCTCTGGAGATAGACTTCCAGCCAGTGGGACTCTCGGGGTGTGAATCAAAATCACCCAAACCGGACTTGGAGCCTGCCCACCTCCACACTAGGGATCACAGCATTGGCAGCATATTAACATGACCGGTTTTTAAAGAAAGCCCAATATTCAAGCCACATTCCAGACCAATCCACACTCAAATCCCTGGTCATCAGTTTTAGGCTCTTTGTCAAAGTTGAGAACCACGGCTCTGTACTTCCAGGCCCTACTCCACACCTACTGCATCAGAATGTCCAGACTCAAGGTCGGGACGTGTATGTGGAAAAGCTTCCTGGGGCATTCTGGTACATAATCTCCCAGGTAAGAATCACTGCCCATGCAGTACGTCAGGGAACCAGGTTATGAAGATGACGACCAGGTCAGATCTGTCTTCCATCTTGGACAGCAGTGGGAAGAAATATTTGCAAATCACATACCTGATAAGGGATTAATATCCATATACAGACAACCCCTAAAACTCAAACAAGAAAAACACAAACAACCAATTCAAAAATGGGCAAAGGACTTGAATAGACATTCTCCAAAGAAGACCTACAAATGGCCAATAAGCACAGGAAAAGATGCTCCACACCACGAATCGCTGAAAAGGGCAGATCAAAACCACAAGGAGATATCACTTCACACCTGTGAGAAGAACTACTATAAAAAAATAACAGGGTGCAGCTGGCTGGCTCCGTTGGTGGAGCATGTGACTCTTGATCTCGGGGTCATGGATTTGAGCCCCACCCTGGGTATAGAGATTACTAAAAAATAAACCTTAAAAAAGGCCTGGGAAACAAGTATTGGTAAGGATATGGAGCAATGAGCACACTCATGCACTGCTGGTGGGAAAATAACATGGCAGGGAGCCGTGGAAGAGTCTGGTGGCTCCTCAAAAAATTACAAACAGAGTTCCCACAGGATCCAGCAATTGCACTTCAGGATATTTATCCCAAAGAATTCAAAGGAGGATCCTGAAGATGTATTTGCACCCATGTTCACAGCAGCACTATTCAAAATAGCCGAAAGGTAGAAGTAACCCAAGGATGGATGGATGGATGGAGATGGGGGATGTATGAATGGGGTGTGTGTGTGGGGGGGGGTGTCTGTGCGTGTGTGGTGTGTGTGTGTATAAGTGTGTGAAAAGGAACTACTATTCAGCCTTAAAAAGGCATGAAATCCGACACCTGCTACAACACGGAGGAACCTTGAAGACATCGTGCTCAGTGACATAAGCCAGTCACAGAAGGACAAATACTGCCTGACCACTTGTACGAGGCACCCAGAGTGGACACATTCACAGAGACAGAGAGAACGATGGTGACCAGGGGCAGGGGGAAGAGGGGAAAGGCGAGTTATTGTTTAATGGGGACAGAGGTTCAGTTTTGTGAAAGGAAAAAGACCTGGAGGTGGGTGGTGGGGATGGATGCACAAATGTGCTGCAGACCAACGTGAATTCGTATAAAACGAATGTTTTGAATAACAATATGGTATTGATACCACCAAACACTTAAAAATGGTTAAGATGGTACATTTTATGTTATGTGCATTTTACCACAATTTCGGGAAGAGAGGGAAAAGAAAAGGAGGAGCGGGGCAAGAGCCTCGGCTAAGGTGGGTATGATGGGTTTGGGGAAAAATCTAGAATGATGCCTACGTTCATGACTGGGCAGATGACAGTGCCACCAACAGAGATGGAAAACAAAGGAAGAGGAGTGTTTGGGGGAAAGAAGTTCAGATCATGACGTGTGCAATTTCAAGTAACCGAGGGACATCCAGGTCAAGATGTCCAAGAAAACAGGACAGGTAATCGGCAGATCTAAGCGGGTCTGCTGAGAACACGGCCGAGATCGCCTGGGGACAGTGGGAGGGAAGCGGACCCTCACAAGCGCAGGGACGGCAGAGGAAGAGAGGAACAGAGCGGACACTCGGAAGAGTGATGGTGTCAGAAGCCAAGGGAGCGAGTATTTCAAGAAGGACAATTATGTCAGAGATAAGAGACTGAACAGGGACTCACAGCATTCAAAGCACTTAGCAGTATTCAGACCAACGACTCTAGCGAGGGGAACACAGGGTGAAGGAGGGTCGAGGACTCCTCTCTGGGTTGGCGTGTGCACAGGACAGGGAGAGGCGGGAGGAGCACGGCAGGGGAGACCGCGTGTGCACAGGACGGGGAGAGGCGGGAGGCGCACGGCAGGGGAGACCGCGTGTGCACAGGACGGGGAGAGGCGGGAGGAGCAGGGCAGGGGAGACCACGTGTGCACAGGATGGGGAGAGGCGGGAGAAGCACGGCAGGGGAGATCGCGTGTTCACAGGACGGGGAGAGGCGGGAGGAACACAGCAGGGGAGACCGCGTGTGCACAGGACGGGGAGAGGCAGGAGGAACACGGCAGGGGAGACCGCGTGTGCACAGGACGGGGAGAGGCGGGAGGAGCACGGCAGGGGAGACCGCGTGTGCACAGGACGGGGAGAGGCGGGAGGAGCACGGCAGGGGAGACCGCGTGTGCACAGGACGGGGAGAGGCGGGAGGAGCACGGCAGGGGAGACCACAAGGAAGTCCGCAGTAAAGGTTAAGGCTCAGGCCGGTGTGGTTCTTGGGTCCACCGCATTCTAGCCACATGAACTTGGGCAGGTTAACACCTGCTCTGATGACCTCCTCAGGTGGAAAAAGTGGCTAATACCTTTACCTACATGATCATGGGAGGATTAAATGCGACGTAAAGCACTTAGCTCTGCGCCAGCCACACAAGAAGTGCTTGATTTTTAAAGAGCACAGGTGGCGGGATTTGTCTTGTACGGAATCCTTCCCTGAGAAGCGGAGAAGGTGGAGATGAGAGCAGTCGGACAGCAGGACTCCGCGGGGTGCACAACTCACGTTCTCAACTCCCATCAGTGAAGCAGGAGTTGAAACTGCGGGGGGGGATGGGGAGGGGTTTAGATCGTGAGGAAAGCCCGTGAGAGGAGATGGACAGATGGCTCATTAAAAGGAACCGGATCAGCAAATGCTGCTCAAGTTCCAGTGAGAGGGGAAGCTCATGGTCGGTGAGGGGGCCTCCCGGGTGGTGCCCCATGCGAGCGGGCGGAGCTCATGACCCGGGCCTGGGCCTGACTCGGGGTTTGTGAACCACGCGGCAGGAAGGAGGCGCCGGCGTGTGTGGAAGGGGAAAGGAAGTGCTGGGAAGGAGGGGGTACGGAGGAGAAAAATGAAGACTAAATGTTTCTGAGATGTCTAGGAAGTAAGGAGAATAAAACTTCAGCGCCAGATGACTGGGCTCTCTCCCCAGCTATTTACTCGCTGTAGGACCCTGGGCAAGTTACTTAGCCTCTGTGCCTCAGGCTCCTCACTGGTCAAGTGGAGAGAGTATCTACGTTAAGGGTGTTGGGAAAAGACAGAGTCACCTAATTTACATAAAGAACATAAAAGCACATCTGAAACATAGTAAGTGCTCCATCAAGTTTTACCTGTTCTAGTAAATGCACTGAGGAAAAGTAAAAACAAAATAAAGAAAATTATTTAAGAGCTGTATACAAAAGAAAGGGTTACCTGTTTTTGTGTTGGACCTTGTTTTGAAAAATAACCAAAGGAGAAGAGCCATGGGAACTAAAAGAAAAAATAAAAAAACCCTCAGTGATATTTTTAAAAACTCATGGAAAATACTTCTAAAGACCTATTTTCATAAAAATACCACTTACTTTTATGAGAAGCTGCCTTCCAATGCCAAACTTCACAAAGAATAAAAAGAAAAGTCCCGCAAACATCAGCTTAATAACAGAGGTGATGCCTCCCACCGTCATATAAGCGGCGTACTGGACCTAGATGAGGACGTAAAGTCAGAATGTTACTCCCTACTTCTGTAGACTACGTAATACAAGAATGTTAGCTATTTAGAACTTCCTCTGTGGTCATAAACAGTGCGCAAAAGCAGTTTCCACTTTATGAACGTTTTATTCTAAAACCTTGTTCAGAAACCAGACACTGGGAGCCTATTTTTTAAAGAAATTGTTGCAAATGGTAATTAGCTTCCTTGACCTGAACACAAAAGTCCCCATGATCCATACATAAAAAGCCCACAAGAATGTACCTAAATTTAGTAATTACACATTGTAAGATACAGATTCTACTTACAACCTCTTCTATGAGAAAATGATCTTTTAAATTGAGATACAGTTTCCTCTTTTTCCCCCCCTGTGGCATGCTTTAGCTTTGGTCCTGCTTTTTCTTCCTTTCATTTTTTAAATTTAAATTCAATTAATTAACATACAATGTATTATTAGTTTCAGAAGTAGAGGTGATTCATCACCTTATATAACACCCAGGGCTCATATAACACATACCCTCACTAATGCCCATCACCCAGTTACCCTATCCCCCCACCCCCACCCCTCCAGCAACCCTCAGTTTGTTTACTATGATGAAGTCTCTTGTGGTTTATCTCCCTCTCTGATTTTGCCTTGTTTTAATTTTTCTTCTCTTCCCCTATGATCCTCTGTTTTGTTTCCACATATGAGTGAGATCATATGATAGCTGTCTTTCTCTGAATGATTTATTTCGCTCAGCATAACACCCTCTAGTTTCATCCATGTTGTTGCAAATGGCAAGATTTCATTCTTTTTGATGGCTGTGTAATACTCCACTGTACATATTTACCACATCTTCTTTAACCACTCATCTGCTGATGGACATCTGGGCTTTTTCCATAGTTTAGCTATTGTGGACATTGCTGCTGTAAACAGTGGGGTGCAGGTGCCCCTTCAGATCATTATATTTGTATCTTTGGGGTAAATACCTAGTAGTGCAATTGCTGGGTCGTAGGGTAGCTCTATTTTCAACTTTTTGAGGAACACAGTTTCCTCTTCAAGTCTCAGAAGTGGGAGCAATTAGGGCACCTGGGTGGCTCAGTTGGTTAAGCGACTGCCTTCGGCTCAGGTCATGATCCTGGAGTCCCGGGATCGAGTCCCACATCGGGCTCCCTGCTCAGCAGAGAGTCTGCTTCTCCTTCTCACCCTCATCCCTCTCATGCTCTCTGTCTCTCATTCTCTCTCTCAAATAAATAAATAAAATCTTTAAAAAAAAAAAAAAAGAAGTGGGAGCAATTATTTCCCACACCAAAAGGAATAAGATGTTACTCCAGAGGTCGGAGGTTGCAAGGAGAGGCGAACCCAGACATCTCACAAGCAACAGAGTACCCTACCAGCTAAAACTCGCAGGAGGGGTTGCTGGGTGTTTACGACACCAGCATTCCCTGGACTAAATTTGCTTCTGCTCCATTTCACTAACAAGGTATGCAGCTGACCAGATGTGAATATTATGGGGGAGGCTATCTCTAGCCCCATAAAATGCAAAATGCTTTATACTACTGATTCTTACCCTTCCAGAAACTGAATCCTGCATTATTTAGCCTGCTTTTTTTTTTTTGCTTTGTAAACATAAAAATCCTATATTAAACAACTACAGGAACAATAATGAACAGTATACTCTTCATTAAAAATTAAATCGCATGCACTTACAGGTGATTGCTCTAAATTCTCGAGCAAGTAACGCTGAGTTCGCCTCACAACAGACACATCTGCTCCCAAGAAAGGAATAGAATAGCTGTTCAGCTCTCTGCAGTAAGAAATCGGCCACCTGCAAGACAGACCCACAGACCCAAGAATATGCTGCATTTTCTCCACTTAGTTAACTCGGCAAAGTTCTGAATAAAAAATGTAACTTTTCTTGAGGCAGTAATGACAACAAAAAAGGCAGATCTGCTCTCAATTAAAATTTATCTATCTGTCCTGTGTTCTCTACACCTACACCAAACAAGTGACAAGTGGGACAGAGCAGTATTCTTCACACCAAGGGCACTTAACACATATGTTCTACCCCATCAATCTCCCTAGACAGTACACTCATTTCAACAGCCAAACCCTAGTATGAGTTTAGCGTTCTCACATAAAAAATGTTTTCACATAAAAGTGCTATTAATAGGGGTGCCTGGGTGGCTCAATCGTCTGCCTTCAGCTCACGTCATGATCCCAGGGTCCTGGGATAGAGCCCTGCATCAGGCTCCCTGCTTAGCAGCAAGTCAGCTTCTCCCTGCTTCTGTACCTCCCACTCCCCTGCTTGTGTTCCCTCTCTTGCTGTGTCTCTCTCTGTCAAATAAATAAATAAAATCTTTAAAAAAAAAAGTGCTAATAATAGATAATCTACATAAGATCATCACACTTATTAAAATGGTGGTTTTACTGCACAAAATTTAACTGATGTTTGATTTTGATAGTCATAGTAAACATTTTAGCACAAAATTCATTTTCTCCCAGAGTCCAAACATATTATCATATATGAAGTACTTAAGCTTAGGATAATATATTAATTATAATTTAGCTAGGAAGACAATCCTGAATTCACTACAAAACAGTCTCAGGCTTTTCTAAGTAGCATACTTTATAAACCACATCACCAGCAATATACTTAGACTTGATATACTAAAGAATAGATTTTGAGGCGCCTGGGTGGCTCAGTCGGTTGGGCATCTACCTTCAGCTCAGGTCATCATCTCAGGTCCTGGGATGGAGTCCCACATCAGGCTCTCTGCTCAGCAGGGAGTCTGCTTCTCCCTCTCTCTCTGCCCCTCCCCCTGCTTGTGCTCTCTCACTCTCTCTCAAATAAATAAATAAAATCTTAAAAAAAAAGAATAGATTTTAGGTTACTATACCTTCTTTTCAATTTTGAACCAACAATTGGGACAGGCTTCAGATTTGACTCATTTCTCAGTTTTTTCAAATTACTTTGATCTCCAAAACCATAAACTGCAGACTTCCAGGTACCATCATGAATGCACAACCCCTAGTAAAAATTCAAAAGGTAAAGAAACATGTCGTAAGGGTTAACTACTAAAATGTAAAACCAAGAAATTTATAACTGTTTACAGAGAACATTTTGCCTCTATTTGAGCTAGCCATAATCCCTTACTTAATAATCTTGAGATGAATTTTCAGGCAGGACCAACACTCATTAGCTTGATCATATTCGATATTTATACCCACGTATGCTCTTTCTTCTTCCTTCCTACCATCATTTATGCTCCTTTTAAATGCCACTAAGTTTTACCTCTGCATTTTCACTCAACTGACCATATTCCTTCAAAATTAACCCTTCTAATTCCTATCCCTATGCTGATTCATCAAAATCTCAAGCTGTGTTCCTGAGCATGTTTACGCAACAGACACAACGTGCAGACCTATCCCGGCCCCGGCGTACCTGTTGCCCCACCACCCCCAACACCCCTTACTCTAGCCCCAAATTAACTCCAAATGCCTTCCACATAAGTCTTGTTAAAATATTTTTTTAATTTTAAGGCTCATTAATATGATTTATATTTCAATTTCTTTCCCTTCTTCAATTTCTTTCTGGAAGCATAGAATCCTTGCTTGATCTTGACCAGACTCATTCGTTCCCTTATTTCTCATCCTTCAGTGCTTTCCATTCTTCCAACATAATTACACCCTGCACGACCCTCACCTCCAATGCCCACTAGACGTGAACAGCAGAAAGGAGAACACAGGCAAGGGTATGAGCTCAGAACCCAATGTCTCAGTGCCGACTCCTCTTTACCCAACCTCTACATGGGCCTTTTAATTCTCTATTACAGAAATGTTTTAAACTTCATTTATAATTCTGTATATATTGTATATAACTGTTTTAAGGCCTGCCTTACATGTAGTTTACCTTGTTCGAATGAACAAAGTTATTTAGAAATATTTATTCAAAACCAACTTTGTCACAAGATTTTGAAAGAGGAATATCAGTAAAGCTGATGTGAAGATACTGTTGCTTGTTAATAAGCAGAGTAAGAGAAACAAGAAAACCATCAGAAGATTCAGGTGTTCACATCAGAGCTCTGATGACACTGAAAGGCAGAGAGACACCAAACTTAATTTCCATTTTGATATAGGTTAGTATCTTCTGTAGTGTTAAAATAAACAGAGCTACAAGTCTGAGGGGTTTCTATGT
This sequence comes from Eumetopias jubatus, assembly GCF_037043125.1. Classification (NCBI taxonomy): domain Eukaryota; kingdom Metazoa; phylum Chordata; class Mammalia; order Carnivora; family Otariidae; genus Eumetopias; species Eumetopias jubatus. The sequence continues at coordinate 65,534,398 of NW_028274818.1, read as the reverse complement.
GAAACTACTCTAAATCTGGGCCCAATCAATGTGACCTATTTGCAAACATAAAGATTCCCAGGGGCATCTCACTGGCTCTGTCGGCGGAGCACATGACTCTTGATCTTGGATGTAGAAATTACTTGAAAATAAAAGCTTTAAATAAAAATAAAAAAATAAAAGATTTCCAAATACCAGGAGAAAACAGCTTTTTGAAAACCTAAGAATATCTTCTTATACAAATAAGCCATCAAAAAGGCACAAATCACATTCCATTTTTAAAAACTGTTTACCTTACTGAAAAACATAAAGTACACAAAGCATAAATATACAATTTAATGAAATTATGAAACAAATATCCCTGTAGCACAGAAGGCCCTCCTTCTGTCCTGCATCATGGTAATAAAGACAAATACCTGCTTTTCCTTAGAGTTTTACCACCTAAGTATTCATTCCTAAACAGTAAGTGAATTTTGCCTGTTTCTAAACTTTACAGAAATGGAAGTACACAGCCTTTGAGTTCAGCCTTTTATGCTCAAAACTGTGATGTTAAGATTCATCATGTGTTAGAAATAACTCCTACTATGGAAATCAAAAATTACATGGAAAAATATGAAAACGAAAACCTGACAGTCCAAAACCTTTGGGACACAGCAAAAGCAGTTCTAAGAGGGAAGTTCATAGCAATACAGGCCCACCTCAAGAAGCAAGAAAAATCTCAAAATACACAACCTAATCTTACTCCTAAAGGAGCTAGAAAAAGAACAAACAAAATCTCAAATACACAACCTAACCTTACTCCTAAAGGAGCTAGAAAAAGAACAAACAAAACCCAAAACCAGCAGAAGGAAGGAAATAATGAAAATTAGAGCAGAAACAAATGACACAAAAACTAAAAAGCAATAGAAGCAATTGATGAAACCAGAAGCTGGTTCTTGAAAAGATCAACAAAATTGATAAATATGATAAACCATAAAAAGAGAGAAAGGACTCAAACAAAATCACACAAGAAAGAAGATAAATAATAACCAACACCACAAAAATGCAAACAATTGTAAGAGAATATTATGAAAAACTTGGGATGCCTGGGTGGCTCAGTTGGTTAAGCGTCTGCCCTCAGCTCAGGTCATGATCCCGGGGTCCTGGGATCGAGTCCCGCATCGGAATCCTTGCTCAGTGGGGAGCCTGCTTCTCCCTCTGCCTGCAGCTCCCCCCTGCTTGTGCTCTCTCTCTCTCTGACAAATTTTAAAAAAAGATTATTATGAAAAACTATATGCCAACAAATTGCACAACCTAGATGAAATGGATAAATTCCTAGAAACATATAACCTACCAAAACTGAAACAGGAAGAAACAGAAAATTTGAACAGACTCATTACCAGCAATTAAATTGATCAGTAATCAAAAGACTCCCAACAAACAAAAGTCCAGGACCAGACGGCTTCACAGGTGAATTCCACCAAACACCCATTCTTCTCAAACTATTGCAAAAAACAGAAAAGAAAGGAAAACTTACAAATTCATTCTGAGGCCAGCATTTCCCTGATACCAAAGCCAGATAAAGACACTACACACAAAAAAAAGAACTACAGGCCAGTAGCTCTGATGAACATAGATGCAAAAATCCTCAACAAAATACTAGCAAACCAAATCCAACAATACATTAGAAAGTCATTCCCCACAATCAAGTGGGATTTATTCCTGGGATGCAAGGGTGGTTCAATATTCACAAATCAATCATGATATATCACATCAATAAGAGAAAGGAGAAAACCATATGATATTTCAATAGATGCAGAAAACACACTTGATAAGGTACAACATCCATTCATGGTAAAAACCCTCAATAAAGTAGGCTTAGAAGGAACATACCTCAAAATAATAAAGACCATCTATGAAAAACCCACAGCTAACATCATCCATAATGGGGAAAAACTGAGAGCTCTTCCCCTAAGATCAGGAACAAGACAAAGATGTCCACTCTCATCAGTTTTATTCAATTTAGTACTGGAAGTCCTAGCCACAGCAATCAGACAACAAAAAGAAATAAAAGGCATCCCGACTGGTAAGGAAGAAGTAAAACATCTACTATTTGCAGATGACATGATACACTACATAGAAAACCTGAAAGACTCCACCAAAAAACTGCTGGAACTGATAAAAGAATTCAGTTAAGGGGCGCCTGGCTGGCTCAGTCAGTTAAGCAGCAGCTCTTGATTTCAGCTCAGGTCATAATCTCAGGGTCCTGGGATCGAGCCCTATGTAAGGCTCTGTGCTCGGTGCAGAGTATGCTTGAGGATTCCCTCTCTCCCTCTGCCCCTCCCCCTGCTCTCTCCCTCTCTCTCTCAAATTAAAACAAAACAAAACAAAAGGTATTCAGTTAAAGTCTCAGGACCCAAAATCAGTTATGCAGAAATCTATTGCATTGCTATACACCAATAATGAAGCAGCAGAAAGAGAAATCAAGGAACTGATCCTATTTATAATTGCACCAAAAATAATAAAATACCGAGGAATAAACTTAACCAAAGAGGTTAAACACCTGTACTCTGAAAACTATAAAACGCCAAGGAAAGAGACTGAAGATGACACAAAGAAATGGAAAGACATTCCATGCTCATGGGTATGAAGAACAAATATTGTTAAAATGTTTATACTACCCAAAGCAATCTACAGATTTAATGCAATCCCTATCGAAATAGCAACAGCATTTTTCAGAGAACTGGAACAAACAATCCTAAAATTTGTATGGAATTTCTGGGGCGCCTGGGTGGCTCAGTAAGTTAAGCATCCAACTCTTTTTTTTTTTTTTTTTTATTATTATTTTTTTATTCATGAGAGACAGAGAGAGAGGGAGAGGCAGAGGCAGAGGGAGAAGCAGGCTTCCCGCTGAGCGGGGAGCCCGATGCGGGACTCGATCCCAGGACCCCGGGATCATGACCTGAGCCGAAGGCAGACGCTTAACCATCTGAGCCACCCAGGCGCCCAAGCATCCAACTCTTGGTTTCAGCTCAGTCATGAGCTCAGGGTCCTGGGATCGAACCCAGTGTTGCGCTCCATGCTAAGCATGGAGTCTGCTTGAGATTCTCTCTCTCTCTCTCTCCCTCTGTTCCTCCTTGCTCGCACTCTCTCTCTCAAAACTTAAAATTAGAATTAAAATTAAAAAAATTTGTACGAAATCTCGAAAGACCCTGAATAGCCAAAGCAATCTTGAAAAAGAAAAACACAACTGGAGGTATCACAATTCCAGACTTCAAGTTATATAACAAAGCTATAGTAATCAAAACACTGTGGTACTGGCACAAAAACAGACGCAGATCAGTGGAACAGAATAGAAAACCCAGAAATAAACCCACAGTTATATGGTCAATTAATCTTTGACAAAGCAGGAAAGTATCCAGTGGAAAAACACAGTCTCTTCAACAATGGTGTTGGGAAAACAGAGCCACATGCAGAAGAATGACACTGGATCACTTTCTTACACCACACACAGGAATAAACTCAAAATGGATGAAAGATCGAAATGTGAGACCTGAAACCATAAAACTCCTAGAAGAGAGCACAGGGAATAATGTCTCTGACATCGGCCCTAGCAACAATTTTCTAGATATGTCTCCCAAGGAAAGGGAAATAAAAGCAAAAATAAACTATTGGGACTGCATCAAAATAAAAAGCTTCTACACAGTAAAAGAAACAATCAACAAAACCAAAAGACAACTTACTGAATGGGAGAAGGTATTTGCCAATGACATATGCATTAGGGGGTTAGTATCCAAAATACACAAAAAAACTGACACAACTCAGCACAAATAATGCAATTAAAAAATGGGCAGAAGACATGAACAGACATTTCTCCAAAGAAGACACACAGATGGCCAACAGGCAAACTCATAAAAAGATATTCATTATCACTCATCATCAGGAAAATGCAAATCAAGGGGCACCTGGGGGGCTGTTAGTCAAGCCGTCTGCCTTTGGCTCAGGTCATGATCCTGGAGTGCTAGGATCGAGTCCCACATCAGACTCCCTGATCAATGGGGGTCCTGCTTCTCCCTCTGACCCTCCCCGTTCTCGTGCTCTCTCTCTCTCTCTCATTCTTTCTCAAATGAATAAAATCTTAAAAAAAAAAAAAGGAAAATGCAAATCAAAACTACAATGAGACATCATTTCACACCTGGCAGAATGGCCAAAATCAACAACACAAGAATAAAAGTGTTGGCGAGGATGTAAAGAAAGGAGAACTCTCATGCTCTGTTGGGGGGAATGCAAACTGGTGCAGTCACTGTGGAAAACAGTATGGAGGTTCCTCAAAAAGTTAAAAATAGAACTAACATACGATCCAGCAATTGCACCACTGCATATCTACCCAAAGAATACAAAGACACTAATTCAAAGGGATACATGGACCCCGATGTTTATTGCAGCATTATCTGCAATAGTCAAATTATGGAAGCAGCCCAAGTGTCCACTGACAGATGAATAGATAAAGAAGACACACATACTGGAGTATTATTCAGCCATAAAAAAGAAGGAAATCTTGCCATTTACAACATGGATGGAGCTAGAGGGTATCATGCTAAGCTAAATAAGTCAGAGAAAGACAAATACCATATGATTTCACTCACAGGTGGAATTTAAGAAAGAAAACAAACAAGCAAAGGGGGAAAAAAAGAGACAAACCAAGAAACAGACTTTTGAATTACTATATTGTATTGAAACAGTATATTGTACACCTGAAACTAATAAAACACTGTATGTTAACTATACTGGAATTAAAAAAAAAAAGAAAGAAAGAACTCCTGCTCTATAGCTGGTCTTTCCATTTTCTAAATGGTATCTTTTGATAAACAGACATTCTCAATTTTAAATGTACACAAATTTATCACTTTTTCTTATATCTAATGCCTTCTATGTCTCTTTTAAGAAACCATTCCCTAAACAGCCTGGTGACTACAGTTAATATTGTATTCCCTATGTGAAAGTTGCTAAGAGAGATCTTAAAAGTTTTTATCACAAGGGGAACCTGGGTGGCTCAGCTAGTTAAACATCAGACTCTTGGTTTCAGCTCAAGTCTTGATCTTAGGGTCATGAGTTCAAGCCTCATGTTGCGCTCCACGCTGGGCATGGAGCCTACTTAAAAAAGAAAAATTCATCACAAGAAAAATAAATTTGCAAGTATATATGGAGATGGATGTTAACTAGACTTATTGTGGTAACCGTTTTGCAATATACTACAGTATATACAAATATCGAATCATTATGTTGTATACCTGAAAACTAATGTTATATCAATTATACTTCATTAAAAAAATAATAAAATATATGTGTGTGGGGGGGGGAAGAAGCCATTCCCAACCCTGAGGCCATGAAATACACATCATCTTCTAGAAGCTTCACCATGTTGCCTTTCACACTTAGGTCTATAATCCACCTAAACTTGACTTTTTGTACACAGTGCAAGTACGAATTCAATTTCATTTCTCTCCATCTGGATACCCAGTTGTCCCAGCATCACCTCCTGAAAAGCCCCTCTCCCATAAATCAAGTGCTCACACATGCATGAATTATTCTGAGCTCTTTACTCTGTTCCAGGCCTACTGATGTCCCACTGCCAGTGTAATGCACTGAATTAATAATAAGTCTTGATACCCAAGAGCATCTTTCTACCTTCTTCTCCTTCAAGAATGTCTTGGTTATTCTCAGCCCTCTGCATTTCCATATATATTTTAGAATTAGCTTGTCAAGTTGCACACCAAAACAAAGCAAAACAAACAAAAACCTGTTTCAGATTTTTATTGGAATTACATGGGGAAAACTGACATCTTAACAAAATTGAGTCCCCCAATCCATGAATATGGTGGATCCTTCTATTTATTTGTCTTCCTTAATATCTCTAATCATGTGTTACAGTTTTCTTCACAGAAATACTACACATTTTTCTATTACTATTTTTAGGTACTTAATTTTTTCTATGCTATTAAAAATGGTCACTTTAAAAAAAAAATTCATTTTCTAACTGTAGCTGGCATATAGAAATGCAACTAATTTTTATATTAATTCTGTCCAGCAACAATAAAGACTAGAATGGAAATAAATGAAACAGAGAATAGAAAAATAGAGAAAAATCCATGAAACCAAATTTTTTTTTTTAAGATTTTTTATTTATTTATTTGACAGAGAGAGACACAGCAAGAGAGGGAACACAAGCAGGGGAAGTGGGAGAGGGAGAAGCAGGCTTCCTGCCAAGTAGTGAGCCCGATGCGGGGCTCAATCCCAGGACCCTGGGATCATGACCCGAGCCGAAGGCAGAGGCCTAACGACTGGGCCACCCAGGCGCCCCCCAAATTTCTTTGAAGAAATCAACCAAACTGACAAACTTTTAGCCAGACTGATAAAAAGAAGGAAAGAGAAAAAGACAGAGAATGCACTCAAATTACTAAAATCAGGAATGAAAGAAGGAACATTACTACCAACCTTACAAAAACAAAAAGGAGTATAAGGGAATACCATGAACAACTGTATGCCAACAAATGAGACAACCTAGATGAAATGGACAAACTCTTAGAAAGACATTATTACGAATTGAACCGTGTCTCCCCAAATTTATAGGCTGAAGTCCTAACCACTAATACCTTAAAATGTGACCTTATTTGAAAACAGGGTTGTTGTAGATGTAATTAGTTGATATGAGGTCATACTGGAGTAGGTAAGCCCCTGTCCTTAACAGACAGGTGAAATGTGGACACAGCATGCCCAGAGGGAGAAGAGATCAGAGCGCAGCATTTGCATGCCCCAGATGCCAAGACAGCCAGCAAACCACCAGAAGCCAGGAGAGAACTATGGAGCAGATTCTCCTCAAAGCCTCTGAAGGAACCAACTCTACCAACACCTTCATCTCCAACTTCTAGCCTCCAGAACTGTGAGAATAATAAATTTCTGTTTTTTAAGCAACCCAGTTCGTTATGGCAGAAGACTAATGCAGATGCAAACTACCAAAACTGACTAAAGAGGAAATGGAAAGTCCTAGTCAACCTATAAGAAGAGATTGAATTAATAATCAAAAAACTTCCCACAAAGAAAAGCCCAGACCCAGATGATCTCATGGATGAATTCTACCAAACATTTAAAGAATTAATACCAATTCTTTGCAAACTCTTCCTAAAAGGCCAGTGCTAATTACCCTGATACAAATCAGACAAAAGACATCACCAGAAGACTACAGGCCAATATTCCTTAGGAACATAGATGCAAAAATCATCAACAAAATACTAGCAAACTAAATCCAGCAATATATAAAAAGGATTATCTACTGTGACCAAGTGGGATTTACCCCAGCAATGTAAGGTTGATTCAACATATGAAAATCAATCTTAAGTAATACAATGTAAGAAGAGAAGAAAAAACAAAAACCACACGATCATCTCAATAGATACAGAAAAGGCATTTGATAAAATATAACACCCTTCAGGTTAAAAACACTCAACCAACTAGGAATAGAAGGAAATTTCCTCAACCTGATAAAGAGCACGCATAAAAACCCACAGCTACACAAGGACATCACCTCTCGCCACTTCTACTCCCCATTGTACTGGAGGGTCTGGCCAAGGAAATCAGGTAAGAAAAAGAATTTTTCCAGCAATCTATGAAACTCATTTATTAATTCTAATAATATTGCCTATAGATTTCTTCAGAATTTCCTACACTCACAATTACATCATCTGCTGAAAATAGTTCTGTTTCTTCCTTTTTTTAATAAAGATTTTATTTATTTATTTGAGAGACAGAGATAGCAAGAGAGAGCACGAGTAGGAGAAAGAGAAGCAGGCTCCCCGCTGAGCAGGGAGACTGACTTGGGACTCCATTCCAGAATCCTGGGATCATGACCTGAGCCAAAGGCGGACACTTAACCGAATGAGCCACCCAGGCGCCCCGTGTTTCTTCCTTTCTCACCTATATACAGTTTCTTTTTTCCTGCATTACTGCTCTGGCTACAATCTGGCTGAATGGGCACCCAGGTCTTATTCCTGAGCTCAAAGCAAAAGTTTTCAATGTTAAACACTGGGTATCATCTTTATTATAGCTTTTTTTTTTTTAAAGATTTTATTTATTTGAGAGAGAGAGAATGAGAGACAGAGAGCACGAGAGGGAAGAGGGTCAGAGGGAGAAGCAGACTCCCTGCTGAGCAGGGAGCCCGATGTGGGACTCGATCCCGGGACTCCAGGATCATGACCTGAGCTAAAGGCAGTCGCTTAACCAACTGAGCCACCCAGGCGCCCTTTATTATAGCTTTTTAAAAAAAAAGATAATCTTCCCTTCTACTCCTGGCTTGCTGTAAGTTTTAATCATGAGTAGATAGTACATTTTACCACACTTTTTCTCTATTTATCAAGATGATCATAAGACTGTCCTCCTCTAACCTGTTAGTGAGGCGGATTACAGTGATTACATAATATTAAACCCCCCATTCCTCTCTCAAACTAACTTGGTCAAAAGGTATTCTTCTTGGGACCCCTGGGGGGCTCAGTCGTTAAGCATCTGCCTTCGGCTCTGGTCATGATGCCACGGTCCTGGGATCGAGCCCCACATCAGGCTCCCTGCTCCACGGGAGGCCTGCTTCTCCCTCTCCCACTCCCCCTGCTTGTGTTCCCTCTCTCACTGTCAAAAAATAAATAAAATCTTTTTTTAAAAAATGTATTCTTCTTATGTATTACTGCCTTTAATTTGCTAATATTTTATTTAGGATTTTTACATCTATGTTCCTAGAACATGAAACTGGACTGGACTTTTGCATTCTGGAATTGTTCTTGTAGGGTTTTAGAATTAAGGTTAAGTTAGCCTTGTCCACTCAAGTCAGCCAACAAACACTTACTGAGCTCCTACTATGTGACCAGCACTATTCTGGGTGCTTGGTGAATTAAAAAGACAAAGATCCTTCTTTTTGTGGTGCTCACATTCCAGAGAGGGTGACAAACTCAATAAAAAATACAATACATAGGATTTAGAAGGTGTGAAGTACTATAGGAAAAAAGAAAAAGAGTAGATATGATGAAGTGAAAATGATGGGCAAAGGAATTAAGTTTGCAGTTTTAAATGGGACTTCATCAGGAAAATGACATTTGAGAAAAGACTTGAAGGAGATGAGGGTGTCAGTCACGCAAACATCTCTGAGAAGTGTTTTCAGGAAAAGGAGAGAGCCAGCACAAAAGCAGACAGGCTGCAGTGTGCTGGCGTGTTCGAGGAGGGCACAAAGGTCAGTGTAAATGAGGGAGAATGCACAGACGTGTGGGAGAGGAGCCTGGAGAGGGGACAGGGGCCACATCACGTATATTATTCTTGCACACGACTGGAAGGACACAATCCGAGTGAGGTCTGAAAAGGATCATCCTGGCCGTGTCGAGCATGGACTCTACAGGAACAGGTGGTAGCAAGAATAAGGTGGGAGAAAGAGAAATGGTGAACAGCGATCAGATTCTCACATATCGTGAAGGCAGAATCAACAGGATTTCCTGACACAGGATCTGGGTTTCAGAGAACAGAGATAGCAATGACCACACCGTTTGATCTGTGTGGAAGGACACGCTACTACCAACTGAAATGGATACAAATGACCCGAGGCTGGGGCACATTTGGAAAGGAGAAACAAGAGGTCAGTACGGACAAGACACAGTCTGAGAGATCTATCAAGTGTTCAAGTGGAGATGTCAACTAGGTGATTGGATGTTTTAAGTCCGAGTGTAGAAAAAAAGGTCTGGGTTAATGACATAAATTTAAAATACATTTCATCATATGCAAATATACAGAGATTTTCATGTTATCTCTTCATTGATTTCTAGTATAATTGCACTGTAGTCTAAAACACACTCTAGGGGTGCCTGGGGGGCTCAGTCGTTAAGCGTCTGCCTTCGGCTCAGGTCATGATCCCAGGGTCCTGGGATCGAGCCCCACATCGGGCTCCCTACTCAACGGGAGGCCTGCTTCTCTCTCTCCCACTCCCCCTGCTTGTGTTCCCTCTCGTGCTCTCTGTCAAAAAATAAATAAAAAGTCTTTAAAAAAAGAAAAAGTAAAACACACTCGGGTTGGCAAATGGTCTCTGAAAGGTCCAACTTGTAGCTTTTACAGGCACAGATGGTCTCTACTACATATTCATCTTTGAGTTTCTATTATAGCCCTTTAAAAATGTAAAAATCATCCTTAGCTTGTGGACATATAAAAAAGGCCATGGGCTGGGGGCACCTGGGTGGATCAGTTGGTTAAGCATCCAGCTCTTGGTTTCCACTCAGGTCGTGATCTCAGGGTCGTGATATCGAGCCCCATGTTGGGCTCCACGCTCAGCACAGAGTCTGCTTGAGATTCTCTTTCCCTCTCCCTCTGCCCCTCCCACTCATGCTTGCGCACGCTCTCTCTCTAGTAAGTAAATCTTAAAAAAAACAAAACAAAAACAAACTAGAGCCGCATCAGCCACGATGCAATAAGCCCCCATACAGCATACACGGGACATTTCCATCACTGTGGGAAGACCGGCCGGACAGACAGGACTATTCTACAGTGTATGATTTCAATCCTCTGAAATTCAAGCATGTGGTCTGTGGTACAATTGTGTGTGTAAAATAAAAAACCTCCAGGGAAAAAGAAAGATTAAGGAGGGGCAGGACAATTCAGTGACTAGGGATACACAGAATCTGTCCAGTCCTTGTAAAATTCAGGCTGTGGATTTTGCTTTAGGGGCAATGAGAGAGGGAGCTGCGCTCGTATGGATGCTTCAACTCTCTTGTCCTGGGTTAAGCCCCAACTTTAAGTATGAATAATTAATAAAAATAATACTTAATAACACTCACTGAGCAATTTGCTAACTGCCCACCTCTGTTCTGATTTATACTCACTGACTCAGCGATCATACGAAGTAGATACTATTACCATCTCCTCTTACAGATGGAGGAAGTGAGGCACTGTGAGGATAGTGTGGAACTTGCCCATGCTCATATCACTGGTAAGTGGCAGAGCCAGAGTTTGAGGCCAGGCAGGCAGTCCTGCTTCAAAATCTGGCTCGACTCAGTAAGAACCATCAGGGGCTCTTCTAGCCCTCTAATAAAGGGAAGACCCTTTCTTTACATCGCCTCATCTATCCAATTGCATCTCCTGCTGCTCTTTCAAAAGCAGCCTCTTTTCTCCTCTACCAATTTTCTCACAATCTCCCTGTTGTGACATCTGGGTTTTGTCAGTCCTGCAACCCTCTACTTATAAAACTGCTTATAAAACTCTCTTTCCTATCTGGAACATGTTCCATGTCGGAGAGATGAGTCTGACTCTGTGGTTCCCCCCTCCAGAGGCCTGTGACCCAGGCCTAGGCAATCTGACTGCGCCGTTACACCAGGTCATACTGACAGGCTCAAGAATAGCCGAATGGCCCAATACTTGACTGATCTTTCCTATCATGTGATAAATCAACTCTGCTAGCTGTTCCCAGGAAATGAGGAACTTTAAGGACAATGTACCCCTGGGACCACCAGCATCTTCCATGCCATGCTGAGAGGCACACAAAGGGACCCAGCAGAAATGAATGCAAACATCGGTAAATTCCACACTATCCACCTGCAGAATCAGTCAGCTCCTTTTCGTGTTGCTGGTTTAAACCGGGTGGAGCTGGGTTTCTACCCATGCTCCCCAGATTCAAGTACGTATCTCATTTTTGCTTCTGAGCCTATGTTCAGGTGACTGCCTCTGATCTTCCAAATGCCATTCCCTTGTCACAGCTAAACTCTGCAAGGCCTCTAGGAGGCCTTCCCCAGTTACTCAGGCCCACTATCATTTCCTTTTATTCTGATTCTCCAGTGGACACTCTCTGTAACCATGGATTTTAGCATGTGTTATATAGCTCTTTGTGTTTATTAACCTGATCCCACAATCTGGACGACTAGAACCATTACTCTTACCCACACACGCTCCATACCTCCCACAGCTATGTCCTGAAAATGCTACTCCCTCCCCCTTAGCCCAGCTCCACGGCACCAACCTCCAAAACTCAGTCCATGCCCAGCTTCTCCAGACAGCTCTTACCTCTGGCCTCCCAGCTGGATTTACTCTCCATTCTCAAAATCCTACAGTATTTTATCTGTCTCTTTAACATCTCTCTCTTCTGCCAAGCTACATTATTATCTCTTTCAGGAAAGGTTTGCATCTTCGTTTCTTTGTCACACTACCTTGCACTCCTATATATATCTGCACCACCACAGAAGACTTGCTGGATGAATGGATTTTAAAAAGAACCTTAAGTGTAGACCTAGAATTGGGTCAAACACTACTGATGATAAAAGTCCTATGGTAAACGTGGGCCTCTGGGAACGCAGCCATCTCAGGTCTCATGTCCCAAACAGGCTGGACAGTCGGTGATGACATCATCCATCTCTTTATGGCCACGAAAGCACCGGGCTGTGAGTGAGGCGCACAACACAAGTGCACAGACTTGGACTAAGGTGAGGACTGAAATGGCTGACAGCGTTTATCACACAACAATGAGAGATAGTTTGGTGCTGGGATCATGGTAACTCATTCTAATACAGTGACCTGTGCAGCTGTTTTTAACAAAATTCTATTTTGAGTCTAACTAATTCCCAGCAAGCTACCACCTTTACCTTTTAAAATCAAACACAGTGACTCTCACACCCTAAAAATTACAAATATATATGAAATTTAATTCATCTAAATCTTTTTAGGAGGCATGTATGATTTCCAAAATGTTTTTGTTAACTTTAAAAAACACCTGAGAAACAGAAAAACTAACCTCAGGTCCGGAATGTACAGTCAGGAAACTTTCCACAGCAGTCAGAGTGCCTACGAGAGCAGCAGAACAGGAAAGTCAAATCAGATAAAATCCATGTGACTAAGACATGCAGTAATAAATTATTCCTATTTTTTAAAGATTTTATTTATTTATTAGAGAGAGAGAGAGCATGAGCAGGGGGAGGGGCAGAGGGAGAAGCAGACTCCCCACTGAACCAGGAGCCCGATGCAGGGCTCGATCCCAGGACCCCGAGATCATGACCTGAGCTGAAGGCAGATGCTTAACTGACTGAGCCACCCAGGTGCCCCAAATTATTCCTATTTATTTAGGACAAGCCTACAGCAGATACAGTCAGAAAATCTGTACTGGTAATAGGTTCATTATGTGACTGAAAACAGACTTACGAAGCAGCTGAAGCCAGGTAAATTGTCAGAAAGAGCAGTTTAGAAAGTCTAAGTGCTAGTACTGGCAAAATCTTTTCTAGTATTCAAACTGCCACTGAAGATCCCTTCCAATGAGGCAACAATTTAGTTCACTCGTTCACTCTGGAAGGCCATCAGCACACAGTTCTCAAAACTACATCTGTGGGATGAATTCTGCTTTCCAGTATGACTGCTTTCAAGGCAGCTTCATAGTAGTGATTTATAATGAATGTGCAGAAAACCTATCGAAATGGCCTCTGTGATGGCTTATAAAGTACTTAAAATAAGGCTGTTAAAATGAAATAAAAATATAATAAGTATAAATAATAATAGAAAACCAAAGCCAGAAAAAGAGGGAGACATCAACTACATAACCACAATGGCTAAAACACAGGCATAGTGGTTAATCATTGAGTTTCTCAAGAGCAGTAAGACAAAAGAAAAACCTAATGGACTAAATCTCAAAATCTGATAAAATGAAATATAGCAATTTCTTTTTTTTTTATTTGAGAGAGAGAGAGCACAGAGGGAGAGGGAGATGGAGCAGACGCCCCACTGAGCAGGGAGCCTGATACAGGGCTTGATCCCAGGACCCCGAGATCATGACCTGAGCTGGAAGCAGATACTTAAGCGACTGAGCCACCCAGGTGCCCCAAAATGTAGCAATTTCTTAAGACTGGTGTTCCTAGTTTTAATTCCAAGAGAAAACAAAATCATGGGGCCTTTAGAAAGCTGACCCTGAGAAAGAGAATGAATAACCACATCATCAACAATGATGAGAACCATAGTCATCTAAATGTTGCTAGGTGACCACTGACAAAACACCTAGATCATGAAGTATAACGCCCTGAGATGATTCTGAGGTTTGCTAAGAGAAGGCAGCCTGGGTTTATGGCTCCATGATTTACCCTAGCCAAAGAAAGAATGTGGACTGCCTAAGGCCACGCGCAGTTAACACGTGGACCACTTGCACCAAACAATCAGTGAGGATACTCGTTGAAATGCTCCCTCTTAGGGTTTGGTATCTGAAAACAAAGTTTTTAAACAAGGCTTAAAGTATTATTTCTCCCTTAAAAGAAAAAAAAGACCTATTCAAAATAACAGAAACTATTAAATATTTAAAAACCTTAGTAAAAAATATGTAAAACTACCATCAAGAAAATGTCTGAACTTTAGAGACTTAAAAGTATTTTTTTGATAAATGGAGACCTACCAGGTCTATGATTTTAAGACTGTTTTGAAGATGTTCAACTGGGGACACCTGGGTGGCTCAGTCAGTTAAGCAACCCACTCTTGGTTTCAGTTCAGGTCATGATCTCAGGGTCCTGGGATCAAGCCCCACGTCGGGCTCCACCCTTAGCATGGAGTTTGCTTGGACTCTCTCCCTCCCCCTCTGTCCCTCCTCCCCAACCACTCAAGCGCTCTCTCTCTCTCTAAAGTAAATAAACTTTAAAAAAAAAAAGATGTTCGTGTTCTTTTTATTTGGAATGGTTCTGGCACTTCATCACTGAGTATGATACTGGCTATTGCCTTCCAACATTAATTATGTTAATAAAGTATTCTATTCCTAAATTCCTAAAAATCTGCAATCAGTAAATGGCATGAATTTTCAAATCATTTACTGCGATGGCCATCTAGCTTTTCACCTTCGATATTCTGATGTGATGATTATATAACTTTCTAAAAAGCCTTGGTCTTGATATATTATTCTTTTAAAATGCCATTGAAGATTTATTAAAATTTATTTAGCATTTTTTTGACTATTAATTTCACAAAGACTAATTTATAGTTTTCTTCTTTTTTTTGGTGCTATCTATCTGGGGCTTTGGCTTGAGTTAACTTTTCAATATAAACTGAAACACTTTCCATCTTTTTAAGCTCTACAACAGTTTATATGACACTGGAGTTACCTGTTTCATGTCATTTTCTAAAATGGACCCTTTTAAAATATGCATGGCATTAGTAACTTCCATTGTTTTACCATAATATTGATTTTTTTTAAGATAAAGGGTTTTTAGTTCTAAACTGGTATTATTTACATCAAAAAGCTTTCAAGAGCATAATAGGGCAAATTCTTTTTCCAGAAATTTTACAGCTTTAACCATAACTAAGTTGAGACAATGAATAATTCCTCACTTTGGAATACACACAGTACTAACCACATCTCAAAAAATTGTGTCAATAGGATTTTATAACAAGTATAGCTGTATTAAACACAAAGCATGTGTTTTTTTATTTTTAATTTTTTTTTTTATTTTTTTTTTAGAGAGGGAGAGCGGGGGTGGGAGGAGAAAGAATCCCAAGCAGGCTCCACACCCAGCGCAGAGCCTGACACAGGGCTTGATCCCACAACCCCAAGATCACAACCCAGACGAAATCAAGATCTGGATACCTAACCCACTGAGCCACCCAGGTGCCCTGAACAAATCATGTGTTTAACTTTACCCATTTATAGTTATGTTTCTCTTCCCAACTAGTTTTTAGTTCATCACAGTTATAAACATGAAGATTTTCTACTGTTAAATTCAATTAGTGCTTAGTGGTTGATAGTTACCGTTCATCTTATTTCTGGTATATATTACGCCCAGATCTGCTGGAATGGAGTCAAAACCACTGCTTCCAATGATATAAGACCCTTTTTCTGCAGCTTTCTCATGATACTTCCAATACATTAATTCCAGAAACTAAAAAATTCAGGACAAAAATCTGAATCAGAGCTATACAGAAACATTTAAATGAGCATTAAATGATAGACCTTAAAAGACAAAGCAATTACATTTTGAAAATGCTAACCAATGTGGCTTTTAGTGAAATATTAACTGTGGAAATGTTTTTCACTTACTTGGCAAATATTTACTGTAGACCTACCACGTGCCAAGTAGTGTGGGGCACAGGCTGATCTGACTTAACGACACTAGCAACTTTTTCAGAATGAGTTTTAAATGCAAAAGTAATATTATGAAAAACTAAATTAGTATGCAAAAAAATACAAAGACAGCAGCAAGAAAACATCACCCACATCGTATTCCTCAGAGGGACATTATTAGAGACATGGATCGGCACACATATATTTAGTTAGGATGAAGAAAGTGGTAGGAGAGGAGGGATGGAAGAGAAGAACGTCTGTTCAAATCCTCTGCCTGTTTTTACAAATTACTTTTAGAACAGTTTTAGAGTCACAGAAAATTTGAGTAGTGGAGAGTTCCCATGTACCCCGACCCAGTTTCTCCTATTGTTAGAGCTTTTCCATTTAACATTTGCTACACTTAATGAACCAATATTGATAACATTATCATTAGCTAAAGACCATACTTTATCCAGATTTCCCTAGTTTTTACCTAATGTCCTTCTTCTCCACCAGGATCCCACATTACATTTAGCTGTCATGTGTCCCAAGGCTCCTCTTGGGAGCTGTGACAGTCTCCTCGGACTCTCAGGACCCTGACAGTTTTGAGAACTTTTGATCAGGTATTTTGTAGCGTGCCCCTCACCGGAATTTTTCTCCTGACTAGCATGGGATTACGGCTTTGAGGAGGGAGGGGAGGCCGCAGGGGTAAAGTGCATTTCGTGACAGTCTATCAAGGGTACATACCATCACCGTGACTTATCAGTGTGGATGGTGGCCCTAAACACCCAGCTGAGGCAGTATTTGTCAGGTTTCACCACCACACAGTTATTCTCTCCTTCCCTCCCATCCGTACTGTTCTCTTGGGGAGGGAGTGACCATGTGTGGTGCCCAAAGAAGGGGTAATAGGTCATGCTCATGGGATTCTTTTTGGGATTCTTCTGCACAGAACATTTGTCTCTACTCATCCCTTTGCCCATTCTTAATTGGGTGATTTGAATTTGTATTATTGCCTTTTAAGAGTCCTTTATATAGTCTGGATCTTTATTAGGTTTTGATATCACTTTTATTGTAGTTTATAGGATACCTTAGAAATGTTTCATCATTTTCTTTGCTCTGGGATTTTTTTTTTTTTTTTTTTAAATAAGACAGGAATTGGTTTCTGTTTCATTCAGGTTTCCTACTTCTTCTTGAATCGGTTTTGGTAATTTACACTTCCCTAGTATTTTCCAGTACGTTCCTACACTGGCATACTGCTGATGATAACAGCAGAGACCGCAGGGACAGATGAGGTGACGGTTTTCGAGGAGCTGGGGTAGCTTGGTGCTTACTGACATCCACTTCCTGCAACCAGGCAAACCTCAGTTGGAGTCCTGTTCTTCTACTCAGTGGTGGTAGGGCTCTGAGCTGCATGACTTAACCCCTCTCAGCTTCAGTTTCCTCATCTACAAAATGGGCAAGATGATATCGACTTTATGGGAATATGGAACATTCAGATGACATAAAATGCTGTATTAGCAGAGCGTCGGGCATGCGGTGAGCACTCGAGTGTGAATATCTAAAATGTTTACGTTTGTAGGATTTTACAGTTCCTTTTCTGTATTGTTGTAAAGGTGTCTGACGACAAAAAGGGAATTCATTATGAGAAAGTAAGATTCGAAGAATTTACACACAGCACACCATTTTAATTAAACCCTCGCACAGCACGCGGCAGCCAGAAACCAGCACATCCTACGTACAAAAGACCTGGAATAAACGAGGTGGTAAGGAAGAAAAAACTTCAAGAAAACAGAAGAAAAGACCTGACCCTCGCACTCTCCTTCAAGCTGTCAGCACAAGGGAGGGATCATCAACTTCTAAAATAGTCTGCAAGGCGGCACTAAATATTTTCCACTCCAACAGAAAGTTGTGTTGTTAATGCCATTCTTTCTTTTTCATTTTACATACCTGAGGTTCTCCACAGATGTCAATACAGCTGGTTCCATTTTCGATACATGCTTTTACTACAGGTTCTCCATAAAGTCGATACTGGGGGGAATAAAGAAAACCAACCGTTTACTCTTACTTAGCAAGCTTGAAGATTTATTTATTTATTTGAGAGCGAGAATACATGCACATAGGGGGGCGGGGCAGAGGGAGAGAGAGAATCTCACACAGACTCTGGGCTGAGCACAGAGCCCAACTTGGGGCTCGATCCCACGACCCTGAGATCATGACCTGAGCCTAACTCAAGAGTTGGACACAGAACTGAGCCACCCGGGCGCCCCTTACTTAGCAATCTTAAATGAATGAAATGCCATTGAGTTTTGCAAGTACAGTCTTGGTTATTAAGAATCAAATATTGATAAAGGAGCCGAAAGATAAATTGAGGAAAATCACGTAACGGCGCCATGCCACTTCTCAGTGTAAAGGAAGGCATGATGGAATTAAAGGAACGTGTGCGGGGCGCCTGGGTGGCTCAGTTGGTTAAGCGACTGCCTTTGGCTCAGGTCATGATCCTGGGGTCCTGAGATCAAGCCCCACATCCGGCTCCCTGCTCAGCAGAGAGCCTGCTTCTCCCTCTCCCTCTGCCTGCCACTCTGCCTACTTGTGCTCTTTCTCTATGTCTCTGTCAAATAAATAAATAAAAAATCTTTAAAAAAAAAAAAAAAGGAACATGTGCTAACCTCTAACTGAAAACCAAATGGAAAGTTTTATAGAACAAGTGATTCATTTGAGTTGAATTCTGAAGAATAAGGATTTGCCAGGAAAAAGAAAAATCCAGAAAAGGGAAAAGTATATGTGAAGGTGTGAGAAAGGGTAAGGGCACCCGAAGCTCAGAGTAGTTGAAAGGGAAGTAACAAGAGATGGGCCTGGAAAGGAACACTGGGGCCAGATGAGGATTACTAGGCTCTCCTGGAGAACTGTAAACAGGACAGTGGTGTAAGGCTTATAGAAAACACACGTCACTCTGCCTACACTACTGGAAAACAAAACCCGTGGCTGGAAGAAATGACAAAGGGCTAAACTAAGAAGGGGATGGATACACCAAGGATGAGATTATTAAAGAGGTAGAAATGACTGGGCTTGCTGATTAGACAGACAGGGGGGCCAATGGACACGGGGGCTACTCGTCCTATTGGCCAAAATAAAGACTAACAGGAAGAGGGGAAAGTTTGTTTGTGACTATGAATGGCATCACTCTCCACAAAATTCTCAAGTGAGAAACCTAGAAGCTGTTTTTGACTCCACCTACCCTGGAAGTCACCAAGTTTTATCGAATTAGTTCCCTAAAAATCTCAGATCAGTTCCCTCCCCTCTACACATCCAAATCTGAGTTCACACCCTTACCGCCTCTCATGCGATTTACTACACATAGTAACTGGCTTCCCTGCAGCCAAGGTAGCCCCATGTCCAAAGAAACACCGAATTATTATTCTAAAATAAAAACCCGATGTCATCTTTGCTTCCATCACGTACACACACACACACACACACACACACACACACACACAGGCACGTGCGTACATACACATGTATATCTCTTAAAATCCTTCACTAGCTCCACAGTGCCTGTATTTACTATAGTGTAAAGTCCAATCTTCTTAGCATGTCACAAAAAGCATCAGGTCACACCCCAACCCCTTCATCCCCACATTCCAGCAGCTCTCAACTCCCTACAGTCTCCTAATCGTGCTATTTCTTCACCCTCCACTACTTGGAGCCCCCTCCTCTGCTCTGGCTGCCAGGCTAGCTCCTAACCCCTCCAGTATCAGCCTTCTGGCCTTGGGTTAACTCCCCACGCTCAGATAGTGAGCTACAGCCTGTCAGCCACTCGGTTTATCTAGAAGTACTGGAGAGCTGCAGTAAAGCATTAATGAGCTTTCTGAAATAATAACAGCTCCTTCTGGAAAGAGTAGGCGCCTCCATATTCGCCACAATCCCCCCACTCCCCACACTGTATTCTGTCTCAACTGGCCCACCTTCTCTCTCCTCCAGGCAATCTGAGGTTGAGACTTCGGCACTAATGTCCTTATAGTAATACTTTTTTTTTTTTTTTTTTTGGTTTTTCTCTACTTTCTACCCTTTGTGCTTTCATGAGATAAATGGACAAACAGTAACAATCCCTGATCTCAGAGGAGACATTTCTCCCTAGCAAAGCCAATTAGCTTACAGATCAAAACCAAATACTGTTCTCAGCATTCCATGTTCTAAAAGGGGGGTCTCCTACGTGGGCAGGCTTGCATCAAGGGGCCCACAGACCCACTCCCTCAGTTATGGAAATAAATATCAGTATGTTTATTCACGCTACTTTTTATAGGAAACACAAAGAAAAAAATGATGTTTTATTAACAGTCAATACATGAATTGACTTGGGCACGTTCCTTGGGCCACATGACATGGTCCCTTGTTGAATGAAAGCTACACAAGGGACTCTGAGGGCAGCCTGGGAGCGTCCCACACACAGAGGGGCCCACAGCAACTCCCTAATTCATTAATTTTAGGTATATTTCAACCTAATGCTTATTTACACATGCCTAAGTAGTTTTACAGATATCATCTGTTTTTTAACTAAATAAATCTTCACAAAATGGACAAAGAAGTAAAAACAAACAAAAACCTGCAAAGAAACCGGTAATGATCCCAAACTGGCAAAGTGAAAAATGCCAATCCCAGGAGAGCCTAGGAAGGAGCAGGTCTGGGGGCAAAAACCTAGAGACTCAGATGCCCATGAACCATCCAAGTGGAAACATCAAGAAGGTAGCTGGATCTATCAATCTGGAGTTTAGGGGGCAGTCCTCACTGGAAGTAATGTAGGCATTATTAACATACAAATGGCATTCAAAACCTTTTTGACCACAACCCATGCTGAGAAATCCACTTCACATGGCAGCCAACATATACACAAATATATCAAACTGAAACACAAGTTTCATGAACCAGCACTTACCCATATTACGTAGAATTCACGCTTTCTATTCTAGGCTATCTGATCGTTTCTTTTTAATGCTGAATCTCACTCACTACACTACGCTGTTCAAAAATGCTGGCCCAAAATAGTCAAGAAGGAAGCACCAAAGATCTCTTTTCAAAAAAAAAAACACAAACGAAAACAAACCTGACCCAGTTAGAGTTTCTGTCTGGAGTGATGACAAGTTCTGGAGATAAGATGGTGAGGGTTACACAACACTGTCAATGTACCAAATGCCACTGATTCGTACGCTGAGAAATGGCTAAAATGGTCATTTTGGTTATGTGTATTTTATTACAATACTAATAATGTATTTTTAAAAAGCCTGGCTCAGAGAGTGTAAACAGAGAAGAGCTTGTAAGGCTCAAGCTCTGAGCCTCGGATACTTAGAGGAAGATGAGAAGATCCAACAGATGGGATGGGGACAGAGCTGGCGGAAAACCAGGGAAGGGTCAGATCCCAGAAGCCAAAAGCAGGACATGACCGAGGGGGACAAATGCCGAGAGCTCGGATCAAGGGGAGCACAAGGAGCTGGTGAGGGTGAAGCAGAGCAGGCTCCCTGAAGCAGGGAGGCTTACAGACGCCTGGCAAGAGTGGCTTAGGATAGAGTGGGAGCTGAGGAAGTGGATATAGGAGGAGAGAGAACGATTTCAAGGAGTTCAGCTGAAAAGGGGGCACAGAAACAGTCCAGTAGAAGGGGAAATGTGATAAAAATGTCAACATGAGGTCGCCAAATCCTGCACCCATGAGGAGCAGGGACAGTTTTTCCTCAAAAAAGGTAGGGCAGAGTCAAGGTAATGCACGTGTGCAGGTGAAGAAATTCTCTTTCAACAGCCTCTAATGTCATAGTAAAACAAAAAAAGGAAATAAAATCATCAGATGAGTAAGGAAAGAGGGATGGGAGGCTAAACACATGAAGAAAAAGGACACAGAGCTGCTGCTTCAGACAGCAGGAGAGAGAACAGTCTGGGCAAGTGGAGCAGGGCTGCTGGAGGTGCTAAGGCCCCACGTGAGGCTTGTCACCACATATTTAAAGCAGGACTGTCAGGAAGGGAATACACGTTTCTCCAGACACACAGAGCTACTGGATGACTGGCTAAGAAGGGGTTCAAGTTCAGGTAAGGTACACGAAGCTGGAATAGCTGGAAAAATCAGTTTGGGTGATTCAAAGGGGCACCTGCACCCCAATGTTTATAGCAGCAATGTCCACAATAGACAAACTGTGGAAGGAGCCCAGATGTCCACCGACAGATGAACGGTGGTATGTATATGTGCATGTGTATGTGCGTGTGTATGTGTGTATGTGCGCGTGTGTATATGCGCGTGTATATACGTGTATATATATACACACACACAATGGAATATTACTCAACCATCCAAAAGAATGAAATCTTGCCATTTACAACATGAATGGAACGAGAGGGCATTATGCTAAGCGAAATGAGTCAGTCAGAGAAAGACAAATACCATATGATTTCACTCACATGTGGAATTTAAGAAACAAAACAGAGGCTCATAGGGGAAAGGAAGGAAAAATAAGATGAAAATGGAAAGGGACGCAAACCATAAGAGATGCTGAACTCTAGGGAACAAACTGAGGGTTGCTGGAGGGGAGGGGGTAGGGGATGGGGTAACTGGGTGACGGGCATTAAGGAGGGCACATGATGTAATGAGCACTGGGTGTTACAGGCAACTGATGAATCACTGAACTCTACCTCTGAAACTAACTTAAAAAATAAATAATAAAACACACACACACACACACAAACACATATACAAACACCAGTTCTGGGTTTCTCCAGAGCACTGGGGTGGGAAGGGCAAGGAGGTTGGCCGAAGATATACATAAGAGAATGGTTGCAGCAAGAGAGCACAGAACCAAAGCTAATTAGGAATAATCAGGAATGAGATTAATCTAAACAATTTAAATACATTTTTACTGGATACTCAAAAAACCTTTCTGTTTTCATTTAAAACATTATTATCAATCTCCTAGATGCTTAGTTTTCAAATGTTCTGGCAATTGTGATGGCTTCCTCAGATCAGTAAATGTCACCAACACTCACCCTGTGACACGGACCACAAGTGTGTCCTCCACATCCAGAACAACAAAAGCTGGTGGTTTTCCTCTCAAAGCATCCTGACTCCAACCGCTCTCACCACCCTTCCAACCCCCATCCTGTGCTCGGCTTGCCTAGGCCATTCCCCTATGGGTCTCCCATTTCCCCTTTCTCCTCTCTCAGAAGACAAAGAACTACAAAACTGTAAGTCAGCTCATGCTCTTGCTTTCAACCATTCAAAGACTCTGCCGTACTTCAAACCCTCTGACCTAACTCGTGGGTTCCTCTCCCACCTACCTTCCCACCTCTGCCCTCTCTCAAACACACACTCATCTCAGGACGTCTGTGGCTGCCCTTCCCTGGGGCAACCTTCTCCTCAACTACTCCCGCAGCTCACCCCCTCACCTCACTCAGGGCTCGACACAAATGGCAGGGCCTGACCATCCACCTCACACAGACTCATGCGCCAATCGCTCTGTCTCCTTACCCTGCTTGATTTTTCTTCAAAGCGCTCATCACTACCTACAACTATAACCTTATTTTTCTGTCTCACCCACTGGACTGTAAGCTCCACGAGGGATTTTCAGTTTTGTTCACCCTTATGTCCCAGGTACCCACACTAGAGCAGTTCACCTGTAATAAACATTCAATGAATATGTATTGAATAAATAATACAGGAATATCATTTATCAATAAGTAAAAAATATATTAGGGGTATATGCTCAAGCATTTTTTACTTAAGAAGCATTCTGTAAGAAAAAAAAAGCTGGCAGTTATAGCTGTAACCAATGAAAGAACCAGCACCCAGTCCCTGAGGTGGTGTCACAGAGAGTCTGTCTCTCTCTCAAGAGACTTTGGTCACATCCACTGGCTCCTCACAAGGAGTGAAAACCCCCACACGGGGCTGAAGCCCTGAACCAACTCTTCTGTCCCGTCTTTATGTTCCTCTGGATATCAAATACCAGATTCTGCTGGAAATGAATACACTGTTTGTTTGGACACAAAACGGGGTGGATGACTTACTGGTCCCACACAATTGAGGACAACTGCTGCCTGTTTAGCCATTTCATCTAGTGAGGCTGGATTCGTGATATCACAAATTATTATTCCAACTTCAGATGGGAGTGTCGGTCTTCCTGAAATAAGAAATAATTGTTTGAAGCAAATCCTGATACAGTATTAGATCTTCCAGATTGTTTTTACAGTAATCAGGGATGGCAGATTTACTAAATATACTGACAAGAGATAAAACTTTTTAAAATTAGGTAATAAAAAAACAGAAAAAGCTATGAGGAAAATGGAGTTAACACTACGGATTGCTAGGAAAAAAAACATCATTAAACTTAAGAAAAATCTAACTTAAGCAACGTGCAAACGATAACCCTGTGTAAAATGACAATTTTACAATCATTTAGATACTGAATAGATGAATGTCCTGATTTCCTCTCCACCAAGAATCCATTATAAAAAGTTCCTCATCAACTACTAACCAATTATATATGACAAAATACGGGGGTAAAAAGGGGTTCTTAACATCAACATGAGAACAAAAAAGGACTCTGAGGTAGAAAGCACAGTCCAGGTAAGAACACTCATTATAGGCTTATAATAAGAAAATCACTGGAATTAGCAGAATGCAGGTTTGATGGATCAAAGTGTATTTCCCACAATAACTGAACCTGGGCATTACAAATGCTAGGTAGGTAGGCTGCACCTGTACAGTCTTGTTGAGCAGGAAAAAGAAATGGAAGAATATATTTTAACAGTGAAATTATTTCTTCTGAAAAAGTAAAACAAACAAAAAACACCAAAAAGCTCTTTGATCAAGACTCTGTATATTGGTGGTGGCAGCAAAAGGGCTCAGTGTGGAATCAGAAGTGAGATGAAGATGAAACAGAAAAATGCAGGTGCATTTGTCTGTATGGGGGGCACTCGGGTGGGAAGGAGCCACAGTTAAAGCTCCTGAGTCCTAAATGTGTGTGTGCGGTCTCGCTCGGTCACATCCGTATCCCCTGCACTCAGGACAGGACCCGGCACGGAAAAGACCACGCAGTAAAACTATGATGAACGAATGCTAAAAGACTAAGTAAACGCAGCAAAGAGTAAGTCCGCTGGCGAATTCTTACAAAGCAAAAAAGAAATTGAAAAACGAAGGCCACAACGTTACCAAAACCTGGGAAGCTTCCTCGCCCACCGCCAAAACCCAAGGCGGGGAGAGGACAAACAGTCCCGAGGAAACCAACGTCCTCCTTTCCCGTCCGACCCCATGACCAAGAACCGTCCAGCCCCACCAGGGACCCCTGCTCTAGAGGGAGACGGGGCTGGTCAGGGAAGAACTAAAGTCCTCGGCTGCTTGACCAGCGGGACCCGCCACGCCAACGAGGGAATTCAACAGAGGAGACATGCATTTATTGCTGTGCTTCGTGTGGGGAGTGGCACATAGCCACGACATCCCCAAGCACCGCTCCTGACGTCCGGCGGGCCCCGGCAGCCCTCGGGGTACACCCCCCCAAGGACAAACGCTCGCTGCGGGCGACCCGAACCCCTGGACCGAGCGGGAAGGCGCCCCCGCCTCCTTACCCAGCTTCAGGGCAGCCCTCTCCAGCACTCGCTGCAGCTTCTCCCGGGAGCGGCCCGCCACGGCCCAGGGCAGGCGGGGACTCCGCTCCGGGACCACCTGCTCCCGGGCCACCTCCTGGGCCACGAACTGGCCGGTGAAGCCAGACGCGCCCAACACCACTAGGTGGAACGGCCTCGCCTCCGTCGCCATGACTAGCCCACAGCGAGCCGGAGCCCGGGGAGGGCGGAATCCACCGCGCCTGCGCCTCACACAGCGACCTCAGCACCCGGCGCAGCAACTGCCTCTGCTGTGGCCGCCGACGCCGCCAGCACGCTGCGCTCCCGTCGTCCCGCGCGCGCCGCCGCGCCCGCGCCCGTTGCGCCCGCGCCCGTTGCGCCCGGGAGGGAGGGCGTTGTACAAAGAAGGAGTTGGCAGCAAATCCTGAAGTCTGGAGGGACCCCACACCCCGAGAACTGTTTTCCAAGCGCCGCGGCCGAGGAGTGTTCGCGAAGCCAGAGCAGATGGAGGGCGAGTGGGTTCTGGGGCCCAAGGCCGCAGCATCCTGGACCGCAAGCCGCTGACCCCAGCGCCCTGGTGCCCCTCCTCCACCCTCCGCCCAGGGACTTGGGGACCCCCGTCATGGTTGTCACTGCCCTGCGGCTCCCTGGGGAAAAACAGCTCCCAGAGCTAGCCTGCCTTTGAGCTGGGAGGTTAGGGAGATCCTCCAAAGGCAAAAGAAATAAGTTTCTTGAGCTGTGTTATTCATATATCCGGAAACATTTTAATACACATAAATTAGTAAATGCATGGGGGGAGGAGAGAGATCTCCCAGCACAGAAGAATTCCAAATAATTGGGTAGTTACTACCTCCTCCAGGAGAGGAGCTTACCTCCTCCCCTTTGAATATAGGGTTTGCTAAGTGACTTGTGCCAGCTATTTCAGTAGCAAAAATGGGTTTATTCGGAAATAGCAGAGAATTGCAATCCCGGACAAATGAGCTATGGCAAAATCAGATGCAAGTCCCCAGAACAAAGGAGGGGAGGTCTTATTTATAGAAGAAAAGGGGAGACCGGGAAGGATTTTATAAACAAAAAGTCCTTTGGAATAAACTGGGAGGTCAGAGTGTAATAGCTTCTTATTGGCTGAGCATGACAGTCTTTCATTGGCTGGCCTTTCCAGGGAAGTCTCTCTTCCTCCCGTTGGGATAGCAACCACCGCAATTCTCCAAGATACACTCTAAGTGAAAAGAACAAATCCACTGACAATATGAGAGCATAAACACTTTAAGATGAAAAGGATATGTGTATATCCCTATAAGAGCTTGGGAAGAACACATAACAAATCTTCATAAAACAATCGCTGTAAAATGCTTGGGAACATGCCTGACATATAGGAACTCCTCAGTAAATATATGCTATCATTTAGCAGCAGAGCCAGTGATTATGACTGGGAAGTGGATTTGCATGAATTATGCAAGCAGAAAGGGACTTCTACTTTAAAATTTTTACCTTTTTTTTTAAGATTTTATTTATTTGACAGAGAGAGACACAGCGAGAGAGGGAACACAAGCAGGGGGAGCGGGAGAGGGAGAAGCAGGCTTCCCGCGGAGCAGGGAGCCGGACATGGGGCTTGATCCCAGGACCCTAGGATCACCACCTGAGCCGAAGGCAGACGCTTAACAACTGAGCCGACCAGGCGCTCCAAAATTTTTACCTTTCTATACTGTTGAAAGTTTTGGGCGTTTTAAACAAGTATGTATTAGTTTTAGAATCATAATCTGTAAAGTGGGGCAGAGACTGGCTTCACAGAAAGGCCAGAGGAGCAGCTGTGGGAATCATGCGTCACCATTGGCAGTCCTGCCCCTGATGCCAGGTTCCTGTGGCCCCCAGGGCATGTTTTGGGGTCCATTTCAACACACAACAATACACATAAATCTCACAAACCCTCATGTAAGCAGAGAAAATCCAGGAAAGAAAGAGTAAATCTGCACAAGTCCATTTATTCAAACTCCAAAAGCAGGCCTGATCTATGGTGACAGGTGTCTTGGAAGAATTTGCTTTTGTGGGCGCCTGGGTGGGTCAGTTGGTTAAGTGACTGCCTTTGGCTCAGGTCATGATCCCAGAGTCCCAGGATCGAGTCCCGCATTGGGCTCCCTGCTCCGCGGGAAGCCTGCTTCTCCCTCTGACCCTACCCCCTCTTGTGCACTCTCTCTCTCTCAAATAAATAAAATAAAATCTTAAAAAAAAAAAAAAAAAAGAATTTGCTTTTGCATCAAGCAGTCCCAGAAGGTGAGGCTCTTCCTGTAGGAACCCTCCACCCGAAGCATTGCCAAAGGATATGCTCTCCCCCAGGGACCAGCACAGAGGGGTCATTTCAGCTCTAAGGGTAGCACCAAGGAGAAGGAAAACTCCTTTGTCCTACAAGAGAAGACAAGTTTGGCTTGTGGACAAGGCCGCTGGCCATCATCTTCATGAAGTCAGAGACCCAGCCCTCTGTGACTTGGGGCCTGAAAAGAGAGGAGAAGGCCTGGACTATCTGCTCGAATGTTTGCCAGGTGACACGGCTTCTCCAGCCAGGCCCCTCTGAGCCCTCCCCTCAACAAGGCCTCAAACTCGGCCTCTAAAGACTTGAACAAACACTGATACAGTTTATAACAACTCAAGGCCGCGTTCCAAGGATGATGCTGGGCTCCCTTAAAGTGCCTCCCTGAGACAACTCAAGGCTGCCAAAAGAATTCACTGTCTGTTCCAACCAACTCTGAAGAGAGGGCCCCCGATTCCCAGCCTCTGCAGGAGGGTAGTAAGCTCTAATTAGCAAGCCGCAGTGAGCTTCATATAGACAAACCCCTTCGTCCCACTTTTTGTCATTCTTCACTTCCCTGATTCTATGGGGCTCCCTATTCCTTCGCAGGCCACTTCAGTGGAGTTCAGTTCACAATGGACTCTTTCCCTAGTGCAATAATGTATTACTGATTAAAATCTGCCCTTACCACTTCACCTAGTGTCTGGCTTTGTTTATCTTTTTTTTAAAGTAGGCTCTACACCCAACATGGAGCTTGAACTCAAGACCCTGAGATCAAGAGTCACACATTCTACCAACTGAGCCAGCCAGGCGCCCCCTGGCTTTGTGTATCTTTGACACAGCACATCAGAAAGAGAGAAATAAGGGAACACAGAGGTGGTTCTAAGGCTATTCCAGGAGAGAACTATACTTTCGAGGTGCGGGCTGTGGGAGGAAGGCAGAAAGCAGATGTAGGTAGGACCCATACTTGAGAACCACTATGACAGTTATGGATGAATGTGAAGGGAAGAAGTAAAGGAAAGTCACCTCTAAGTTGCCTTGATTGCCAGAATCATTTGTTGATCTCCAGTGGATAATGCCATGCTTCCAAATGTAAACAGAAGGCAGGCAAAGTAGTCAATACAATCAGAAAACCCCTCACGTGCAACCCCATTTTAGAACAAGTGTTCTCAGCACACAAGAAGTTGCTAAATAGTACAACACAGGCCCATCTCTAAATACCCATTGTCTCTACCAGCCTCTGTCCATCATGCTAAAAATGACTCAGTGAAAAGAAATTAGTCCTGGTTGATCTTTTAGGAAAGTCCTTTTTTTTAAATCAGTTAGGTGCTATTTCTATCTTTTTCTTTCCCTTTTACATATCACTTTCTCTTTTTTCTAAAACTCTGTTAACCAAAGGTCTCTGCGCAAATCCTCGGACATTTGTTCTTTAACATCTTTAATGCTTTTATTTTTAATAAACTATGTCTCCAATGGTACGATGAGGCCACTCATACTGGCTCATGAGAGCCAACTGTTCGATTTTCAGGAATTTTATGAGCCAGTTGAAGTCACATTGGTAACTTGAACTCCACCATGGTGGGAGTATTAGTGGCACAGACCCCACAGGTGAGGGCTCAGTCCCCAAGATGGCCCCCCACTTGAGATGCCTGTCATCAGCCCTGGGCCATCCATACTTGTGACTCACTGGCTATAAACCCCCTCCTCAGCTTTGATCATTTGCTATAAAGGCTCACAGAATACCAAGGAAACACTTTACTTACTATTGCAGGCTTATTATCAAGGATATTTTAAAGGATACAAATGAACGTCCAGATGAAGAGGTACATGGAACGAGGTCCAAAAGGGTCCCAAGCACAGAGCTTCTATTCCTGTGGAGTTGGGTGTCTCATGCTCCCAGCATGTGGATATGTTCACCAACCATCCTGGAAGCATGATCGATAAAATCACTGGCAATGGGTGGTGGAACCCAAAATTCCAACTCTCTGGTGACATGGTTGTTTCCTCTGGAGTGGGGGGTGGGAGGTGGGGGGACCAGGCCCCACCCAGCAGCTCTCTAGGGACCCTCCAAGACTCAGCTCATTAGCATAAACTCAGGTACCTTTGAAAGGTGCTTATTATGAATAACAAAAGATGCTCCTCTCATTTCTTTCATTCAGGAAATTACAGGAGTTAAAGGTCTCTGTGCCAGCAACCAGCGATGAAGGCCAATTATTATTTCTCATTATATCAAAAGATCACATGTCACAGGCACTCTTAAAAGAGCAAGGCCAGGACCAGGGGGCCTCTCTGGGCCTTGAGTACAAAATTTAAGGAGCCACCAAAAAAAAAAAAAAACCCTCAGTAATCAAGATAAATAATATTTTTTAAAAATCAATGCAGGGTCACCTAGCTGGCTCAGTCAGTAGAGCATGGGGCTTTTGATCTTGGGGTTGTGAGTTCAAGCCCATGTTGGGCATAGAGCTTACTTAAAAATAAATTAATTTGTTAAAAATAATTTTTAAAGAATGCAAAATATCCATAATGAACAAAATATGAAAATCTCAAATAAGGATAGGAGCAGAGTTATTGATTATTACTTTGACCTCAGACTCCAGTCGGCTCAGCACAGCTCTGCTGCCGACGCAGCATCCAAAACATACTTGATGACCCAAGTGTCACGGGTTTGATCCCCCTACGAATGTCCTTCCTGCCTGCCTGCGTTTTCTCAACACTGACTCATCGAGGCCCTACTATGTGCCATACGCTGCTCTGGGCACCAGGGATCTAGCAGTAAAAAAAGAAAAAGAGATGAAATTCTCTGCCCTCATGAAGCTCACATTCTAGTAAGGAAGACGTAATAAGATAATGGAATAGGACATACAGAATGGTAGGTAGTTGGTGGAGGAAATAAAAGCAGGGAAGGGAGATGTGAACAGTCAGGGTGGGGTTTTGCGTGAGATTTTGGACGGAATGGCCAGAGAAGACCTCAGTCAGAGGGTGGCATGGAGAGAAGCCCAGAAGGAGAGGAGGGAGCTGGCTGTGCAGAGACTGATGATGCAACAAGGGCCCTAAGGTGGGAACTGACCAGGTGCATTGGAGGAACTATGAGAAGACTAGTTTGAGCAGATGGATGAGGGGACAATGGCAGTTTACGAGGTCAGACAAAAGACAGGAGGACACAGCACATAGGAGCTTTAGATCAGAGTTAGGACCCTGACTTTTCCTCTGAGTGAGACGGGGGTCCCTTTGGGGCAGAAAAGGCACTCTGCTTTTTTTTCCAATACCCTTTTTCAAACCCCCATTCTGACTCTTTTGTGGGGAACAGACTATAGAGAGACCAAGAGCAGACTTTGGGAAATGTTAAGAGGTTTGGCAATCATCTAGGTGAGAGGTGTTGGTTTGCTTCAGGGTGTGGACAGCAAAAGCGCTGGGAAGTGGTCAGCATCCAGATTTCTTTGCAGGTGGAGTGAACAGGATTTTCTGGTGGATCAGGTGGGGAAGGGAACATGAAGAGAAAGAGTGGTCTGGGGTGACTCCAAGACATTTGGCCTGAGCAAAGTTTGAGTGGTCATTAACTAATGCGTGGAAGACTGAGAAGGACTCAAGGTTTTTGTTGGCTTGGGGTGGTGGTAACACGATAAATTTGGATGTCCAAGACATCCAAGTAGGCATTACCAGCTAGGCAATTTGATCTTCTCTTTTGGAGTTCAGTGGTAGGATCTGGCTAGAGGTAAACATTTGGGGTTCTTGGTATACGGGTGGTAATTACAGCCATGTGGCTGGGTAATATTACCAAGAGCATGAGTGTAAGCAGACAAAAGAAAAGGTCCAAGAGTAACAGCACTCCAGCCAGTGTCAACAGTTAATGCACTCCGAAGTAACACCCTCCCTGCTTGCTGACGTAAGGCCCTTCATCCATAACAGAATTAATTTCCTTTCCTTGAGATTTGCACACCTCTGGCCTTGGGGAATAAGAGACCAGAACGTTCCAGGCTATGGAGGCCAGAGCCTGTTTGAAGTCACCTTGGCTTTCTGATGAGCCCAGCAATTGTTTAGCAAAATGTTTTTCTTCTTTAAGGCCACACAAAGGACTTTATTAACCAACCTTTGCACATTTGTAGACCATTCCCTCTTTTTCAGAAAGAACAGACTACTCTTGCATCATCCCCAGGTAAGGAACCAGACCTTCTTACACAACCACCCCCAGGTACCAAGGAACCAGACGTTCTTGGTCAAACCCTCCCTGGGCACCAAGAAATTAGAATTTCTTGCACAACCTCCAAGCCCCGAGATTACTCTGTAGCTGACATCATTGAGTCTGCAAGTAACCACAAAATGTCACAGACCACAACACAATGCCCTTTAGGGGTGCCTGGGTTATGCAGTCGATTAAGCATCCAACTCTTGGTTTCAACTCAGGTCGTGATCTCAGGGTCATGAGATTGAGCCCCTCATGGGGTTCCACACTCAGCGGGAAGTCTGCTGGAGATTCTCTCTCCCTTTCCCCCTGCCCCTCCCACTCTCTCTCTTTCTCTCTCTCTAAAATAAATAAGTAGATCTTAAAAAAAAAATAAAACCCTTTAAAAATGTCTGGGCCAGGCAGAAACCTCAGAGTTGGCCTTTGGACATGGATCCACCTTCTCCCCAGGTGGCCAGCCTCCTGAATAAAGCTCATATTCTTTTCCAATCAAAACTTTCTTGAGTCTTGTCCTTTGGAGAGCAATGGGTGGCCAAACTTGGATCTAAGTAACACAAGAACTGAGCCCTGTGACACTCCCATATCTAGAGCTACACTGTTCAGTCCAATAGTCTCTGTCCACGTGTGGTTATTACAATTAAATTTTAAACTAAATTAAATCCCAAATTCAGTTCCTCAAGCACACTAGCCACATTTTAAGTGGTTAACAGCCATACAGGCCTACAATACTGGAGAGTGCAGATACAGAACATCTCCATCAGTGCGGAAAGTTCCATCCAACAGCGAGCAAGGTGAGAGAAATCAGCAAAGGAGAATCACAAAGAACTAGAAAGGTACAGATGAAACCAGGGGAGTGTGGCATCTTGGAAGCCAACTAAAGAACAATATTTCTAGAAGAAGACACTTCATGGGGACAAATGCCCTGAGGACTGTGAATGACCACTGGCTCAGCAATGCAGTGGCTGCTGGGGATCTCGACACGGGCAGTTCCTGTGGAACAGAGGGGACAAAAATCTCACAGTGAATTCGAGCAGTTTTATTGTCAAGGGGGAAAGAGATCAAGGGCAGTAGCTGGAGGGGGAAAGGGGGGATCTGAAGAGATTTTTTTGGTTTGTTTCCTTGGTTGGTTGGTTGGTTGGTTGGTTGTCCTGGCTTGTAGGACAATCCAGTGGAGAGAAACTGATGATACGGGAGAGAAAGGGGAAGTACGGGGGAATGACCATGAGTGAAAGACAGGATGGAGGTTAGTGCGCCCCGGGTACCCCAGGCAGTGTGTCAGAGATGGTGGGGGGCAATAATAGCATTGGGGCATAGACGCAGGTGGACGGATAGGTGTATGAGCTTATAAAAATCCCCGTCTGGTTATGTGACTTTTTGCAGTGATGTCTGAAGCCAAGTCTCCACCTGGGAGGGAAACTTGAGGAAACAGAAGCAGGAAAGAAGGTATCATCTAGGAGGGAAGGGGTGCTCCCCCTGGTCTGGGGTAAGACAGTGAGACCAGCCTCCCGAGGTGAGGGCTCACACATTTACGGCAAGCGTCATCCCGCCGCTGCTGTTTCTCTCAGCCAAGTTCAGCTGCACAGGTGTGGAGTCGAGTCGGCCAAGTGCTGGATCCCTGCAGGATTATGGCCCCACAGGTGGTATCTCAGGGTTCTGATCACAAACATGTGCTTGTCTTCTGCTTCACAAAAGTAGGGTGAGGCTTTCTTTTTTGCCTGTTGCTCCCAACAGTTAAGTACAGAGAAATTTTATTTTTGTTTAATGGGGAACCTGGCAAAACATCAAAATTTGAAATATGGAGCATATGTTATCATGTGTTTGGGGAAAGAAATGTATATGCAAATAAAATAAGGAGGCTGGGGCTCCAGCTCTTTAAAAAGAAAGACAGAGGGACTCCCAGGAGGCTCAGTGGGTTAAGGGTCCGACTCTTGCTTTTGGCTCAGGTCATGACCTCAGGGTTGTTGAATCAAGCTCCATGTTGGGCTCCACGCTCAGCACAGAGTCTGCTTCTCCCTCTCTCCCTCCCCCCACCTGTGTTCTCCCCCCTAAATAAATAATAAAATTCTTTAAAAAAAAAATCTCAGAACACTCCACTACCTGGTGCCCAAAAGCCTAATGACTATCAATAGAAAATAGATACAGATAACAGATAGCTTCTCAGGGCTATCTCAGTGTGCTGCTACTTGAGGGGGCATATTTAGAAACCAGAGGCTCTCAAACTGTAGCGTGCATCAGAACCACCTGAGGGTTTTGTTGAGGCACAGACTGCTGGCCCAATCCACAGTTTCTGATTCAGTAGGTGTAAGGAGAGTTTGAGATTCTGCGTTTCCAGCAGGCTTGCAGGTGACATTGCTGCTCCCAGACCACCCATTGAGGACCGCTGGTAGAGAAGACTGCTTCAAGAGAAAAACCAGAGAGAACGGGATCAGAGACTGTCTGCCTGCAGGGTATCTCTAGCACTCACCAGAAACCCTCATGTCAAGGTGCTAAATTATTTCAGTACACTGATCATTTGTTGAGCATCAGCTAGGTACAAGCAGTAAGCTGGAGTATATTAAAAGTATCAGCGCAAGGCCTGCCTTCTCCCTCTGATTACCCCTCCTCACTTAACAGGGGAATCTAGACTGTTATTTGCTCCCCAGTGGGTGTACACCACCCTCCATAACCTGACCCCCAAGTACAATGCCACCCTTTCCTCTCTGGCATTTAATAATATCAAAATGCTTCCAGTTCCCAAGCTCACAGAGTTATTTCATGCCTTCATGATTACATCCATGTTCTTCCTTCTGAGAAAAGGTCCCTTCTGTTTCTTCTTGCCTGAATAAAACTCACCTCAAAACTTACCTCGGGCTTCCTGGAACCACCGGGTTGGTGCTCCCAGGTGCCCCACAAGACGCTGCACCCACCTTGCTCCACGTCATCAGGGAAGCACCTCTTGCCCATGCTCTGAAGCTTCTGTGTGGAGAGGGCTCCCCAGAGCACCACTCCTGGCCTCCTTTCCCACCTCCCTCCCAGCAGAGGAGAATGCTTACCTGACTGGTGAGTCAGGAGAAGGAACGGGTCTTCCCCTCTCTTTGCAGATGTCCATGCACAGAGTTGGTTCTGCTCTGCTCTCCGCCATGTCTAACTGTGTCAGTGCCCGGATGGCAACACCTGTCTAACTCAGGGGTTAAGGATCAGCAAGCCCACCTGTGGCCACACATCCGGCCCTCAGCAGAGAGCTGATCATTGCGACCTCCACCTGTCTGACTCCATGCCTGATCCCTCAATTAGCCCAGTTTGGGCTGGGAAGAGAAAGTTATTTACCAGGTTTCTCCAACGCTAACATACATTATCAGCCCATTACACATCCATCAAGCTCATTAAGACCAATATCTTATTCAACGCAATCCCTATCAAAATACCAACAGCATTTTTCATAAAAGTAGAACAAATAATACTAAAATTTGTATGGAACCACAAAAGACTCCAAATGGGTTAGGCAATCTTGAGAAAGAAGAGCAAAGCTGGAGGTCTCATAATCCCAGATTTCAAGCTATACTACAAAGCTGTAGTAAACAAAACAGTATGGTGCTGGCACAAAAACAGACACACAGATCAATGGCACAGAACAGAGAGCCCAGAAATAAACCCACGACTATGTTGTCCATCTATGACAAAGGAGGCAAGAATATACAATGAGGAAAAGACCGTCTCTTCAGTAAATGGTGTTGGGGAAACTGGACAGCCACATGCTGAATTCTTGCTGAATCATTTGGAAGTAAGTGGCAGAAATAATAACTTTTGCCCCTAAATTTTCCAGCATTTGTTCCCAGAGAACAAAGACATTTTCCTACATAACCGTACACCATTATCACACCCAAGAAATTTTACACTATTATAATATTAGCTAATATTTGGGGCATATTTAATTTAAATATGTTTCTAAAATGTCTCAATAGGGACCCAACTGATGATTATGTATTGCATTTGGCTGTTAAATCTCTTTAATCTCCTTGAATCTAGAAGAGTCACCTCACCTTTTTTTTTAACCTTTCATG
Source organism: Eumetopias jubatus (assembly GCF_037043125.1). NCBI lineage: Eukaryota > Metazoa > Chordata > Mammalia > Carnivora > Otariidae > Eumetopias > Eumetopias jubatus. The sequence continues at coordinate 65,498,282 of NW_028274818.1, read as the reverse complement.
ACATTGACATCTTTGAAGAGTTCAAGTCAGTGGTCATGTAGAATGTCACATAATCTGGATCTGTCTGATGATATACTCAGGACTGGATTCAGGTTAAACATTTTTGGTGAGTTACACTACATTGGTGATTCTGGCAGGATCTCTCAGCGACCCTTGCCCTTGTGTAATTCCCTCCCTTTGAGTGTGAGCAGAATTCGTGACTATGATGAGCTATCACTCCTTTCTTATACGGCAACAGGGATTTTGCAGATGTAATTAAGGTGCCAAATCACTGGGCTTTAAGATAGAGATCATCCAAGTGGGCCTGACCTCATCACATGAGAGCTTTAAATCAGAAATGGGGGGACACAATGATTTGAATTACTAGAGTTTAGAAGCAGATTTTCCCCAGAGGCACCAGACAAAATCTCAGCCTGGTTCACACCTTGATTTCAGTCTCCTAATGTCCTGAACAGAGCACCCAGGCAAGCTGGGCCTTCGACTGCTGAGCTAACAGGTGGGTATTGCCTTAAGCTGCTAAATGTGTGGTACTTTGTTACACAGCCACAGAAAACTAGTCCAGCATTGTTGCATACTTCTTTGGTGCTTTTGCAGCACCCCAAAGGGACACAGTGTCAGCTTGTCTCAATGCTGGGGATATCTAGACTTCAGGATCTGAATGTCCTCATTGTTACTGGGATATCAGTGTTTCTAAGCCTTTTCAATGGACAGAATCAGGAAACAACAAACTTACAGAAAAGCTAGAAGAACATTACAAAACCAGTTGAAAATAAGTAGCTGACCTGATGTTGCGCAGCCCTGAATCCATGCATACACATAGTGTATACATTATCGGTATCAGTCTGGACTCGTGTATTTTTATTTGATTCAATGGCTTATGAGCTTTTACTAGCATTATTTATGCTGATATTCAAATTGTTCCATATTTAGCCAGTGGGAGCCTTTCACACTGGCTCCTGTATCAATAAGGAATTTTTAAAATCTTTTTTAAAAAGATTTATTTCTTTCTTTGTTATTTGTTTGAGAGAGAGAGAGCACACGAGCAGGGGGAGGGGCAAAGGAAGAGGAAGAGGGAGAGAATCTCAAGTAAACTCCCCACTGAGCACAGAGTCCCATGCAGGGCTCAATCCCATGACCCCAAGATCATGACCTGAGGCAAAATCGAGTCAGACACCCAACCGACTGAACCACCCAGGCGCCTCTTTTCGAAAAAAATCTTAAGCCCCAGGGTGCCTGGGTGGTTCAGTCAGTTAAGCGTCAGATTCTTGATCTCAGGGTTGTGAGTTCAAGCCCCGCGTCGGGCTCCACACCAGGCATGGAGCCTACTTAAAAAAAAAAAAAAAAAATCTTAAGCCCCAAAGTCTCTCCATAATTAATATGAACAATAATTCCTTAACATAATGTCATATCCAGTTCACATTCAAGTTTCAGTATTGGCTTCATGCTATCTTTTCATAGTTCAGTTTAAATCAGCATCCAAACAATATGCATTATTTGTTGATAAAACTTGTAAGTCTCTTAATCTATAACAAATCCTTCTACCTTTATTTTCATGCCATTTATTTGTTGATGAAATCACATCTCCTGTCCTACAGAATCACCCATATTCTGGATCTGGTTGATTGCATCCTCGATATGTCATTTAACACTTTCCTCTAATCCCCCGGTTTCCTGTGCATGAATAGGTAGACCTAGATGCTTGACTACATTCAGGGCAATTCTTCGCATGAGAATGCTTTGTAGCTGGCGCTCTGTATTCCATATCATATCACACCATGAGGTGCAGAGCATCAGACTCTCCCACCTGTAGTGATGTTCAGTTCGGTCTTTGGGTCAAGGTGGGGTCAGCGCGATTTCCCCACAACAAATTGTCTCATCAAACTTTCACCCAATTGGCAGGCATTGATAATCATTATTTCACTAGCATTGCAAAGCAGCAAGGTTCGAATTCTGTTGTGCCTCCTGCAATTATTATGCTGGGATTTATCAACTATGGAATATTGTTGGTAAGAAAAAAATGAAAGAGGGGCACCTGGGTGGCTCCATCAGTTGAGCATCTGACTCGTTTTCAGCTCAAGTCATGATCCCAGGGTCTTAAGACTGAGCCCTGTGTCCTGCTCAGCCCTCAGTGGGAGTCGCCTTGTCCCTCTCCCTCTGCTCTCTGCACCCCCATAAATAAAATCTTTTTTTATTTTTTTTTGTAACCAAAACTTTAATCCCAAGGATTCTCACAAACATATTACAAATGACAGCATGGAAAAAAATAAATCTTGCACAGTAACTCAAAGTTCAGCTCTACAATGTACCCTTAAACTGGCAGGACATTGGTATCTTGAATAGTTTCAAATTACCAAAGAGAGAATGTTACAAAGAGCTGTGTGTTCATATACAGCAATCACACAAGGAACTTACGACCTAAAGCAAAGGCAAACTAACTTTCTTGCAACTTCCAATTCTACACCAACTGGACACCCCTGCCTAGTATGAAGAATAGTTGGTTCTTTTTTTTTTTTTTTAACCTCTAATCTAGTTTAACAGTGCAGCTTAATTTTCACCTCCTGGCTTGTGTTCACACCAGCTTTTAAAGACTGCTTCTTCAACTACAGCTGCATACCATTATGCCAGCTATGGAAAGACTTCGTTCAATTTTTGCCAGTTTTCATAATATTAAATGTCAAGCTTTAGCTGGGCAGGAGTTAGAGGTTTATTATCAGTCTATGTGAGACTAAACTTAAACCAAATTCAATTTTGCTTAAGGGAACATTATAAAGTAACAATTCTTGATATTACATGCCTCATATGATCCATTCAAATCATAGAGAATTACATCTTTGTCGCTGTTCCAAGAGACAAACAAATGTGAACAGCTAAAACATCTTAAAAATGCACCAAGCTTATGAAGTCTCAAGCAAAACTTGAATTTTCTGTACATACTCCTGTCAAATGAAGTTATTTCCTGTACACCGCTCCTCTTGCAAACTGGTCTTCTATTTCCTTGACCTAGATCAGCTAGGAGACCTAGAGAAGGATCCGGAAGGCTTGTGATGTCTTTCCCCGAGACAGTGGTCTTTCTCTCCTCCTGTCTCTAGAAAGGGACCTGCTCCGGCTGCGGGAGAAGCTTCTCCGTCTTGGAGATCTGCAGCAAGGTGAGGACCCCTTCTCCGATAATCATCTCGAGGGCGACGACCCCAAGACGGTGGTGGGCCACGATTTCGACTTCTCTTTTCACCATTCGAGAGTTCCACTCTAACTCGGCGGCCACATAACATTCTCCCATCTAGTTCTCCAACAGCATCGGCTGCATCTCGGGGATCTTCAAATTCAACAAAAGCAAAGCCGGGAGGGTTTCTAGCAACCTACACACTTCGGAGTGGTCCATAAGAGCCAAAAGCTCGTTCCAATTCAGTCTTGTTACCATTGTTTCCAAGATTACCTACATAAACCTTACAGTCCAGTGGACAGGAGTCACGATGCATTTCGAGATCTTGGGTTGGAAAGCGGACGCTCAAATCCACACACCCTCAGATGGGTCTTCCGGCTTCCCGCTCCCCTCCCCGCCCAGCTCCCGCAGACGCTCTCGCTGACCTGGCGTCCACGAAATGATGGATAAAATCTTTTTTTAAAAAATGAAAGAAATGCTTGATTCCTTCCCTTCATCGATTTTCAAAATAATAACACAGTGACCGATGAATATTGTTAGAATTGCTATAAATTCATGAATTTTTATTTAAGATGTTTCAACACATCTCAATCAGAATTGTTTGGATGTTCAAACTCTCCCGTTTTTGAAAAGTAGGATTCCCTTCCAGTTACCTTCTGTATTCTTTTTTTTTTCTTCTTAATTGAGGTATGAAGTAAACATATTACAGATGCCTGGGATCGAGTTGCCCACATCAGGCTCCCTGCCCAGTGGGGAGTCTGCTTCTCCCTCTCCCACTCCCACAGCTTGTGTTTCCTCTCTCACTCTCTCTCTCTGTCAAATGAATAATAAAATCTTAAAAAAAAACTGAGTTTTTATTCTTCTGCTGTAAGATCTTTAGGTCATTTTCAGTTTTACTATTATGAATAAAGCTACCCTGACCTTTCTAATACATATTTCATACGGCTCGTGTATACTCATGTCTGTGGGATACTCATCTAGCAGTGAAATTGCTGGATTAAAAGACTGGCCCATGTTTGGCCATAGTGGATAATGCTAAGCAATTTTTACAAGCAGCTGTTTCAGTTAACATCCAGCCAGTGATTTTGGAGAGAGTTCTAGTTGCCCCAATCCTCACCAACACCCGGTATTGTCAGCCTTTTTCATTTTTAAGCCATTGCTGCTCTTGGTATGTAGTGGTACTTCATCATGTTTTTAATTTTTAATTTTTATTTACCTCGTAATTAATGATATAGATTGGCTTTTCACATATTTCTCGGTCATTTACACACCCTCTTTTGTGAAGTACCTACTCAAGGATTTCCTCTCCTCTCACGGTTTCTTCTTCTTGGTGATGTTACATTTGATCACTTGATTAAGGCGTCATCTGACCTATTTCCCACATATTCGAGGCTCCTTTCCTGCTTTGTCACGGGTAAGTGATCTGTGGGGAGAGACGTGACGACCGCATGAGTGTCTGGTTCAATGTTTTGCATCCGCTGATGACCTTCGCTTGGATGAATGATAGCAGTGGTTGTTGGTGGGCGTCTGCGTGGTCTTGGCAGGAGTTTGCATTTTCACTGTCTCAGTAGTATCTTTTATTGAACAGAATGGCTTGATTCGAATGAAGCTCAATTCATCACTTTTCTTCTTTTAAGGTTAGTGCTTTCTGTTTTCTGTTTAACAAATTTGGGGGTGCTGGGGGCGCCTGGGTGGCTCAGTCAGTTCAGCGTCTGACTCTTGATTTCGGCTCAGGTCATGATCTCAGGGTCATGAGATCAAGCCCCGCATCAGGCTCTGCCCTGGGCCTGGAGCCTGCTTGAGATTCTCTCTCCCTCTCCCTCTGCCCCGCTACCCCTCTCTCCCTCTCTAGAAAGAAAGAAAGAGAAAAAGAAATGTTTGTGAACTCCAAATCTGTATGTTCTTCTAAAATGTTATTGTTTTACCGGACACATTTTTGTCCATGATTCATCTTAAAGTTTTTTTAGGGTGTCAAGGTTCACTTTTTGTTCTCATGCAAATATCCAGTGATCCCATCAACATTTGTTGAAATAAATAGGTATATTTTAAACTCGTAAGGGCGCCTGGCTGGTTCAGTCGGTAGAGCGTGTGACTCTTGATCTCAGGGTCATGGGTTGGAGCCCCATGTTGGGTATAGAGCCTACTTAAAAAAAATAAAATAAAATAAAATGCGTGACAATCGTAACATCTGAACAAAGTTGATGAGCCGAGTGGGGGAAATTTAAACACTGAATATTTGATGATATTCAAGTGTTAATGTTACTTTTCTTAAGTGTGATAATGGTATTGTTGCTATATTTTTAAAATTCTTATCTTTTAGAAATATATAGTGAATTTTTTTTACAGGTAAAATGGTATGATGTCTGGGATGGCTTCAAAATAATCCAGGATATATATTGACATCAAAAGTGAAAACATCTTTGTACCCCAACTGTAATGGTTATTTCTTCTAATCTATTTGAATAAGTTTGTCATGAAAATTAAAATATCCTCAAGATGAGTAAGGAAGGTTAATGTGTTACATCGCATAACACATGCTTACTTAGCAGTGTATTGACTCCAGCTGATTGCACACCCACGTGTGGCAGTCAGACACGCTGGTGCTGCGTGCACACGAGGGGGACCTACCTCCAAACAGGAGGTGATGCAGAGTCATCAGGGGGGCTGTGTTTGGTGGCTTGATGATGCTTCTCATCTC